>NW_027133527.1:6600000-7147500 GCF_026122565.2 Emydura macquarii macquarii
CAAAATGCAGTTGCACCAACAAATGAGCACAGGTGTGGGGAGTGTGTAAGGGAAGAACAGTCACATGGTGCATCTCCAAAGTTTGCTGTTTGTTTTTCTTTCCCACTTTGGAAACCATTCAACTAGAATTGCTGACAGACGACTGCTGAGTGGTTTGGATCTACGGAGGACGCACAGAGGTTGTTAGAGCCCTTCCATTGGGAGACACAAAGAGTCGAAAGTAGCCAGGAGGCGCAGTTACAACCGAGATGAAATTGAAGGATTCAGAAATGGTTGAACCACTTAACCTTCCTTTTCTGGTACAAGACGTTTCCGACAAGGTTTGGCAGGGGGAGAGCAGTGAAAAGCTGTGGGCCAGATCCCGCCACCCTCACTTGTCTTGGCCTTGCTCGTCAGCTGACCTACCTACCCATGCGCATTGGGGGTGGGTGGGGGGGGGGGGGTTTGAGGCAGGTCAGGTGCACCTCGCCCCTTTGCATGTGCTACCCACAGTGCAGGTCAGCTTGCGTGTGCGGGGGGAGGCGGGATGAAGCAAGCAGCGGGGGACTGTTGGTGCCCTCCTGGCCATGATGCTGGGCATGGCCTGGGCCTTGACTGCATCTCCGTCTCCCCCACCCTCCCAAAAAAACCAAACCCATTTGCTAGCTAGCACCGCTGAGCCAGTCTGGAGGGGCAAGGAAGCAGGAAGGAAAACCATTCATACAGCTTCTCTCTCCGCCAGCCCTGCCCTTGCATGGGGAAGGTGCGACCCGGTGGGTTGGATGACTGCATGGTCTGCTCTTCGCTGGGCCCACACAGCTGAGCCTCTTCACTCAGGGCTGATCTCAAGGTGCCAGTTTTCCTGCTGAGCAGCCGTTGGTTTCATTTTGGGAAGAGTCGTGGAGAACTAGAGAGGAGCCAGAGCGTTTGGTTGGAGAGGGAGGCAGACATGGTTCCGGTCTGCTGAAAGGTGGAGGGGAGAGATCTAGACACTGTCCGTGTCGTGAATCTAACCCTTCTCTGGCATAGGGGCAGGCAGGAGAACCTGGGCTGCTAGTGGGTAATGAACGAAAGTGGGTTTGTAAAGAGTCTCTTGTAATTCTCGCCTGTCTCTAACCTCTCTCTCTCTCTCTCTCTCCCCCCTTCCTTGACTATCTTGGGGTCCACTCCAGCCCTCTTTTCCCGCTTCCTCAGGACAGCTCTCTGCAGTATTTCGTTTGCAGAGCTGTTGTCAATCAGGCGATGCAGTCACTTTGACTAGGTGTGTGTGGGGGGGGGGAGGGGGAAAGGGGACTAACTGGTTCCTAAAAGCGCTTTACGTACGCTTTGCTGTGGAAAGCAGCTGCCCAGCACACTGCAGGCTACCTGTGGGCTGCCTTTCCCTAGGAAGGAGAGGTTTAAATTAAAACTAAACGACTGTTTCAGGAGCCACTGCTGGATTGCAGAGCGAGCGTGAAGAACGTTGACCAAGTGTTCTATTGCTGCCAGTCGTGCAGGCTGGAACCTTAGATGAGAATTACCGCTGCAGTGAGTGAAGTGGGCAGGTAATCCTGTAAAGGCCACCCCAGCTGGCATTAATTAACATTTAATACCTTACTTCTGCAAATAAAGAGCTGACGACAGTTGCTTGGGTTCTTCAAAAGGAAGCAACACTTCTCCTTTTGTAGTTGAATTTTGCCCCACTTGGCTCAAGCCTTCTAGCCAGCTCTTATGTCTTGCACATGCATCCTGACAACCGTCATTTCGGGATGGCTGGGGAATGCATACAGGGCAACCTTCTCGTTCCTCGAGCTGCTGAGAATCAAGCTTCTTAGAGCAGTTTCATTTTTAAGGAGCTTTCAGACAAGAGGCTGTGAAATAGTTCTCATGGAAGTGCTTTAGCCAGACCAGGAATCCGATGAGGGCACCGGGTTCATTTCGAACCAGTGCAAAGCCAGAGATTTCCTCTTCTCTAAAGATGTGGCTAATAAGCCTGGCATCAGTCTAAAGCAACCCACCATTATGTCAGACACAGAGGTCTAGGTTGTAATGAGTCGGTTGTGCATTTTTATGGTAATGCAGCTATCTGGTAACAGTACAGTTTAATTGGATTTTAATATTTGTAAGAGGAAGGGCAGTCGCTTAGCTGAAATGTAAAATGATGGATTTGCTTAAACCTGAAAACTGGCATGAAAAATCCCTGGGCTGATTCTTCATTACAATAGGCCACCTGTCTTCTGCCGAGATGTAAGGAGGTTTCATGGTGCTGTACCCCAGCAGCTTGCTTTTGGAGAGCAAGGTTACCACTGAGGTCACTAACCGAAAACAAATGTTCCAGCTCGTAGTGATTTGCAGGTCAGCTCAGCCGATGGTATTTAGCAAAGTTTAAACGTTCATTGCTGAAATGTGTGAAATGGGTAATGTGTGTTGGCATTGCCATGGCGTTTCTCACCTTGGCATTGGAAATAGGAAAATGACTAGCTGGCTTTGGATCTCTCTGCTGCTCTGTGTGGATCTGGAAGCCAAGCATCGACTCGGGAGATGAGTCCGTAAAATGTTGTGGCTGCTGTGATGTACAGAGATGACTGTCTGCCGTTTTTTCAGATGTTTAACTGAGCGCAGAACATTAACAGAATGTGTTTTTCAAAAGTGACATTACCGCTCTGAATCCCAGCCCTAATTTTTAAACCTGAACCATGAAACAATACATCTTCATGCTAAATGTGTCGCTCTGAAGACCGTGTAAGGAAAGTGCAATGTTACAACACCTCCTCTGCCAGAGGGAGGTTTGCATTTGGCTGACATTTTAGAGTAACTACAGCGAATGGTGTCTGCAGCTGTAATGCATACCATGAAGTAGGGCCACTTCAACTGCTGCTGTAAATACAGGCCTTGAACATTGGGTAGAAGTTCTGAGTCTTCGCCCCAGGCAGTCTTGAACCTAGCTTGCTTTGAATCTAGCTTGCTGCGTGCTTCTGTCACCCGGAATGACATAATCCACTCTTTCGAGTGTGACTGCCCACAGCCAAGTAATCTTCTGGAACAAATCTGCCTTCGCCCCTTGAGCGCTTCCTTTTTTTCAAGTTTGGCACAGTTGCTTGAGATCTGGGGATCCCCTGGCTCCAATCTGCAAAGCACTTAAGTTTGTGCTTAAAGGTAAGTGCACATGTATGTCCATTTAAGTCAGTGGAGCTACTCAGTAAAACGCCTAACTTTTAAGCGCTTGTGTGAAGACTTAAATGGAACTACTCGTGTGCTTAATTTTAAGCACGTGCTTAAGTGCTTTGCGGGATTTGGGGCCTGTGTTCGTATGCCGCACGAAACCGTAGGTCGAAGCTGAAAATTCTTGGCAGAGAATAATAAAACCGAGGGAGAGAAATGTCTAGAGGTCTCTTTCCTGTTGTTTTGTTAATATCCCTGCTTTCAGTGCTATATGCTCTCCTTGATCTACTTATGTTTGAACCTCCTTGAAAAGAATGTGTGTATTTAACCTTGCAGGGCATACTGAATATGAATTTTCTGCATCGATGTCTATGAGAAAAAGGATAATTATACAGAGATGGCAATGCCTTTAAATAGCGATGTCACTTCACATAATAGGGAATGCGGCTCTGGTGGTAGGCTCTGGCACTGGAAACATCAGGGCTATTGCTACATTTATTATGCTGCATGCATCACCCTAAAGTAAGTGCAAGTCTTTTAAAAATGTCTCTGTGCTGCTATGTCACTGTGCGTGTCCAGGGTTGTGGACTGCAGTCGCACTCGCAGCAGACAAGCAAAACTAGAATCCAGCGTTAAAACAGTGACTGAAGAAAGCTCCATTTTTCACAATCTATTTACTTAGCTAATTCAGTCCACGTTTGTGCACTGCAGAACGGATGGAGCTGTGCGGTGCTGGTGATCATGAAGTCACTGGGTGCTCAGCTGGGGTTTGCTTTGCTATCATCATAAATGGAAAAACTGAATCTTTTTTATCCAGCAGCCTTTTAACCCAAATGACACACACAGAAGCTACATTAAAGCATTAAGATTGCAAATTCAAGCACTCAAAAACTTGGGAAATGACAGAATTGGGGTTGCCCATGCAGAAAGCTGTGTGGAAAACTCCACAGGGGCTGGCAGCATGATGGATGCAGTTGGGATGTGGAGCGTTTCCTAGATGAGGGACACGCTCGCTGCAGATGGAATGTGAGAAGAATGAGAGGAGAACAACCAGCAAAGCAAGCGTGGGAGGAAGAAGACAGCAAGAAAGGACGTGGAAGACTGAGGATATGATGCAGACTATCAAAAGAAGTTTGAAGAACAAAGGACTGGAACTCCAAGACCTGCAAGTCCGCGCCGTAGACCGGAAGGAACAGCGAAGAATTTTGGCCACCTCCGACTCAGTGTAAATGGGAAAAGGCGCTGAGAAGTGAAGCGAAGCGATGAGCTGAACAAATTGAAGATGTATACGACACAGGTTTTCATGATGGTCTGCTGAATATATAGCCACTGTTATACATGGGTTTCATGACATCATAGATGACAGGGAAACTTTCTTTGCTGGTTGTTCTTCTCCCATTCTTCTCACGTGTCCAGCCCACCTCAACTATGTGCTGCCCAGTTCATTTATTACTGAGAGTCCCAAGTTCATCTTCCTCTAATTTCTTCCATGCACACTCTGGTTACCCGCTGCTTGCCTGCCATTCTCCTCAGTATGGTATTTTCTACGACCTGTATTACCTTTTCTTCCATCTCTTTAAGACCCACTGTTTTGAAACCGCAGAGCAGGAAGGGGCAGACACCCGCAGTATACACTTCCTTTCAGTGTTTTTTACTTAATTGCCTGTCCCACAGTTCTCCTGCCACCTTTTTCACTGTCACCCATGCACATTGAGTTCTTCTCTTCAGTTCTCCTGATCTTTCTCTCTATGTATAGCTCATAAAGAAAGTTTTTTATAAATTATTTATAGATGGCATTTGACTCCAATTAAGCTCCATCATCTTTTTGTTACTATGGAGGCCCAGGGATTGGAGGGATGGCCAGGAAAGGGGAACGTACTTATGCATGGAATGGTTGTGTCCAGGAATTAGATGGCTTTGGTAGAAAATTATTAGAGATTAACCTTATGACAAAATGCTGGATTCCTGTGTGAAATCACCTGACCTGCCTACCTAGCGCTCCCGCAAAGGTTCCACGTTTTAAACAGAACGACCAATCATTTTTTATTGTTAGCAGCTAGACTCTGTATTGCACATTAGTGGAAATGTGTGACCCATCCTCGTATGGAATTGTGGTACAGTAAAATGCCCTTGAAATGGAAAAGCTTTCCTACCAAACATGTACACAAGAGAAATGCCCCAAAGAGGACAGGTGTTTAGAAGTTTGGTCACCCTTCTTGGTGTATTCAGAGAAGGAAGCTCCCCAGCCAGGACTTTAGCTAGGTTCTTTGAATATTACGCTGTTCCTGAATAAATAATGTACAGTGTAGCATATTAACATTTTATTGTAACGTTGCCTTAATTAAGAGAAAAGCTTTAAAAATGTTGGCTACTTGTCAATGACAATAAAACCATCTCAAACTCCGGTTGCATTAGGGGTCTAATGAGCATGTTCAAAATGGGGTTATAGGCTAATATTGATGTAAACAGAAAAGGAAGCTATTTTCCTTTTGTGCTAGTGGGATGTGGAGGATTTTATTCTGTGCTGGGCACAGCACACAGCTGTAACTGTCATATCTCCCTTGGATGTTGGCTGCCCAACTACTGTGTGTGTTTTGCGATGCATCATGTCAATAAAATGTATTCACTTGCCAGAGGCTCCGTGAAGTGGTCTCAGGGAGAAGTCTATGGCCATCTCTGACATCTCAGCATTAAAATATTCTAGTGATTTTTTTTTTTTTTTTTTTTTTTTAAGTGCAGGTAACCTCAGGTTTGCTGTTCTCACTCTGTTCACAATGGCTGTGTTCTCCCCCTCTCCCCACCCTGTGTCTCTTGTCTATTTTGGTTGTAAGTTCTCTGGGGCTGCGGCTGTTTGCTGCTCTTTGTCCAGTGTCTGTTCTTGGCTGGTTAATGAGTAGTAAGTGACGGAACAGCATTTTTGATTGTTGCTCCTATAAATGAAACTACTGTCAAAGCACCTCTAAAAATGTCACTTGTTGAAACAGGCTTCCAAGGAGTTAGAACACTGCTAGAAACGGTGCAACAGTGAATGAACACAAAACCACACCTTAGGAGTTAAATCTGGTGCTAAGCAGATTGATGGGTCTTTGAACCCTTTGAACCCTCTGCTGCATCTCTCTCTGCAAGTAGCATTTTTTGGTAGCGATTGCCTCCTCGAGAAGGTGGCAGACTTATGTGCGTTGGTGGCTGGCCCTCCTTGCAGTTTTTATAAGGAATTGCCGCATCTGAAATTCCTGAGTAAAGTACCATCGGCATTCCACCTCAGCAAAGCTGTGTGCTTACTGAGACTCTTTCCTGAGCCTCATTCTCATAAGCGTGAGATACTTGGGATGTTAGAAGGGCATTGGCTTTTTACGTAGACAGAACTCGGTCTTTCCGATCGTCATCCCAGCTGTTCATGTCAGTTGCAAATCAGAAGGAAGATTTTTTCAGATTTAGCAGAAAGAATTTTGGCCTTTTTTATGGGGAGTCTTGCATGGGTCTGTGCTGTGACATCACCAGTGTGCCCCTCAAAATAGGGTGGTAGTGCATGCTACATTCTGAAGCTGTTTCCGTAGCTTTTTTTTGTCTCAAGTGCCTATTACAGACGTTTGGAGAGCGGCAGATTGGTCACTGATAAATTCCTTAACTAATCATCTAGCGAGATCTCAGCACTCGAGAGAGGATGGCGAGCTTGGACAAGTAATTCTTCAATCATTGTTCAGGCAGACTCCAAACCCCACCTCTGGATTAAAGGGCTTGAGTCACCTGAAGTAGAATGGTCGTATTCAATCTGTCGAAGAAAAAACAGTTCCTGACCTGTTCTGTAATAGTTGCATATGCTGCATGTCCATTCCATGGCCCCCACCCTCTTTCCCCTCTGTATCTGAAGGAACTGAGTCTGGTCTAAGGGTGACTCCATCCTTTATGACACCGTGAAGTGGTGTGAGGGAGCGGAGGTGTCTGTGCCATCCTGGCAGGTACCACTGAGGGAAAGATCTGACTCCGGTGTATTGGGCATGCACACGCCTGCAGTGGAATTGTCATGTGCAAAACATGAATGTAATGCACACAAATTATAATGAATGTCAATCGGAAGCTAGGAATTGTAGACAGTGGTTAAGGGAGGCAAAGAGGCACAAGAGAAATGTATGGCCAGCAGAGTTAAGGACAATAAAAAGGAGTTTTTAATTATATTAGGAACAAAAAGAATCTCGGCAATGGTCCATTACTAGATGGAAAAGGTAGAATTATCAATAAAAATGCAGAAAAGGCAGAAGTGTTCAATAAATATTTCTGTTCTGAGTATGGGGAAAAATAAATGATATAGTCTAATCATGTGGTGATAACATTTTTCAATTCCACTGGTACCTCGGGAGGATGTTAAACAGAAGCTATTAATGTTAGACGTTTTAAAATTGGCAGGTACAAATAACTTGCATCCAAGAGCTTTAAAAGAGCTCTCTGGACCATTAATGTTGATTTTCAATAAGACTTGGAGCACTGGGGAAGTTCCAGAAGACTGGAAGAAAGTGAATGTTGTGCCAACTTTTAAAAAAGGTAAACAGGATGACCTGAGTAATTATAGGCCTGTCAGCCTGACATCGATCCCAGGCAAGATAATGGAGCAGCTGATATGGGGCTTGATTAATAAACAATTAAAGAGGGTAATGTAATTAATGCAAATAAACAAGGGTTTATGGAAAATTGATCCTGTCAAACTCACAATGTATCTTTATAAGATTACAAGTTTGGTTAATAAAGGAAATAGTGTTAACATAAGATACTTGGACTTCTTTAAAGCATTTGACTTATGCAACATTTTGATTAAATAAACTAGACCATCATAAAATAAACATGCCGCCCATGGATTAAATACCAGCTAACTGATGAGTCTCAAAGTATAATTGTGAAGAGGGAATTGTCATCAAGCAGACGTGTTTCCAGTGGGGGCCTGCATGAATTGATTCTCGGCCCTATTCCATGTAGCTTTTTTTTTTTATCAATGACCTGGAAGAAAACATGAAATCATCACTGATAAAGCTTGCAGCTGACCCTGCAATTGGGGGGAATGGTAAATAATGAAGTGGACAGGTCCCTGATTCAGAGAGATCTGGATTACTTGGTAAACTGGATGCAAGCAAACAAGATGCCTTTTGATATGGCTAAATGTAAATGTATATGTCTAGGAACAAAGACTTTACAGGCTGAGGGTCTCTAGCCTGGGAAGCCATTACTCTGACAAGAATGTGGGGGTGTGTAGGATAATCAGCTGAACATGCGCTCCCAGTGGGACGCTGGGGCCAAAAGAGCTAATATGCTCCTAGGGATGCATCCATGGTAACCTCAAGTAGGGGCAGAGAGGTTGTTTTCCCTCTGTGTTTGGCACTGGTCTGACCGCTGCTGGCATACGATGTCTAGGTCTGGTGTCCTCAATTCAAGGCGGATGTTGATAAACGGAAGAGGGTTCAGAGAAGAGCCATGAGAATGATTAAAGGATTAGAAAAATATCTTGTGGTATTGGAATTATTAATGCTACTGTCGGAGACCACCAGACCCTCATTTAACCATAAATCCCCTTATTCAATACGAAGGCTGAATGGTGTTTATACAATGGCTCTAAAGATGCCTGCAAAGCCTAAATAATAAGCAATTTACTACAGCCAAACCCTAACAGAACATTTATGAGCATTTGATCAAGATATTTACAAACAGGCCAGACCTAGGGAAAACCATCTCCTCCAGGTATGCTTCAGCGCAGGTAGGCTCTGACCCAGAACCCCCAAATGCATGACTCCCTTCATACCTTTCCACAAACATGTGGTGTCATAGCCAATCACTCACTTTAGCTAACAGCAAATTGGAGACACTTCACCCGAATTTTCAATTTTAATCCAGATAAGATTGGCAGCCCTCTTTCTACCCAAGTTCTTTCCTTTTCATCTCTTCACCTCCTTCTTACGGCCCAATGACGGTTTTGCTGCATCTGGTTTCACATACCCTTTACTTTGAAGATAGCACTGGTATGTCGTGTGGGAATGGCCATATTGGCTTCTTTAAAGACTGATTTGTGTGTGTGTGTCTTACTTAAAACCACCTGCAGTCACCTCTCAGTCAGATGCCTTCTTTTTAGAAACTCTCCCTTCTCTCATTAATTATTTTTTTGAACCAGACATCCTCCCTGGTCCATTCCTTCCAGCCTTATAACTCATTATTTTCAAGGCCTTTTACTTGCTACTCAGGGCCATTCTTACAACACGTAGATTTTTTTAAATAAAACTGAAGCTAACTCTAATTCTTTAATTTCATATTTACTCTACAGAAAGTGGTAGACTCAAGGAGCTCAATCTATTTATCATAACAAAGAGAAGGTTAAGAGGTGACTTGGTTACAGTCTGTAAGTATCTACATGAGGAACAAACATTTAATAATGGGTTCTTCAATGTAGCAGAGACATCAAACATGCTGCATCTTTACAGTTTTACCTGTAAAACAACAAAATATGTGGAAGGGCATCAATTAGTCCCTGACTAATTAGTTTATGGCTGTTCTGGTCCTCTAGCTTCTCCTGAGATAATGCGGTATGACAATTAATGCACAATTTAGTCTGAAAAAGACAGAGGACTAGAAATTATTGGGTCATCTAGTCCAGTGCACTCAAGATAGCACTCAAGGCTGTTTTCTAGAGAACACCGCTAGTTTGGGGCCTGATCCCACTCTCATTGAAAGCAGTTGAGGTCCCTCTTCTGTACAACTAGAGTTACTCTGCAGATCGCCTGGGGTTTGTTTGTTTTTTTGGTTTGTTTTTTGCTATTAGGAATTAGTCCTGCTGTTCGGGTTAACCTTTTCATGGTTGAAGTTTATTCTTTTATTTCTGGCTGTATCCTGAAATCTTAATAATTTCCCCTAAAACACCTGGCAAGACGTCCCTGAATATTTTTTTTACAGCACATTGTCAGGCCTCTTCCCATTATGTCTCTGTAGTACAAGTTGGACTTACTCTCAAATAGCCCTTGGGAAATGCCCTCGCGTCATATGGCAAGGAAACGAAGATGCACAAGTCCTGATTTTTAAATCCTTTTGATGCATTTAATGAGGTACAGAAAGCACAACTGCTTCTGAGCTGCTGGATTGCGGTGCTCTTATGCTGTGAAGTCATTACGAAACGTATTTTAAACATGCTCTTCAAGCGAGCTGGGTTAATTCTTCAAAAGACCTAATTTAAAGCTTTCTCCATGAGGCGCACAAAACACCGGTGCCTAATTACAAAAAAATAATAATAAAAAGCTCTGCAGCTGCTTCGCAGAGTCCAGCAATTTTGAAAGTTCAAAAGATTAAAATCTCACAGACCATTGCTATGCTTTGGAATGGAACTTGCTTCCTCTGAGCCAATGATTAGGGGTGGGCAGACTGCTGGAAAAGGACAAATGTGATTCCTGCAGTGAGGCACGGAATGGTTGACTTGCTTTAATAATAGAAGAGCCATTGGAGAAACTTCAATGTCTTTAATATGTAACTTTGGGTTAATATTTAAACCAGGGTAAAATTTGCAAAATACCTAAGCGACTTAGGCACCTCCATGGCAGTGATTTCAATGAGACTTAGGCGCTTTGAAAATTTTACCCTCTAACATTTTAAAAAAATAATAACAAATAATGTGCAGGTTGGCGACTTGGCAGGTTGTGAGCTGGGGTTTAGTTTTTGCACAGTATTAAAATATTAGCTTTTGAGCACGTCTCTGCCGCTCGCTCCAGAGGTGAAGGTCAGTGGTGGTGCGTGGAATGAGTGAATGCAAATGAGCTGGCGTTGCACCGAACATTACAGAACAGCCTGGTCTCTGGGTAACGAGATCATGAGTCATGAGATCAGGGCTCCAGCGAGGCACAAAAGGTGCAGTGTTCTTGTTGGTGGGAGGGACGTGGGGGAAAGGATAACTCTTCCCGGGCTGGCTCTCAGCATAGCCATGCAGTTCTTCCTCACTGCACACAAATTTGAGACGTCTGTGGGGAGAGGAACGGTTTACGGAGATAATTACAGGTCGTTCCCATTTACCTGGGTAGCCATGAGGCTCCCGTTCCTGTTCTACGCTTGTGCTCTTCAACACGGCTCTAACTCTCCTCTTCCCACGGCAGATTTCTGCTTGGCGCCTTATGGCTTTAATTGATGTCATTAATCAGGCTTTCTCGTTAGTGAGAAGGTGACTTCCACCTTCCTCTTGGCCATTGGCATCCCGGCACTTCTGTTTGTTGTTTGTTTGTTGTAGGATGCCCGGCCAAATCCACTGTTGCTGTGTGATAGTTGGGAGAGGGCATTAAATAGAGCGGAGAAGATCCTCTCCCCAAAGATGGCGCACCTTCTTCCCACGGTGCAGCCCGCCATCTTGAAATGTGGCTCGTGGGCAGGTTGGGGCTGTTGGCTGGAGCGACACATGTTAATGCACGGAATTGTGTGGGATCTAGCGATGGAAACATCTAACACCTCACAGAACCTGGCAATGTAAATATAGTCACTAATAAAGACGACTCATTGTTACAGGATGCCAGCGCCTACCCTCAGATGAGGAGGAAGATTCACAATGTATATTTAAGTGATTTATAAATAAACGAGACTCTTACAGGCAGGAAGTCATCCTTTTTGAAAGTAAGTAACAAGCTGTAGCCAGTTCTGAATTCACTGTCAGGCGAGAGCTGTCCCAACAGCCTGTCCTCAGGGTAAATCCTGACAGGGAGATTGTAAGTTGAGAAAAATACCGTGAGAGAAAGGAGCAGTGGAATGGACTGACCTGCTGAGTCGCGCCTCGAAAGCTACCCGCACCTTTTCTTGGCTGAAGAGGGCTAATGACCTTGCAGTGAGCATAGCGGTGTAAAAACCAGGGCCTCTTGTAGGTGTGTACCGCGTTATGATGCCCACAGTCTCCTCTGAAAGATCCGGGCTTCTGTAAGCAAGGCATTCCCATCATGAAGAGAACTCAGTTGTTTTCCTCTTCCGAGGAGACAGTGGCTGAAGTGTGCTGGGTTAACTGGTACTGTCTGACCGTAACCCTATCGAAGGCAGTGGCAAAAACTCCCGTTGATTGCCGTAATGTGGGCTCGTGACCTGAGTAGCTGTAACCAGCCATGCTGGAGTCCGTTTGTGTCCAGTTCCAGTGAGATTTCCTGTCGAGTGGTATCCGAGTTGATGTGTATATTTAGGGAGGGAGCAAGGAGCAAGTGCCTTGTCGCTACGGACGATATGAAGGAAAACCTCTCGTTGTGGGCAGCGTGGAGCTGGTGCCTTCTGGCTGTGTGTGTGTGTGTGTGTGTGTGTGTGTGTGTGTGTGTGTGTGTGTGTGTGTGTGTGTGTGTGTGTGTGTGTGTGTGTGTGTGTGTGTGTGTGTGTGTGGCTGGTTTTTGCATGATCTGTTTGGGGACTGGGTTGTGGGTCTGTCCTTGCGTAGGGGTGCGGGGCAGGCTGCAAAGATGTCCTTCCCCTGCTCCGACCTCCTGCCCGCATCCACACTAGCCTGCCACCGCTGTGGTGAGGGGCACAGACACTGTTCAGGTCTGTCACTGATGCTAGGTTTCTGCCAACCTTCTCTCCCAGGCAGCATAGCTGGGGGTAGAGATGGGGGGAAGGACTGAGTGCCACAGTTTTGCAGGCTGCTGCACGCAGAGTCCCAGGCCTGGCCAGAATCCTCCTAGCTCCACAACCCCTACTCAGCCACCTCCAGGGGGGCTAGTGCTTTAGCGCCACAGTCAGATTTCTGCCATAGATTTGCTCCTGCAGCTCCGTTTCTAAGGCCCCGGTCCTGCTGTCACATTCAGGCAGGCCTATAAAGGCGTAAGCCCATGCAGGGCTCTACATTGCCAGCCCCAAGTGTTCTAAACTCCATGAGTCCGACCCCCAAAATAACGAGAGAGGCTTAAAAATCTTGACTTTTCAATGTTGGGTTCTCATGTCAGCGTTCCCGTGGCTGAGTCTGTACGTGCCCTGCGGGCATATTTCCAGGCTTTCCTCTGCGACGCGGAGGGCTAGGCGTTTTTAAAATGGAATCCAAGATTCTTCTGAAATAACAGGGACTTTCTGCTCAGCCTCCAATCTGTCATGACTCGTGATAAAACTTCCCGGGTTGGAAACGCGAAGAGGGGACTCCCTGCAGGCCCAGGGCTCTGCTCAGACAGCTGGGCTGGGGACCGTTAAACACCTCGCTGCAGGGTGTGTGTCAGCTCAGACCGATAGTGGGTGTCTCCCCTAAACCTGAGCAGGCTCTGCTGCTCGCCGGAGGCCTCCGCTCTGAGACGCCGCGTGAAGCGCAATCTTTTTATTAGCTGCAGCGGCTCCTTTTAAAATGTATAGTATTTAACCTTCCAGAGCTGCTGGCAGGACCTCCTTTCCGGCGGCTGCTGCTGCTTCAGAAATGATTTTTTTTTTTTTTTTTGTAAAGTCTATTTGACAATGCTAAAAATGTCCCTTATGTAAATAGCTGCTGTGGGTTTGTGCCAGCTGTGCGCCTGGCTCACCAGGTCTTCAGCACAGCTTCTCAGCACCAGCTTATTAAAAGCTTAAGCTGAAGCGTTAATTACTGTCTGCAGCAGGCAGTGGTTTAGAACCTGTCCTCTGTTAGCAAAGCAGTTCCAGAGGTTGGTCTCTTTGTAGGAAAGAATTTAAAAGGGATAAAGAGATGCCATGTTTCCAACCATCTACTGGTCATGTGGAAGTCAGTGGTATCTTGGTGAGCTTTGCGGTGTGTTTGGTTGATGGTCCTTGCAAAAGATGAACAATTATTCTCCTGTTTACACTGTCGCTGACTAGGATGAGGCTCTCCTGCGGTTCTGAAAATGTCGAATGGTCTCGGCGGGCAGTGTTCTGGATTGATACAAATGGCAGTGCTGTGCTTTGAATCCAGCCACGGGCCCACAGCCCTTTATGAGAGGAGGAGAGCGTCTGCATTGATAGCCAAGAACTCTGCATACTTTCAGGCTCTGTACAAAGGACTTACAGATGGGAAGGACCTATTGGACCATCCATTGTATTTCTCTGTCCATGCAGAATTGTTCCCAATTGGTCCCTCCGCTTTTATTTCTGTTGCGAGCTCCGTTGGGGAAGCTATTGCACGTTCTAACAACTTACTTTTCCTGAGACTGAGCCGAGATTTTTTTTCTTAAAATTCCTCCCCAGTGCCCCTCGTTATTAAAACTCTCATCCTTCATCAAGCTGTTCCCTCCAGCTCCTTGATTCTCTATTAGCGATCTCCTGAACTCTCTGATCAAGTCTTATTTTTTTTCCTTCTAAATCCTGCTGTTCCTCTTTTGTGCTCACTCGTGATAATCCTTCTCTTCTTTCCATTGCTCAGCTTGGTTTGTAAAACTGACCAAAAATTGTCCCAAAACCTCTCTCTAAAAAGAACAGTTGTGGTATTCAGTGAGAACCTTCAACACTGAAGGGCCCGATTCTCATTTACACAAAGGCCCTTTTGCGCTGACCTGGCAGTCCAAAGGGGCAGTGGTGTCTGAATTGGGGCCCTCACACTTTTAAAGGAGCCCGGCTGGCGTTCTCTCACTTGTAAGAAAATTGAAGATACTCTTATCACTAGACTACTGGCTTTGCCATGCAGACTGCATTGGAGGGTGGATAGCAGAGGGCCATTTGTGGGGCCAGATCAAGGGCACCAGACTTAAACCAGAGTAAGTCAGTTAATGGGACTAAAACAGTAGCTGTGCTGGATATTCCCCTGAGATCAGCAGCTGGCCCAGGAACTGTGTTAAAATGATCCTGTGCTCACAAAGTTTCAGTTGTGCACAATATTTCAGGAGCTCCCATTTCAGAATTACGGTATCAAAATGCATGTTGTTCCTGTCCCAGTTGTGAGGTCTCAGGTACGTTGCTCCTTGTCACATTGCTCACGGATGTTTCAAGGTTTTCTTCCTGTCACTGATTCTGAGACAGGAGGCTGGTGTGCTGCCAGGTCATTCTGTGGGACGCCTCTAATGCCAGCTGCCTCACGTTGCAGCTTCCCATCTGGCTGCTCATCCCCCTCCCATCCTTCCCCCAGAACATAACGCAGATGTTTGTCATTGCAGAACTTCTTAAAATGGTCTTCGTTGTGTTGTTGCCTTTCTCAGCACGACTGAGGGTTTACAACAATTTGTTTTGTGTCCACACACACACACACACACACACACACACACACACACACACACACACACACACACACACACACACACACACACACACACACACACACACACACACACACACACACACACACACTTGGTCCACTACTGAGATTGGGATTGGCCCACTGGAGGTAAGAGAAGAGGAGTTGTTGCTGGCAACCTGGAGATGCAGGGGTAGAGACCAATCCCAGGAAAACCCCCCAATTGCAAACCACCTTGCCAATGTGCAGACTTCAGGCCTTCGCATGAGGGGCGAGCACAGCCAAGTTTCCTGTGGAATATTTGGGTCTAAATATCCTGTTCACTCATTCCACTCATTGGAGGAAACTTCTACTTTTGCTGATTTAACTAAGGGGGAAGCCAGCACGGTTACTGTCCAGGGATTTTCCCACAGGGCTCCCCTGAGATGGTAGGAAAAAGGCAGTTGTGACCATGCAAACACTCTGGCAATGTACATTAATCCAGTCGTGCTGCTGAGTAGCGTTATCATCTGCCTGCTCCCGACCAGCTTGTATCAATTACTGTCCTGGCAAGTCCAGATGAAAAGCATCCGATCAATAAGCAAAAGAATGAACCTTTCCAAGCTGGACATTGCACCTTTCCTTGAAATGAAAGCAGGGTCTGCCTTGGGTGGGCCGGACAGCAGATGTTACAGCACTTCCAAGGGTCTTGCAATCTGGAAAATAAATGGGAGACCCAGGTGTCCCTCCAGACTGTGTCCCCCACCCACTCCCGACTCCTGCCCCTTCCCTTCTCTGCAGACTCTCTAACTGTGGGGGTGTGCGGGGGGGGCTGGTCAGATTTCTCTTCCTGATTTGTATGAGGCAAATCTTTTGCAATCCCTGATTAAGTCTCTCGATCACTTTATCCACAGCGGTCTAGTCAAAGTTTAAATCTCTCAAACAGCGACTGTGAGGTCCAAAAATATTCCTCTGGAGGAATTCTTCAGGTGCCCTTCAAAAATGTAGTGCAAAATCAGTAGAGGTTCTTTCTGGTTTCTTCTAAAGGGATATTGTCAGGGCTGCGTTGTGGGTGGCTGGTGGTCGACTGGCCAGAGCACATGGCAGGGATTGGAGGTGTGGGTCAATCCGGGCTCGGAACCAGGGGTGAGAGTCAGGAGGGGAGAAGCCAGGCAGTGGTGCCGGGAGGCAAAGCCAAGGCCAGGAAACAGAAATCAGAAGCAGGAGATGCAGCCACGCCAGAACCCAAGGATCAGAAGCAGCCTGCGGAGACCGGGTCTGGAGCAGCAGCTCACTGGCAAGCCACCATTGCACAGACAAACTTCCTGTGTCCTTCCCAGGCGTAAAGAGTGTTTGGGCCAATCAGCAATCGGAAATGCCCTGCCAGTCGGGCCCTCTGTGGGCCACGTGTCCTGTGGCGTTTGGGCCCCGGAGGGTCCTGACCTGCTGAGTGTTCCACTCTCCGAGCTGTTAATGGGTGGGTTGGAGGCGCTTGCTGCCTGGTGGGACCTACAGACCCACGTGCTAGACCTGCTGCTATTCACAGTGAGCCATTGCCCTTCGGCCTTTTTTTAACAAAGGAGATAATACATGTCGGCTAAGCCTTGGGTCTTCCCCGACGGGGTAGGAGAGCTGTGCGAATGCGGATTGGTCACTTTGCTGGCAAGTCCAACAAATAATAGTTTTAAAAGTCCTTGTTTAGGCTCAAACGAAACATTTTGTTCATCCCGAAACAAAACACCACTTTCGAGTTTGAACTATTTGGAATGGCTTTGTCCTTTTAGCATGGAAAGACGTTTCAAAACAAAGGTAATATCTAGTCCAAAAATCACAACGGTTCATTTAGAAAACGTTGAGATGAAATGTTTCCACTTTTGCAGAACTTCTCTCGACACAAACAATTTGGCAAATCCAACATGAAATGACGAAATGTTCCGTGTTACCGAAGCTGCATTTCCCCCCCAAAAAGAGTTTTAGCTGAATGTTTTTACCCAGCTCTGTATACGTTGTGTTTGACTGTAGCTACGTTGCAGCATGTTAGCCTAAGCACAGGAGAAGAAGTTGGTAATGTAATTGTTGTGAGCAGGTTGCAACTGATGTGTAATGAGATATGGAGTGAGTCGCCGTCCTACTCTGGTGATGACTAGAGTGTGTCACCTGTTGGCTGGCTGGATTGAAATAAATTGACAGTGGAAGTCCAGCTTCTGCTAGGCAGATGTCAACACACAAACAGCCACCACAGTACATTCCCCTGGATGCAGAGCACAGGCCAAGGACTGAGTGTAACATGGAGGCAAATTCTCCTTCCCCCAGTGTAGATCTCTGTCTGCCACGTTTGAGGGCGCGTTGGTGGAACAGCACGGGAAAGCTTTCTCAGCCATTGCCTCTGCTGTGTGTGCACACACCTCACGTTCCCTTTGTGGGTTTTCTAAATGCTGTTCCTTTGGCAGTGTGCCATTTGCAGTTCTTTCACTGAAATGCCATCATTTCCCCCCCACCATAAATTCCTCGTCCAGTGGGAATTCAGCCTTCATTTGTGAGCTTAATTGAAAGTTTGGTGTAGAGTTGGGTTTTGTTTTGTTTTTTTTATTGACACAAGTTTTTGTTTGCCTGAGCAGATCAGTCTGTCTCCAGAAAGGAAAGTGGAATTCAGAGAGAAATCACCTTTTCTCCCATGTGACCCCAGAATGGTGTCAGCCTTCATACACCAGGATTTGACAGGGAAACCTTTGCTATTTCACTCCACTCCCAGGAGCTCTGTCAGGTTGCTACTGTCTTTCTACTTCCAAATAGGTGCGCCAGCAGAACTGTTCCCATGCTCATATTCCTAATGCTGGTCCCAGGGTCTGAGCTGAGGGTGTGCAGATGTGTGGGGAGGAAAGTGACACTCCTATGACAGGGTCCCCTCATCCTTCTGAGGACGTCCCATGGTGTTCCAGCACTCTGGCTGGAGAAGGAAGCAGGCTCTAACCAACCAGTTAATGATCTGGAGGATGGGGTAGATTGCACCCTCAGCAAGTTTGCAGATGACACTAAGCTGGGGGGAGTGGTAGGTACCCTGGAAGGTAGGGATAGGATACAGAGTGACCTAGACAAATTGGAGGATTGGGCCAAAAGAAATCTGATGAGGTTCAACAAGGACAAGTGCAGAGTCCTGCACTCAGGACGGAAGAATCCCATGCACAGCTACAGACTGGGGACCGACGGGCTAGGCAGCAGTTCTGCAGAAAAGGACCTGGGGGTTACAGTGGATAAGAAGCTGGATATGAGTCAGCAGTGTGCCCTGGTTGCCAAGAAGGCTAATAGTATATTGGGCTGCATTAGTAGGAGCATTGCCAGCAGATCGAGGGAAGTGATTATTCCCCTCTATTCGGCACTGGTGAGGCCCCATTTGGAGTATTGTGTCCAGTTTTGGGCCCCCCCCCCCCATTACAAAAAGGATGTGGACAAGTTGGAGAGAGTCCAGCAAAGGGCAACAAAAATAATTAGGAGGCTGGAGCACAGGACTTATGAGGAGAAGCTGAGGGAACTGGGCTTGTTTAGTCTGCAGAAGAGAAGAATGAGGGGGATTTGATAGCGGCCTTTAACTACCTGAAACGGGGCTCCAGGGAGGATGGAGCTAGGCTGTTCTCAGTGGTGGCAGATGACAGAACCAGGAGCAACGGTCTCAAGTTGCAGTGGGGGAGGTCTAGGCTGGATATTAGGAAAATCTTTTTCAGTAGGAGGGTGGTGAAGCACTGGAATGGGTGACCTAGGGAGGTGGTGGAATCTCCATCTTCAGAGGTTTTTAAGGCCCGGCTTGACAGCCCTGGCTGGGATGGTTTAGCTGAGGTTAGTCCTGCTTTGAGCAGGGGTTGGACTAGATACCTGCTGAGGTCCCTTCCAATCCTCATCTTCTAAGATTCGTACCTCCAGCACAGCACTTCCTAGGAAAGTCTGGGTGTGCAGTGTGTGTTCCCCCACGCAGGACTAACCCATGAGGGGAGAGAGCTTTGCCTTCTGTGAACTATTCTGTGATTTAGAGGATTAAGCCCAAGATATACAGCTAAGGAAAGCCCAGCAATCATTGCTTACCAGCAACCCATATGTTACATTTCACTTCAGTGACAGGAAGACATTGCTCACAGCCTCCCCTCTGCCCCCCCTGCTGCCAAAGGAGATAGAGCAGAAATTGCAGACATAAAACATTATGATGGGCAGCATCAAACCAAATCAGGCTAAATGCTAGGGCAAGGCGCTGGGGGGAAAGAAGCCATGACAAGGAGGGAGCCCACCAGATGCTCTTTGCTACCAACAACACTGGCCCCTCGGAACGAAGGAGGAAAGCCTCTTCTCCCTCTGTGGAGAGAGGAACTCATTCCCTGCCCAAGCCGCTTCGCCAGCATACCTGTCCTCTTCAGAGAAGAGCCTAGATCTCACGTAGGAGTTCATTCCCTTTTTGAGAAGGAGCTGTGGAAACAGAACGGGGTGTGGACTTGAAGCCATGAAAATGATCCTGGGGTTTGCAGTCTGAGGTTTTAAATGCCACGGGATAGCCAAGAGAAAGTATTTTCCTTGCATGGAGAAAGCTAGGCAAATTCAGCTGAATAAATATGGCAAATCTTCCATTTCTGACTCTTCCAGACCCTGTTTGTTTTTGTTTTTTGGTGGTTACAATTTTTTCCTTTCCATTTTCTGGAGCAAGTGAAAATCAGATGTGTCGTAGGGCACCCAGGAAACAAGGGGAGAGATTTAGTAAAACGGACACCCATTACTTCTCCAAATGCATTGAGAAGGCGATGAGGTGTACACATGCTGTCCTGTCTGTCAGACGGAGGCCACGAAAACTCCCAGGCCAACTCTAAATAGTGTTAAATTGATAAATAGTATCTTCCTCCGCTGAGGACTCTGCCATGTTGTGTTATGTGTAAATGGGTTAGCAGGTTTGCAATCCCTTACCCCAACTAGCCTCTTCTTTGATTCAGGCCTGAATACAGAAACCTTCACAATAACCCGTTCAAAGAGAACCAACCCTGGACTGATAGTGTAACTGACTCCAGTCATCGAGCAATGGAAGATGAAGATGGTGTAGAGGGCTAGGGGCTGATTCACCTAGACTTGGGCTGGCTTATGCCAGTGTAACTCTACTGACTGAAAGAGCGAGTTGAAATGTAGACACTTCAGGACACTGGCTTAGGTTCTGCTCTCCGGTACTTCTGCTGCCAATCTGTCCCTGTATGACCAGATCATCCCCTCTGGGAGCTACTCCTGGGGAAGGAAACGACCATTCTGTTTGCAGTCAGATTTTCCTTCATGCCTTTCCCTTGGGCAGGGCAGGGTGTGGCGGGGGATTGCCTTACGTGGCACAGCTAGGGCTTTGGTCTACAGAACCCACATATCCCTGGGCCTATGCCATAGGACACTGCCATCTCTCCAGAGAGCCCGTGTTTCTGCATTGCCTCCCACTCACCTTGCCCCCACGACAGCATGGCTCCACACGTGATTTGGGGAACATGTTCGAAGGGCTGGAGTCCTTCCTGGAGGGATGCACCTAACGAGTAGGGTTGAGGAATGGCACCTCTACCACTAGACCCCTCACTTGGGGAGTCCGACAAGAATCACTTCTGTCTCCGGTCCTTTTCGACATCTACGGGCAGCCACTAAGCTGGTAAGATGACAGACTCTGGTGTCGCAATATGCAGATGAGATACACGGATCTCCCTGTCCTTACCAACGTAGGACACCTCCACTGGATGAACCAGTGCTAGCATGACCTTGGCTTATGGAAGGAGAGCAGCTGGTTGAAGCTGACCTGAGCAAGATGGCGGCGATGCTGGAGGCAAAGTTTGCAGCCATGGTGCAGTCTCCTTTTGGTGAAAGGTTCACACCCACAATTGGTCAATTCAGTCCCTAGTTAGGAGGTTCCTGGATCCCTCCCTGGCACCAAGCTCTCGCACTGCAGCAGCAGCAAAGGATGCTTTCTACCATCTCCAGCTGGCTGGGAGACTCTCTCCCCTACTCCACTGCCAAACGAGCTGGCCTCGGATATTGATGCCTCTGCCATCTCCCATCTGACAGTGGTATATACCTGGGCATGCAGCAGTCATGGGAACTCCAGCCAGTACAGAATGCCACTGCTTGTCTCCTTGCAGACACGGGCTACCATGAGCGCACCACGCCACGCCTTGCTCCGTGTGCTGGCTTTCTCGGAGAACGGCAAGTCAAGGTCTCGGTCTTTACTCCTGAGGCACGCAACGCTTTGGGCGAGGATGCCTCAAAGACTGCCTCAAGCTCTGGGACGAGGATCCTGGACAGCAGCACCACCCTCCTGACTGCTCAGTGCAAGGGTAAAGCTCGTCTGTGCAGGCGGCAGAGCTTCCCTGGGGCCAGGCTGAGTCCCGGCAGGTAAAGACCATCCCAGATCTCCCACCTTCCACTCCCAGGGCCAGGAGCACAGCTCCAGCCTGCTTTCGCTAATCTGTACCGCAGAACAGTAGCCACAGGATATGTTGCTTTTCAGAATTGGAATAATCACCCTAAAAGCAACTTATCCTGCGGGAGGGGAAGAGATACAGACAGAGGGAAAGAACTAGGCGGGCCAGGTGCCAGTCACCTCACTTAACGCACAGCTGAATGGCCATCATGGTGTGGAGGGCCATGCAAGAACATGAGTAGAATAAATGGGTTGTCCTGTGGACTGCAGCTGCCACCCCTGGAAACCACCGCAGGGAGCTTTTCAGAAGCAGAGGCCTGACTTGGCAGGGAAGCCCAGTGGGAGAACAGCCATTTCTCACCCAACAAAGGCTTCTCTGACTTGGTCTGTGATGGGTGCATGCCAGGCAGGGGCCTTTGGACGCTACCGTAATACAAATGAGGGGTCATTCCTTCCTCCCACCACATGCCCCTCTCCTAGATACAGTCGCCATCCAACTCTGAGCCCTGGCCAGGGATTCTGGGCACCGCAAGCGGCTGCTGCTCCTGTGGGAAAGGTGGCGATTGGGAAAGCACTGCCTATTTTCAGATGTCAAACCAGCCTCTTTTAAAAGGAGGGTGGTGGGCATGCTGGGCGGGGGCGGGGACCTCCATCAAACATCGCTGTGCTTTCCTCTGCACCCGCATCTTTGCATCTGTGTCCTAGGCTAGCCTTCGGTCGTGTCTGCAGAGCGTTCCTGCTGTGTTCCTCTGTCTGACTGGCTAGAAGAGGCGCCTTTCCTGAAGGAAGCTTACAATAGTTTTCAGTGTTCTCAAGTGTCTTGTCTCATGAGACATTCTGTGCTATTCTGACCCGGATTTGTAGGGGCCAGAGCAGTCTGATCCCAGCACAGTGAGTCTCCGAGAGGTTAGGTGTCTTCAAGCAGCCCTGTAAATCAGCTTGGCGGCAGTGACTCTCCAGGGCATGTAACATAGCAAGAGCTGAGTGCTTGATGGCAAGTGCCTCTGAATGAGGTGGGAATAGCCCAAATCCTGCTTGTGGACCAGGTGGGGCGTGTGTGTGAGTTGTATGGGGGGGTTGATATCTCCGTGGGTATGAATATCCCCTTAAATAGCAGTTGTACTTTACTGATCTGACTCTTCCAAAGTGGCGTGCACAGCGAGTTTCCCTCTCCTCCTCAGACTGTACTCTGCCAGAAAGCCCCTCAGAAATCCCCTCCACAAGTCGGCTGCAGTTCGCTCTGGTGGGACGACCTGTGTCTGAACTGCTTTCTGTGCAGAACACCGACAATGAAGAGCAGGGTCTCTAGATGCTGCCTGCCCCAGCAACCCTGGCGCTCAATAAATAATACATTGCAGGTTGGTTGGTTGGAGAGCTTGATCCTATTATTGTCAGCCGCCTCCTTTCCATTGCTGAGATTGACAGCAGAAATCTCAGGCACTGACCCATCAGTCTGATGCAGACTGCTGTCTGAATCCATCACCGCAGGGTGCAAACACAGGTACGTGGTTTCTGCTTCATTCCACTTGACACAGAGATCCTCCTTATACAGGCAGGCCAAAGCTGATTTGTGTGATTATTTTGAGCTTCTACACAAATAGAGCTGAGATTAGACAAATCAAATATGGGTCACTTTTAAGGACTTCCAAGCAGGGGGAAAGTTGTATCTGACTAAACCCATAAGCTTCTTTACCAGGTAAATGGATTTTTCAAGGTGTGCTTTTTTTTCTTCTCTCCACTGTTTTGTGAGCAGTGGCTTGTTTACCCATTAATATTCATAGACTTTTAAGGCTGGAAGGGGAAATTAGATCATCTAGTCTGACCTGTACAATCCAGACAATATAATGTCACCCAGTTACCCCTGTACTGAGCTCAGTTACTTGGATTGAACTAAAGCATGTCTTCCTGAGAGGCAGCTGTTGCTTTTTCGTGGCCTACTTCCTCCTCTCATTCCATCCAGCAGTGACAGCGTGAATTCTGAGTCAGGGACATGCAGTATTTTCCGATTGGCTAAGTCATTGATTGCTTTGCGACGGCTCCAGCAGTGACTTGGTGGATCAGTGGGGAGAGAGAGACTTTAAACACACGTAGCAAAAAAGCTTCCAAGTTGATTTTTGTGTGTGTTCAACTTTCCCATCACTAAGTTTTCATAAGTACGCAAGTTTCTCTGTTCCCTCTTTCATGCTAAAATCAGAGTTTGACTTTTTCTGTGAAATCTCTGCGATGTCTCATTGCATCTCCAGGGAGCACAGGAGCTTTTCAGAAGTACAGTATTACTTAATGAAACTAGCTTTCTTGGTGTCTGGAGGCTTCCAGAAGACAGGTTAATTGTTGTTAACCCTCATCCTTCCAGGCTTCCTATTATCCAGATGACAAACCCAGCTATTAAAAGGAAGTGTCTTTTGTTGTGAATCTAAAAGAGGTTTTTTAGGGTAATATGAGACCTCTTCAGTTTTCAAATGCAATTAATTTTGCTGAAACCACGCACCCAGTGTCTTGCACTGAATTAAATGAAGTTCAGTTATTACCCGTCTCTCCAATGCCACTTGAGTTATCTGGGGTATTGTGAAAGGAAACTTGTCGTGTATTTAAGCGATTAACGCAACTGAAAGCTTAAATGCAATAAGGGTGAGAAAATGAATTTGAATATGGGCTGTATTGAGAGTCCTGTTTAGCCGAGGCAGGCAGGTGATTTTCAGCTCCAGGCGTGCGTTCTCTTATGTTTGTTTTTAACTTACAGTTCACAGAAAAGGGGTGTCTCTTCGGCACCTTGTCCAAACATTAGAAATACAGTCAGCTCAGAAGACTGAGCCAAGAGCAACTCACCCCCACGCCAGCAACCAATTCACCCATAGTTAAACCAACCCACTCTTTCCAGGAATGCCAGCCCTGGCTATGGCCCAGCCCCAAAAGTCCAGGAACAGGTCTGGGAACATGTCCCTACATGTGAACAGCGTTTGGGTTGTTTCAGACCAGGGTGGGAGTGTCGCTTCCAACCTGGAGGACCCCTCCTGGAGAACCTGGCTGACTCCAGGGGACTCCACATTGAGCTCTCCCAGTGATCCCAGTGATCCTCGCTCACGAAGAAGCACCAACACCAGATGCAGACGGTGCAGAGGGGACGCGCTCATCCCGCAGGCGGCTGCTCAGCATGGCCCAAACCCGGGATCGTCCAGTCACTCCCAGGTACCAGCAGCCACTGGGGCAGAAGGCGCAGGGAGCCTGGACATCATCCTGGCCACATGCGGCTGGTGCTCCCAGCCTGGCCCTCGTTTCCCGGCGCCAGCACAGCTGCTGTGTGTCCAGGCCCCACTCAGGTGCACTGGCCTTGAACGGGCGCTCACCAACATGATCTTGAGCCTCCCTGGGGCTACTGGTGCCTCAGGTTCCCGGTGTAAGTGTTTTTGGCCAGCCCGAGCAGCCCAATCTAGTAGTGAATGCTTTCGTGCTCAGCTCTAAGCTAAGCCAGGAAGAAAAGCTTGCTGGGAGTTGCTTGTAAAATCTTGAGCCGCGTGGGTGGGACGGGGGGAGAGGCCACAGAAAGCTACAAACAAACAGGCGTAGCTGCTTTCCTCAAAGGTGAAACTGGTGGTGTCATTAACTCAGCTGCCCAGGCTTCCTTCAGTTCCTGATCAGATGCAGGAGCCCTGGGGAACATGCAGCAATGTCAGGATGACACCTGATGAAACTGTGATGAGGGTTGGACCGTTGTACATTCAATGTCATGTCATCTCCCCTTCTCTCCCTTCCCCCCCAAAGAAATGTTTCAAACAATCTCAGCAGATTGGACAAGCAGGGTGCGCTGGTCATGAGTTGCATCTCAGTGTGATGCAGCGAAGCCTCCAGCTCTGGAAACAGTGCTACAGGAAAGAGTGACCCACGCCCCTATGGAAAAGGGGATGCAACTGCTGGAGAATCAGGGGAGGACATGTCCCGTCTCAGTGCTCAGAATCTGGCCAAGACAAAATGGGATGGACCTACCGAGTCCATCAAAGTGCCCCAACTAATCGTGAAAAATGATTCTCTTTACACTGTGAAACGCTACAGGCTCCTGGCTGAGGAGCAATGACATTGGAGCTCAGTATGATGCTATGCATCGGAAGAGGTAGAGAAAAGAAACAAACGGAGAATGGGATGTCCTCGGGTGTGGGTCTGACTATGGCCTGCCCAACCTCAATCAAGGATGCAGGAGTTGCCTGCAGTTGAGTGTCATGCAGGAGGAAGGAGCTGGGCTCCTCTCTGGGATTCCCAGCAAAGTTCCCATTGTGGGAAAATTATCCTCCTTCTGGGTGGCTAAACCCTCCCTTTAACTACACAGTCGGGTCTGGGAGGCAGGCGTAGTTCCCAGCAAGATCTGACATAGAATCTGATTTGGATTCCTGAGAATTTTAACTCCGAGTGATGCCCGGAGTTTTAGATATCAGAATGACGTGCGGAGGCTCTGCTCTTACCGTAATCCAATGAAAGCCAGAGTTTATAAATGGCTGTGAAGTGACACTTCTCCAGGATGAATTCAGGATGGATTGCAGCTAACTAAAATTTACAAAGTGGGCTGGTGAATTGGGCTTCAATTACACAGGAGGAGAATGCAGAAAAAGCTGTTTCTGCTGCCAGCACTTGCTTTTTGTTTTCCATTTGTTGATGTTCTGTTCTCTGTTCTTGGTGCCCTCTGTAATTGTACAGGTTCCCCCCTGCAGCAATAGCAATGGTTGGGAAAGGGGTAACAGATACAGGGAGAAAACCTGGCCCAGCCATGATTGGCTTGTATTGCATTCCTCACCCAAAGGGGGACACAGATCCACAATGCAATACAATACAACACAATATTCTGTGTAATGACTCCAGCTGGTTGGAAAAATTCCAGCAAAACGTTTTGGTTTTTTTGGTGTGTTGCTGTCGGAATTTTCCGACTTTCATTCAAACGGAAACATTTGTGGGGACAGGTTCTAGTCCGGTGAAGCTGCAGTGGAACCCAGGCGGGGCCATGACAAAACCCTGCTTGGCTCCCGGCTAGCTCACCCGCCCGGCTCCGTGGCAGTTCAAATGCAGGACTTCCCCAGAGCTGGGTACCAGGCATCCAGGCTTTGGGGAACCTGTTGGGCAGAGCACCCTGGAGCTGGGGCGCCATTCGCGCTGTGGTGACCATCCCCAAGATTTTGGTTTTCATTCCAAATTGGAACAAAGCCAAACTTTGGAATGTCAAAAGCCCCTGCAAAATGGAAGTCCAAGAGCTAGTCGTGATTTACATTGGACACTTCTGTCTCTTCTGGTTGGGCTTCTGGGATTCATAAGAGTGTGCCGTTCACCCCATATTACTGAAGGCCGCATCACCCCAGCTGCTTCCAGTAACCACAGGATCTTAGGTTCTTCGATAGAATTGGAGGTAAAGTCAGAAAGGACGGTTAGATCATTTGGTCTGACCCTGTATGATACAAGCCAGGAAACGCCGCCCAGTTACCCCAGCACTGAGTGCAATAATCTGTGGTTTGGCTGAAGCGTAATTTCCAAGAAGGCATCCAGCCTTGCTCTGAAGCCAGAAGAGATTGGGAGTCCACCATTTGTTCAAACAGCCAGTCGCCCTCCCTGTTAACAGTTTGTGCTTTATTTGTCTGGCTTCTGCTTCCAGCCGGTCTCCACTAGATTGTAGAGCTCTCCCAGCACCGGAAAGGGGTGCTACACCGCTGCAAAGGGGGCCCAGGGTCCATAGGACTCGCTTAGGTAGGGTGCTGGGCTGTTTGGGGAAAGTGCATAGTTGGCTTAAAAAACACTCAAAACATCAGAAAGAATTGGATTAGTTTCTTCTTCAGAGTGATGTGATTCCCTAAGAACAGACTGGCTGGTTGGCTTCAGAGCGTAAGGATGTTTATTGTGCGATCTCAACATGGATGGAGGTCTTGAATATCTTTTCCCACCTTGCTGTTAAGAAGTCACGAGGCCTGGTGAGTGCAGTATATCCACCGGAACAGGCTTTGTGCAGGCTCTCTGCACAGGGTTAATTTCACCCTGGTGGCCTGCAGGCTAAGACCTAATACATCAAATAAGTGACTTCGTTGCTTTTAATTAAATGTCACTGGATCTTTGTGGCTCCATGCTGATGTTTGGTATAAGTCCACGAACTACCTTTAACTCTCTCTTTTTTTTTTTTTCCCCTTTTAGGATCCAAGGAGCAAGCACAAATTTAAAATCCACACGTACTCCAGTCCCACCTTCTGTGACCACTGTGGCTCGTTACTGTATGGACTCATCCACCAAGGGATGAAATGTGACAGTAAGTGAAGCTCTGTGTCATGGCCACCGCTGATATAAAGAGGCAGGGCGTGTCTCTGGGGCTCTGGTGCACATGCCCAAGGATGAAATCCTGGCTGCACTGAAGTCTCAGGGCAAAACTTGCATCGACTTCAGTGGGGCCAGGATTTCACGTCCTGTCTCCATGCGTCAAGCCGGACTACAGCGTGTTAGGGTGAAATGTGCATTGTATTAGTCATGAATCACTACCTGTGTGCTGTGATGCTTGCTGGGTGCTTTCCTGATGTCCAGGAGGGGACAGTCCATGCCCGCGAGAGCTCGGGCAGGGCATAGCAGAAAGGGAACAACAAATTGGGAACTCTCTTCTGCACATCCGTCAGATTCACTGTGGGCAAAATTGCACGTCTCCCCTTCCCTGCCTCATTTCTCAGAAGTAACCTTGGAAGTGGGGGTGGAGGGAGGCTTTCCTCAGGTCCTGGTCAGAAAGCAGAGATCCAGAAGGATGTGCGGCCCCCCTGCATGACTGAAACTCCAAGCCCTGACCCTGAAAGCCATGTTCACAGTGTCCCCCCAGTGGTCACGCCTCCCTGCTGTGTTGGAAGGGAAGACCAGAATGGCCTAGGGATCTGGAAGGGGAAGAGCAGAGGCGCTCCCTGGCTGGGACCAGAAACGATGAATGGCCTGAGTCTCTTGGTTAGTCTTGCCTTCTTGGCCAGCCCTCTTTAAGGCTGACTGAAAAGGAGGTGAGGGAAGATTTTTCCAGCATTTTTTCCTTCGTCATCACTTTTTCCCACGCCCCAAGGGACGCTGGTATGCAGTCCCCACGGTGCTGCCTGCTTCCAGAGTTGGGTGGCTGAGGGGCTTGGTAGGAGCCTCTCAACAATAGGTCAAGGGTTCAAATCCAGCCCAGTCTGGACGTGACCAGCGGCCCATACCATTTAATGATGGTTCCATCTCCTTCCTGAGACAAGCTGTAAGGGGTTGCAATTCCCAGGGAGATGGGGGCCTCTGTCCCCTTCGGCACATTTAATGAGCTAGACTGAATCCCCCCGATCCTAGACGTGATCCCTCTTCTGCAGGGCTGTGGTACATTGGCAGGGGACAGTGTGAAGCATTGCAGGGACGTGTGCTTTGTATGGGGAGAGGGGGAGCGAGAGGCGAAACCTGTGGGAATTTCAAACCATGTAGCTTCAAGGAGACTGAATCCCTTATGTGCTGGCTTTCAGCGCCCTCCTGCGGCTGTCCCGCGGTAGTGACAGAACGCCCTACGGTTTATGCAGCTTTCAACAGAGAAAGCCTTTTCGCTGCGCTAATGCGGGTGTGGAAGTGCAGTCATTGGTGGAATTCATCAGAGGAATGACACAGATCTTTTCATTTCTCAGATGCTAATTAAGCAAATGGCATCTCTGTTACAATGGGGGTAGGCAATAACTAGCAGTGCTGGCGATGAATCCTGAGCCTCTGCTTTAATAACAGCTCTGCCCAGCCGCCAGGGACTGCACTCGCCAATGTCTATGAAGTGCTCGTTTCCCCACAAACATAACAACTTGCTGATTGGTGCAGGAACTGCTAATCGATTCTCACTCTCAAAATGTCACCAAGTAGAAATCATGTTTTTACACAAATTCAACACACACACACTCTCTCTCTCTCTCTCTCCTGAGCACTGACAAATTCAACCTAATACATAGTGTTGTAACATGGGCGTTATGGGAGAAGAAATCTGATCAGCTGTGCAAAGTCCCACCGTGGTGATTAAAGCCAGCAGAAAAAGCATTAAGATGTTCCTGGCCTTGATCCTCTGATGAAGACCCTGGCAGTGGAGCCCGCTGTATATGCAGAGCTCTGCTGAAGCAACCCAGTGGGACTCTGCCCGGGCCCAAAGGTTCATCTGCAGAACCGGGGCCTGTATTTGGACCGGATTCCTCTACAATCATGCCCATCTCAGAGGAGGCTCAACTTCTCACCCTGCTCTATTCAGAGCTTCCAGGCGAGATCCGACTAGGAGCTAAGACTGGGGAATGTAAACTTCTCTCCTGCTGTGGAGTAAGTGTTTCTGTTTCCTTCTGTGCAGCCTGTATGATGAATGTCCACAAACGCTGTGTGATGAATGTCCCGAGCCTATGTGGCACGGACCACACTGAGCGCAGAGGCCGGATACACATCAAGGCTGATATAGAAAAAGAAGTTCTCACCGTTGTAGGTAAGTTTACGGCTCTGCTGTGCAAATGCGGACTCCTCCAGTCCCTCACTATTGGGACTTACTGGTATGGAAACTTGGCGTAAACGTCTGGTGTGTGCAAGTGCTTTCTGACAGATGGAATTTGAGCTGAAGCTACTCATGTCCGTGCAGTGGTGAGTTTGGTAGAAATGCCCTCTTAATTCTCTGGGTAGGACTCAGCCTCTTCTTCCTGATCCAGCGGGTTTAATAATCTGACAACTCCAAACCGCCTCCACCATCTGCTTGTCCTGCTGTTGTGTCCCAGACTTAGAAAGCAAGCTTTTGGAGGGAGGGATCTGTATGTTTGTACAGCATCTAAGACAATGGGGCACAGGTCTCTAAGCACGAACACAAAGCGAGTAACAATGTTCTGCTGATCGCTTGGTGCTTCTCAGGGCCAGCTGTAACATGCCAGAACAATCCTTTAATGCCGGTGGGTGCAGGTTCCCCGAAGCCAGGCAGGTTTATTGCCAGCTGGCTCCATAATCCATGCATAGGGCACATTTGATCAACTGGTATTTTGCAGATATATAGGGGGAAACTCAGGGAGGGCAGCATCTGCAGGAAGAAAACATGAAGCATCAGAGCCCCCTTGTGGTGTCTCGCACACAGGACATGTGCAAATGCAGAAGGTGAGAGAGAAAAGAAAGGCCATGGGGACTCCAGAGAGGATTATTCTCTGCCTCCAATAAGCCCTGAGTTTCCATTTCTGGTAGCAGAAGCCAGACAAGTGTTTGTAAGGGATCTTGATTCCTTTGTGTAGGGTAACTGCAGGAGAGACCAGCAGCTGAAGACCAGTGGAGGAACACCTTGTCCAGCTGACAGCTTGCACTGAGTTTGAGGCAGAGAGAGGAGGGGTCTGGGAGGGACAGAAGCTGACTCTGAGAACACATGCGGTGGTTTCTCTTGAAGACTGAATGTGATGCGTGGCCCCACTGAAAGGAAGGAGAGCTCAGGCTGGTGCTAACGTCGCTGCTCCTGCACTGTTCCCACGCTAGCTAGTCTCGGTAACCAGGGATTATTATCAAGAGGCCTGCACAGTTCTGTGTCTGGGGCCTGTGCAGAGAACAGGAAGGGTACAAAACTATTGAAGGGACAGATCAAGGCCGATGTGTCTCTGGTACAACCCTCCGCACCCCTCGAAGGCCAGCCTGGCTTTCTGAATACTCCATTAATATCGGACTCATCTTTCTGTAACAAGGGCTGAATCCTGCTCTCTGGGATCTCCCAGCTCTCTGTGGCTCTTTCTGTAGCAAACTAGCAGACAGCTTCCTGCAATGCAGATCTGGAGGAGATTCTGATTTTGTGCTCAGATGCTCCCTGGTCAGCATTCGGTCCACAGCACCCCCACCTCTGGGGCCTAGCTTTGAAATCATCGAATCCTAGAAGATGAGGGTTGGAAGGGACCTCAGCAGGTATCTAGTCCAACCCCTGCTCAAAGCAGGACTAACCTCAGCTAAACCATCCCAGCCAGGGCTGTCAAGCCGCGGCTTAAAAACCTCTGAAGATGGAGATTCTACCACCTCCCTAGGTAACCCATTCCAGTGCTTCACCACCTGCCTAGTGAAAATATTTTTCCTAATGTCCAACCTAGACCTCCCCACTGCAACTTGAGACCATTGCTCCTAGTTCTGTCATCTGACACCACTGAGAACAGCCTAGCTCCATCCTCCCTGGAACCCCCTTCAGGCAGTTAAAGGCTGCTATCAAATCCCCCCTCATTCTTCTCTTCTGCAGACTAAACAAGCCTACTTCCCTCAGCCTCTCCTCATAAGTCCTGTGCTCCAGCCCCCTCATCATTTTTGTTGCCCTTCTCTGGACTCTGTCCAATTTGTCCACATCCTTTCTGTAGTGGTGGGCCCAAAACTGGACACAATACTCCAAATGGGGCCTCATCAGTGCCGAATAGAGGGGAATAATCACTTCCTGTGATCTGCTGGCAATGTTTCTACTAATACAGCCCAATATGCTATTAGCCTTCTTGGCAACCAGGGCACACTGCTGACTCATATCCAGCTTCTTGTCCACTGTAATCCCCAGGTCCTTTTCTGCAGAACTGCTGCCTAGCCCGTTGGTCCCCAGTCTGTAGCTGTGCATGGGATTCTTCCATCTTACGTGGAAAACTCTGCACTTGTCCTTGTTGAACCTCATGAGATTTCTTTTGGCCCAATCCTCCAATTTGTCTAGGTCACTCTGGATCCTATTCCTGCCCTCCAGCATTCTACCACTCCTCCCAGCTTAGTGTCAACTGCAAACTTGTTGAGGGTGCAATCTACCCCATCCTCCAGATCATTAATGAAGATGTTGAATAAAACCAGCCCTTGCACCGACCCCTGGGGCACTCCGCTTGTGACTGGCTGCCAGCTAGACATGGAGCCATTGATCACTACCCGTTGAGCCCATTCTCTATCCACCTTATAGTCCATTATTCCAACCCATACTTCTTTAACTTGCTAGCAAGAATACTGTGGGAGACCGTATCAGAAGCTTTGCTAAAGTCAAGGTATATCACGTCCACCGCTTTCCCCACATCCACACAGCCAGTCACGTCTTCACAGAAGGCAATCAGGTTGGTCAGGCATGAATCCATGCTGAGTGTTCCTGATCACCTGCCTCTCTTCCAAGTGCCTCAAAGTGGATGAGGCTGGCTCTGAGGACTCTTGTTCTGTTGCCAAACACAGAACAGCTCCTCAGTTTCTTGTTCAGTCTGAAATGGTCACAGGCTGACTGCAGCTAAGATGATCTGAATCGTGTTTGTGCTGGGAGACTGGGATTCCACTCATCTGAAAAGACAAACTCTCTGCAGCGGTATTCTGAAGGGGAGATCATCTTTCTCTCCCCTCCTCTACCTACATCCTCCTCTCCCTCCACCACCCTCACACTTCTTTTACCAGTGTGTCCCCCTCTGAATTGTGCAGAGAAAGGGGAGTGTTGTTCTGAGGCATTCAGGGACCTCCCAGGTATTTGAAAAAGCCCTGGTGACTGAGGCTTGCAGTTTGCGATGTGAGTAACAGGATAGTAAAATTAAGCAATTAAAAAAAATCCTTGTTGTAGAGTGTATTGAGTGGGCACAGAAGTGCAGGGAGCCCTGGTGTCTGAGCTGGCACATGCCTGGATGACTAGGTGGGAATGCCTAAGGAGCCAGAGAGAGAGAGAAAATAATGCCTATGGAATGAAATAAGAAAGGGTTCAGAAAAGAGCCCCAAGAATGATTCAAGGTTGGGAAAACCTGCCTTCAAGTGAGAGACTTAAGAAGCTCAATCTGTTTAGCTTGTCCAAGAGAAGGTTAAGAGGTGACTTGGTTGTGGTTTACAAGTACCTGAATGAAGAGAATATTTCTGGCAGCAGAGGGGTCTTTAATGTAGCAGACTAAAGCAGAACGAGATCCAATGGCTGGAAGTTGAAACTGGAAAATTCAGACTAAAAATTGGTGCCTTATTTTTAATGGTGACAGTGATTAACCACTAGAAGAACTTGCCTAGGGGTATGGTGGATTTTTTGTCACTTGGAGTCTTTAAATCAGGACAGGGTGTCTTTCTAAAAGATCTGCTTTCTAAAAGATCTGCTGTACTTTTTCTCCTGATTTGAGTTGAGGATTTTTTTCGAAAACGCAGCGTTTTCCACAGGAAGGGCTTGCCATATTCTGTTTTCTTTGTGAATGCTCAGATTCAGTGTGAAACCTGACTCCTAAAGGCTGAATGATTTGCCTGCAGCATTGCGAGTTGAACAGTGACAGCTCAGATGCTAATCGCCGTCTGGTGAACACTTGTGTTTTAGACCTGCTTGGCTCTTTGCCTCCACACGGATCATGTCCGTGTAGCATGCGCAGTGCAGTCTGTGAACAGGTGGGATGCACATTGCACGTTATCCTCTAGGTAGCAGCACAGTCCCATAAATGGCCTGCAAAGTCTGTCATTGCGGGCAGCGCTCGGTGCAAATTTATTCGGAGCCTGGCGGGTACAGCCGAGAGGCTCTTGTCTCATTGGGCCTGCGCTTTCCTTCAGCTACGCCCAAGATGACGGACGTGCCCGGGGTGCTGAGAGCACCAGGTGTCTGCAGAGCTGGGATTGCCGAACTCAAGGGACACTGCTGGGAGTTTTAGGCGTGAGGGGGGTGGGACAGCTGCCTCTTGGCTGTGATGAGAGTTGAATAACGCTGCGGAAAAGCCACCTTCCCGAGTCCCCTTCCTTTGCCCAGGCGTCTGTGGAGCTCCCTCTTCAGGAATTGCTTCCTGCTTCTGTCCAGAGGCCTGGCAGATCAGCCTCAGTCTGTCCTGGGTTTGTTGGAACATCCCTATTTCCCCCCCCCGCCGATGCACGGACTGTGCGACACGTCTCAGCCCCCGGCACCGTCCAGCCATGACCCGCTCCCAGGTGCTGGCAGGCCGGGGCAGCAGCACTCGTGTGCGAGGCGAAAGCCCATCCTCTCCCAGCTGGGAATGGCCGTTGGTCACAAACCGGCGCCCCCGCCCTGTCATACGCAGAGAGCCCGTGCAGGGGGCAGTGTTGGTGTAGGAATACACTTTTTGAATGGCAGTCTTCATTGCCGGCGCCCAGACGCTCTGACGGGGGGCACGGCAGAAATGAGAGTCTATTCCAATGCTAAATCTGTTTCCCACTCAGCAGAGCATGGCAGCGGGTATCGTATAGGATAGGGCGGGACAAAATCCCGGCGGTAACTCACCATGGGATCTGACTGGCCTCAGGTGTGGCTGGGAACGACCGGATGGGAACCCAAATCTCATGGAATTCATAAAATCAAACCTTCTGACAAAGAATCGAAACCCTAAATATTTGTTGAAGCCGTTCAGCAATGCATGTTCCCACCTTCCCCCACCCCCGGGTGAGACTGCCCAGAACCAGACACTTTCTCTTGGCTCCTTCAGCGCGTGGAAGAGGTGCAGCACAGTGGTCCGCTCCAGGTGCTGGTTGAGTCCAAGACAGGCTTTCCATGGACTCCAGCAGGAGCTGGGTCAGGCCTTCCAGACCAGGATTCCCATGCAAAGCCCCTGTGAACTCATTAGACGTGTCTCCCCTTTCGTGGGTGACTCCTGCTTGCTGGTTCGTGCAGGTGCTACCAACTTGCTGGACCATTCTTTTAGGTAAGCACAGGGCGGGACGATATTCTTTCCTCTCTGTGGTACCAGAGCTCTTGGTGCTGCTGCTGCATCTCAAAATGCAATGTGTTTGGATTGGAAAAATGTCTTCTGTCCACTCTAATGGTGTGTGTGTAATAAGTGTGCCCATGAGTCCAATAAATGGCGAGGCTCCTTGTTTTATGAAGGCTTAAATATTTTACCTTTAAGGAGACACAAACAGCTGTGTTGGTTAGGATGGCCGCAATGAAGGGAAGTGAAGATCAATTTGGGGTGAGGAATGGGTTGTGGTTGATGTGGCAATCGGCTTAATAGCCTGTGTGGGTGGCAGCATTGATGTTTCTGGCTCTTTACAGAGTGACATAAGTCTATCCGTTTTGGAGCAAGTGTTGCTAAGGAAAATAAGCATTGGCTGTGGCTCCCTGCCAGTCGTGCTTTTGGAGCTTTCGATCTGGTTTAAGGCAGCAGAAATAGTTGTTTGGTCTAGGAACAGAAGAACAAGAGAACATTAATTGAAATTAAAAGGTGGCAAATTGAAAATCAATAAAAGGAAAAACTTTCTCACACTGTTTGTAATTGGACTGTGGAACTCACTGCCACAGGAAATTGTTAAGGCCAAAAACATACCAAGATTCAAAAAAGAAAGAGGCTGTTTATAGGTGTAACAAGACTATCCGGAGTTCCAGTTGATGGTAACAAAAACCACGGAAAAGTTATTAAACCTCCCATTTAAGAGTTTGTCAATCTCAAGGCTTCATCCCAACCCGTGACAGTTAATGTGGAGGGCAGATATCCCTCATCTGCCTATTGTGAATCTTCTTGCACCTTGCTCTGCGGCATGTGGGGCTGGCCACAGCTGGAAACAGGAACCTGGGCTTGAAGGCCCCTAGCTCTGATTCAGGCTGGCTGTTCCTGTGTATGCTGCACACTTTCTTTGTGTGGCCAGGCATAGCAACAACGCAGGAACGCCGCAGAGGAGATGGACGGGGAGATGTTACCAGACTGGCAGGGCACGGCGGTGCATCGTGCCAGCTGATGGCTGTTTGATTTGCATAGCTGTGTTCTGCAGGCTGTAAAGCAAACACCTGGTCCCCTCAGCACCTGTTACACCAGCTGTTGTGCTACTGCTCGTTAGCCACTCGCAGTGTGCGTGTGGTCACTTCTCCGCTGTCCCGCTGGGGAAGCAGTTTGGAGAACAGAAGCGACAGAACCTTTGTGCTGATGGTCCCAGCTCCACTTTTCCATTTGCTCTGCTCAGCCCTCTGTCCTGATGTCCCCCCCCGCCACGCTGCCCCTTCTCCTGCCCCTTCAGTCCTTCCTCAGAACAGACCCCCTCTGTGAGGCCTTTCAGGAGATGTCAGGCTGAACCCTACCTTGGCTCCCACTCTTGTGACCCCAGGACCCTGCTGACACCTGGAGGCTGGGATTTTCTCGTTGGTCTGTAAAAGCTCCCTCGTTCCTGATGGTGTGTGATCTCCGCAGCCCTGCCACGTCACTTGCCTACCGCACGCACCCTTGGTTCTGGGGTCAGCCACCCGCCCCCTGCTCTGAAATGCAGGAAGTTGAGGTTAACTAGTCAATCCAGTGCCAAGGGCATTGGTAGCCCTTCCCTCTGCCCTCCCACAGCTTCCATCCTCTTTCCACTGCATGTGTGGAGCATGCAGCAGCTCCTGTCTACCCTGCCTCCAGCCTCAGCTGGCCCCACCTGCCCAAGTCACCATCTAGCTGAGACAACAAATTTGGGACTAAGATTCCCCCCTTCCCCCGGGTCAGGTCATGTTCTGGCTCCATCCCCTCTGTCGGATACACAGCCCAGGAGGTGACGGGCTATGGTCCTGCCATGCAGTTGGTCTTACACTGAGCCAAAGAAACCGGGTGTCTCCGTCCCTTCCCTGTCAGCCTCCGTCTGAGAAGGCAAAGGGGGCTGTTTTGAAATGTGGGCGCAAGGCTTACAGTGCCGGAATAGCTTCAGTGTCTGTGGATGCTGCCGACACCGCCCAGGATGGGAGATGCCCGTTTCCGAGAGGCACTGACACATGAGGAGCAGTTATGGATGTTTTCCCTGTGTCTGCCGTAGAAGCAGCTTCCAATTAGGTGTTGTTTTCTTCTCAAAAGCAGCGTTGAGTGGAGCAGTGACCTTTTCAGAGAGCCGTGTATTGCTCGTGTCCGTTCAGCCCTTCATCTTCCCTGGGATTAGGATGAGGCGTCTCCTGTTCATCACCAGGGACAGGGAACAGTTCTGGGAGGTGACTGGCACTTTCTAATGTGACATGCTGGGCGAGCTGTTGCTGGGGGGGGAGTCTGTGGTCAGTCACCGCCCTCCCCATAGCGGGGTTTTGGGGCAGGCCCCCTCAAATCAAATTCTCTTGCTTCTGGACTTCTCCATGCGGCCTGACATCACGCTGCCCGGTGAGCCTTGTGCCGTGAGATCCCAGCGACGGGCACTGACTGGGAACCCAGAGAGTGAGACGGTAAAGTTGCTAGCCTGCATTCTGAATGACTGGCCAGAGGTTGTGAGGGTGGGTTTTGGGAAGTGCAGCTGTCGGCCCAGCCGTGTGCATGCATTCCAGGGTGTGTCTCCGGAGTGAAAACCCTGCGGGGCTGCCTGCTCCCCACTTCTGATCGTGGACTCCATGCAAACACGCACCCACTGATCTGAGCACGGGCTTGTGAATAAGCCACTCCCCTGAGCAACGTAAGTTACACCGAGCGCTGGTGTGGACAGCGCTATGTCGGCAGGAGAGCGTCTCCCATCAACACAGTTACTGCCGCTTGCGGAGGTGGAGTAATTATGTGGATGGGAGAGCTCTCTCCTGTCAGCATAGAACGCCTGTGCAAGCGTTGGTGCAGCTGCGCTGCTGTTGCACTTCTAGTGTAGACGAGCCCCACGTCACCCTCTTCTCTGAATCCCTCCACTGCCTTCTCAGACCTACACTTCGAGCCCTTCAACCCAGCTCCAGCTCCAGCGCCACTCCACCAGTGTGCTCTCTGTGCATCTTTCCATGCTGCCCTGGACATGCGGAACCCCTTTCCCAGGTCCAGACCCTCCTTCCAGTCTGTTCCCTCCTAAGCACCCGCTTCTGGGAGGCCTCCAAGCAGGGAGTTCGTCACTTGGAAACTCAGGCGAGCAGAAACGGGGTTCAAAAAAGAACTAGAGACGTTCCTGGAGGATAGGTACATCCATGGCTGTTAGCCACAATGGTCAGGGATGCAACCCCATGCTCTGAGTGTCCCTAAACCTCTGATTGCTAGAAGCGGGGATTGGACGACACGTTGGATCACTCGATGACTGCCCCGGGCTGTTCATTCCCTGTGAAGCACCTGGCATTGGCCACTGTCAGCAGACCAGATACTGGGCAAGATGGACCATTGGTCTGACCCAGTATGGCCGTTCTTATGTTCTTAAACCATGCAAGCCTTCTCTCCCGCCTGTCCAATGTCCGGTTTGCCCAGAATCCACGTCCATTCCTGGAAAGGGTTTCTGGCTTAGTCTTTCAACTTGCCCAGTCAAAATTCATTGTCTCTGGTATTAGTCAAGCCTCAAATCATGCAACTGGCTTAGAAACCACAAGAGTTTTTTTATATGATACATTTTTGATTTTGTCGTCTGGTTTCTGTCCCCAGGGGGCCCTTGGGTCCAGTTTTCAAGCTTTTCTCTGCAACTGAGAGTGCTGGAAACATGCACACTTTTTTTTAAACAAAATTTGAGATTTCATGAGCTGGCTGCAGGAGCCGTGGCCTTCAAAGAAAAACACCAACTACCACAAAAGTGGTGATAAAATCACAAGAGTGGGAAACGCTGGATTTATTTAGGCCCCAGTGAGTGGTCAGCGCAGGCCTCCGTGCAGGTTGTGGGCTCTTCTGCTGTGGGAGAGACCCTTCTTCATGAGAACTAGGACTGGTCGTGGAAGCAGAAGGGTGTTGGTGACCAGTGCAGCACCCTTTCTTGGTGAGAGCATCTCAGCTGCCAGTCAGGAACCAAGAGGGCCCACCACACGAGCTGGGGTTGGGCTGTGCTCCTCCAGAATAGTCACCAAGCACTGAACCAGCATTGACCGTATCGACAGGGTGGCGTCAGGGCCAGAGAGAGAGCTGCTACCCTGTAAAACAACTGAATGAGCTAGTGCAATCTGTCGGAGCGCAGAACGCGTTGTTGAAGCCATTCCCATATTTTCACCGAGCTGCTTGTTCCTTCTACTATCTCACTGTGCCCAGCAAATCTGAGCCCCAGCTGTCACCCACTCCAGCGTGGTTACACAATGCCTGAAGACCGGAGACTTGGATGAATTTTTATAGACATTAGAGTTGGTGGGGGAAAATTATTTTTATTAGAAAAATGGCTTCCCTTCCCCCCTCCTTCCCGCCGCCCAAATCTAAATATTCATAAAAGCCCTTTGCTCTTTGGTAGGGTTCTTTTGGATACTTTTCATTTACTGAAAACCTGGGGGGAGGTGGGTATTTTGTTTTGTTTTATTTTATTTTTTTCCAGGCAACAAAAAATGCCAATTTATTATTTTGATTTTTTTTTTTTTTTTTTAATTGTGAACAATTTTTGAGAAACGAAGACTGGGTCAGTTTCCAAATTCCGTCCAACAGAAGCAACGTCTTTTTCGTGACATGTCTCCTTCATTTGTTTTAATCCGCTCTACATTTATATATTTTATTGGAACCAGGGGGGCTCAGAATTGGTGGCTAAAATCCTGAATTTCAGCCAGACTCTCCCGTGCCCCCAATGTGCATGCACTAGACGCCTGAAGGACTTTGAAGCAGGCCCGTTCCCATTTGTTAACCATCCATCTCAAACGCCGGCGAAATGCGCTGCTCTTTGCGTTGCTGTGGTACAGGACAGGAAGGAGGCTGGGGATAACTTCCCCTGGGTTGGATTACAGGCAGGATAACCCAGGAAGGTGTCAATCACTAGCATTTCTGGAGCTGTGCTAGGCCAACAACCTCTGCCTGGAGGCTGCCTGCCCACTGGGCTGCTCTGCATACAAAGGTTAGCAGTTTGAGTGTAGGCCGTTGTGGTTGGCGCTGCAGCCCTTGAGTGCCTCGGAAGAGAAAGGTCTGGCTCCTGGGTGCCAGTGGGACTTTAATGCGATAATGCATGGAACAATTCTGGGCTGTGACTCAGCCCCAGACGCAGCATTTACACTTCAGCAGGGCTGTCGCTGGGACCACAGCAGCAGCAGAGACCCGTTGAGCTGCCTCTCTTGTTTAGCTGCCCCAGCAGGCCGAGTCTTTGCATTTGTGCTGTTAATCAGCCCTTTCTGGTAGGGACAGGGCTCCGTTAGAGCTCCTCTCATTCTATAGACTTGATGTAATTGGATAATGGGCATGCCCAGGAGTGTGGTTCTCTATACTGCAATCTCCGGTTTATTAGCGCCGTTGCCTGCAATGGCATGTGCTGCTATGAAGCACAAGGGTTTTCTGGAGTTCCCGGCATTTAAAAATTCACTGTTTACGGCACTGTTTTATCTAACAACACAGTTCCCCGCTTAAATAAGTAGCACCATCTTAATGCTGCTGCTTTATGAAATTCCCCAGCTCCGAACAAGGATTCCAGGATAGCCAATCTCTGATCGGTGGATGGGGAGAGAGATTGGAAATCAAAGACCAGGAAAGGCACTCGCATATCCAGCCGGAAGCTCTTTCTAAAATGCTGGTTCTTTGAGGACCTGATCCTTTATGGCGCTGAGCAGTCCGGTCCTGATCTGACCAAACACTTAAGCACATACTTAACTGTGAGTGCCTGAGCAGCCCCTTTTGACGTGACGAGGATGATGATACGAGTTGTTTGGGGTTTGATTGGGATCCACAGGGGAAGAGTGAAAATGTTAGCAAAAGGCAGCCTGTGCATAAAGCAGGACCCCCGGGGGCGGGGAGTCGACTGGATGAGCAGTGACCCCTTGGATGTGCTTGGCTCTCAGTGGAGGTGGTTCGAAATTTTCCAATGAAAAACTGATTTGTTGGAAAATTTGATTAGATGAAATGGAAATGTTTTGTGGGAATAGTTTTTGTTTGAACTTTGTTGCTTTGCCTTTCGTTAGAGTACAAAAATCCAAAGTGACAAAGTTTCGATGAGGTCGTTTGGATGTTTCTGACATTTCGACTCTTGTTTTCTGATTTGGAATGAAAAGGGATTTTCAAATGTCAGAGTTTCCTGCCCCACAGAAGTTCTGTTTTCTGGGCTACTCGAGTTCTCAGCTCCATTGGGGACGTGATTAATGGCTCCTCTTTCAGCTAGTGTTAGCATCACTTTATGCAAATTATAGCTAAGAAAAAACCTCCTCTTGAACATCCAAGTTTAAGGTTTCATCTATTTTTGCCGTGCCCCTTGTATTACTGGTATTACAGTAGTGGCTGGAGCTTCAACACAGATCAGGCACATTGTGTTAAGAATATAAGAACGGCCGTACTGAACCAGACCAATGGTCCGTCTAGCCCGGGGTCCTGTCGTCCAACAGTGGCCAATGCCAGGTGCTTCAGCGGGAATGTACAGAACAGGGCAATCATCAAGTGATTCATCCCCTCTCATCCACTACCAGCTTCTGGCAAACAGAGGCTAGGGATACACTGAGCGTGGTGTTAGGTACTGTACAGACACATAGTGTGAGACAGACCCTGCCCCAAAGAGCGGACAGCCTACATAGACAAATCAGACATAGGGCGGGAGAGTAAACTTGGCTGAGCCTCCAGTACCTCAGTCAATTGCAAGTTCTCGGGGGTGCGATCTAGATCTCTGCAGTTTGACACAGCCACTGCAGTGCTGAGAAGAACAAAGCTAGGAAATGGGAGGACGTGATTGAACAGGATCTACTGGTAGTGTGGGGTTATAAAAATTAAATGGCAGGTGATTGAAACCTGCCTTCTTCCTGCTAGAAGTGATGTACGTGTGTATGTATATTACTAGCGGCAGCCCCATGGTGTGAGGTGCTGTATAAACTTCTAACAAAGAGATGGTCCCTGACCCAAACAACTTACAGTGGAGTCTGAAAACACGGCCCTGAGCCATAACATTCACTGCTCAGAGCCATTCCGTCTTGCTGAACTCTGTTAGGAAGGGTGGCTGGAGCCAGCCCGTGGGTTAGCTCTCATGCCCTGCATGGTGACTAATCTTCTCTTGCTAAGGATATAAATCGAGCGAACTTGTGTTCTTCTCACATAGCTGCAGATCACAGGGAAACGTCCGGCTGACCTTTCAGGAGCACATAAGAATGAAATGCACTTTTGGACCTGTCAGTAAGTGGCTAGACGGCGGCAACATGTGGTCTGAGAAGGGCTGGGTCACTGTGCTGCTTCCAAACCTGACAGCAGCTCTGGTCCGGTTGCTGCCTTTGCCACCAACACTAAGTGCCTGGATGTTCTGCCCCCCTCTTGGCCTCTGTACAAATCCGATTAGAATAGCATTGATTTCTTCTTCCGATGGAGTAGAGGGTGTGAGCTCCATCTGTCTATCTGAACTGTTTTACAGACACGCATGCATCACGCTGCCCAAAGTTCCAAAGGGATTTCAACATCTCAAGATGCAGACCGGCACCTAGTGAGATTCACAAGCTCACCTAGGTGAGTTAAGCACCTAGCTTCCACAGGCTTTCAAGAGGAGCTAGGCTTGTTCTACACTACAGACTGGATGGAATTCAGGGTTGATAAATGCAAAGCAATGCACATTGGAAAACATGATCCCAATGAGACATATAAAATGACGGGCTCTAAATTATCTGTTACCACTCAAGAAAGAGATCTTGGGAGTCATTGGGGGATAGTTCTCTGCAAACATCCATTCAGTGTGCAGCAGCAGTCAAAAAAGCTAACGGTATTGGGGATCATTAGGAAAGGGATAGATAATAAGACAGAAAATATCATATTGCCTCTTTATAAATCCATGGTATGTCTACATCTTGAATACTGCGTGCAGAACTGGTCGCCCCATCTCAAACAAGTTATATGGGGATTGGAAAAGGTACAGAAAAGGGCAGCAAACATGATTAGGGGTATGGAAAAGCTTCCATATGATGAGAGATTAATAAGACTGGGACTTTTCAGCTTGGAAAAGAGATGACTAAGGGGGATATGATAGATATCTATAGAATCATGACTGGTGTGGAGAAAGTAAATAAGGAAGCGTTATTTACTCCTTCCCATCACACAAAAACTAGGGGTCACCAAATGAAATTAATAGGCAGCAGGTTTAAAACTAACAAAGGAAGTATTTCTTCACACAACGCACAGCCAACCTGTGGAACTCCTTGCCAGAGGATGCCAAGACTATAATGGGATTCCAGAAAGAATTAGATGAGCTCCTGGAGAATAGGTCCATCAATGGCTATTAGCCAGGATAGGCAGGGATGGCTGTTTCCCAGAGGCTGGGAATGGGCGACGGGCAGGATCCCTTGATGATCACTTGTTCTGTTCATTCTCTCTGAGGCACCTTCCATTGACCACTGTCGGCAGACAGGACACTGGGCTAGGTGGACCATTGATCGGACCCAGCATGGCCATTCTTTTGTACGTACGTCAGTCTAACTACATCTCTCGGGGTGTGAAAAATCCCCCTCCCCTCCCAGCAATGTAGTTATATCGACCTTAACCCCCTGTGTAGACAGCGATATGTTAGTGGGAGAAGCTCTCTGACATAGCGACTGACTCTCAAAGAGGCGGAGTTATTAAGCTGACAGGAGAGCTCTCTTAGAGTAGTCACACCGGACGCACTACAGCTGCACCTGTGCATGCAGTTTGTTCTAAAGCAAAACTGAAATGGCAACTGTATTTAATCCTAGTTCCTGGAACGCCGTGCGTTAGCTGATATGGAATAAAATGGGGCGTCATAAGAGCTCCAGCAGTGTAGATAGTGTGGTGTGTACATTTACATATTGCCTTAAGTGAAAGGCAGGAAGTGATGGAGTGTGACAAGGTGTAATTTGGCTAGTGCTGGACAAGCGAGAATGTATATTCACAGCCTGTGTTCTCTGGCAGACTTTGATCAAGTATCTTATTAAAGGAAAAAGACGTCGCTGAATAAAATGGGAAATTGTAGCAAATTAAAATGTCATCAGTGTTTTTGCTTCCATAATGTAACAGCGTCCAATGTAGCGGCCGATTATTCTAAGCCTATTGTATTAGGAGGTGTGAATACTTGAGTCTGTGGAATGAAGGAGCAAGAGGATGTGAAGCTAGGTCATTGACTTGTCTTGAAGTCCATTATTACGTCTCAGCTTATGCTTTTCCAAGGCAGTGTGTTGCACATAGCACGAAACAGAATTCCAGCGATAAAGCTGTTCATGTGAAGGGCTCTCTGGGTGCACTGCCTCTCCAGCTCTGTGCTGCTAACTTCGTTGGAATTAGATTTGCCTGCTGCACAAGTCTGTTCAGAACCGTGTTCCATCTAATTCACATGTAGCCGGCTGGCTCCCAATGGGAAGTGCCTGTGCTGTAGATTGGACGATCTGTCTGCTCCCTGCCAGGAGACGTGGCAATGCCAGAGAATGAAAGATGCATCGATTGTATGTAGGTTTGAAACTAAGGAGCCTCTTTTGATGACTCTAATCTTGGGAGCGTGGAATATAGCAGCAGCCAACAAGACCTCTGGCTAACTTGCCATATAGGGGCAGTTTTACGGTCCACCAACCTTTTTTGGTAAACCTACATCAAATTTGCATTTGTAAACTGGCATCTTGGGTTAAATGCCCATCTGGCTCAGAGCTGACCTTCCCCTTCGGCGTCCTCACAGGCACCCCAGCTGGGGTGGGGCCGTCCTCCTGGCACAGCAGGCTGTTCCAAACCCATGCCCGCTGGGTAGTTCTGTGGGCTGTTCAGTATTCGCACCCCATGGTGGTTGGGGGAAGCAGAAAACAATCTTCTGGGGGATTGTCAATGGGGGCTTTGCGAGTGGCAGAAACCTGCTGAGTATCTTAAAAATATTTCCTTTTGCTGTTTCCTTGGCGCTGGCGCATGCTGTGGGGACTCAATCCTTGCTGTTTACCGAGTTGATGAAGTAGAACATTGACCAAAACTGGAACCAATTATGCCGTGATTAGATAAACGAGCTGGAAGTGCATTAATTAATAACCACCAGCCCAAGAAGATGCAACCTTAATGAGTCCTGTGCTTTTTCCTATTATGTGCAAATATATTCTTCTGCAGCATATTAATTAAATGATTTAATGCACTTGGGTGTTAATCTGCATTCCGTACACTCACTGGACTGCAGTCGTTTTGCTTATGTCTACATGGAAGGGAGGGGGGCTGTGACAGTGCCTCAGAGCCTGAGTCAACTATGTGGACATTTAGGCGTGAGCTGGAGCCTGGGTTCTGAAATGTGGCAAGGCAGGAGGGTCTCGGAGCCCGGGCTCCAGCCCGAGCCTGAATGTCAGCGCTGCTATTTTTAGCCCCCCGGTCCATGCCCAAGTCAGTTGACCTAGGCTCCGGGACTCCTGCCGTGGTTTTTTGCTGCGTGGACGTACTGTTTGGGGCTGGGATGGTGCATGCTGCTGGAAGCGATGGTGCTGTGCAGTAGGTCAGCCTCTTCTAAGCACTCCCTCCCTCCGAAATCCCACCTACGACGGGGTGTGAAATGGTTTGTGCCGTGTGCATTTCACCCTCGGCTGGCCACTGGGCAAGAAAGTCCTGCTGCTACGTAGTGGGACCAGAGGGTGCAAAGGCTGGGCACCTCTGCCCAGGGAATAGTTACTGGGGAGTTCTTGGCAATATACCATACCTTCTCCTCCCTCCCGTGGATTTCCAAGCATCTCCCAGCTCTCAGGTGCTTATCGAAGGAGAAGGGCTCACTGTTCCTGTGCATTGTATGATCTCAAGCACATCTTCCGCACCAAACAAATAATAGTCAGAGTGCTGCATGCGAGGCTGGGGAGCGCAATGGATTAAGCAGCAGCGTGTAAGTTGTTGTAAAAGGGGCAGGATTTTTTTTTTTTTTACATGCCCACACCCACACCTATACTGCACTGCATGCTTAGCTCAGAACATTCTGGTTTCAGTTTCACTCAGGTATTCATTTTGCCTTCCTCTGAACTCTTGCATATTAGCTGCTACCAGATGCAGGCTACTAGGCTAAATGAACCACTGGTCTTGAGCCAGGATATTCCTGTAAAATGCTACCAAGTCCAGAGTTTCTTGTCTTAGTTGTTTGTGTTCTGAAGAGTGATCCCTCTCTCCCTCTCTCCCTCTCCCCCTCTCTGTGCTGGTGCTGACGTACGAGGCCTGAGGTTACTGTCTCTGTCCAGTGGGATGAAATGTGACTGTCCCATCCTGCGGGATGTGGAGAGCGGGACCATGTGCCAGCACGTGGTTGGCCTGTAATGTGTCTTCACCCCCGTGTCGATGTTGAAATAGCGTGGGGCGGATGGACGCCTACTTTCTTTCCTTTTTAATTGGTTTGAATTTTGAGGAGGATTTTGTTCTGGACGCAATTCTGAAATCAGGCTTGCTAACGGGCTGTAATTGGACGGTCGCCGCCTCGGCTGACAACGGGTGGAATGGGGCGGATGTCCAGGGTTAAAGCAGGAATCTCCACAGCTTGTGGTCAAGAGCCGGGCTTTGTAGCTGAGACCCGTGGCTCGGGCACAGAGGGGGACACGGTGTGCGCTCTGACCAGTGAGTTGCACCCCCTTGTCCGCAGTGTGAGCCCCATGACGCCCCTGCAAGGTGGGTCACTGTTCCAGATAGGGACAGTGACCTGCCCAAGGTCAGACAGCAGAGAAGGCTGTGAAACTGGCCGCTCTCGGCATTCGTTGCCAGTCTCAGACCACGCTGCCCTCCGTGGCTTTGTCCTCCTGTCAGACGGGTTTTCAAAAGGTGATTTTGGGGGGGGGTGGCATTTTTCTTATTGGATAAGTGAATGTTTGAAATCAGTGTCTCCCCCTGGGCCCATCCCTGTCTCCACAGCTGGCTGAGTCATTACAAGAGACCAGCTGAATCATTCATATGAAAACCATTGCAAATTTTGTGGAATCAATTATTCAAATGCCCTTCGAGCAGCTCTACCTGTCCGGGCTCTGTGAGGCTGAGCTGGGAACGGTTCCCTTGTTCCCGTGGCAACAGAGTTGGGTCCAGATACGGGATCATGACTTCACTGCAAAGCCGGGCTGGGTAGCACAGAGGCTCGCTGTCAAATGAGTCCCTCTAAGGGCCGGAGCACCCTGCAAAGTCAGGCTGAGCATTCAGGGCTCTGGCACTGTAATGGTGGTCTGATCTGGTTTCATCACTTTGTTCCGCAGCCAAGTAAACTAAGGAGAAAGACCACATGGAAGGACAGGGTGTAAAACCAGGCTCCCTCCGCTGCAGTGCACGGGATACACATTTGGCCCATTCCCAGCTGGCTGTAAATCAGCAATCCTCCCTATCACACACAACCATACCTGCCCCTGTGGATTTCTTCCCTCTCTCTTCCACCAGAAGCACTAAGACGTTGGGAAATGACACAACCACCTCTGTTCCCCCCGGCCCCAATTCAAGTACTAACTGAGCTGTAGCTTTCTGGTGGCACTGCTTTCCCCGGAGGACAGGAGAGCGCCTTGCAATGGCAGGTGCGACATAGGAGAGGGGCTAGGGAGAGCAGTCCAGTTCTCTCCTGGAGGCTGTGACGTGTTCCTCCTGCTTGTCGATATGTTGTATTGAGGGCTGTGCTGGAATTGCAAGCTATCACTTTAAGAATAGGGGATTTTCCTGGTCCTGCGTGCACGCTTGAGGGCTGAGCAGGGAAGCATGCAGTGTGCTGCCATTATTTAGTCTGCAAAGAGCCAACCTAGAATGAGGTGGGTGAGTTGTGCCGCTCTGCTTTTGGGAGCAGCCTGCTTTCTCTCTCCCTGTTTTTGGGTTCTTGCGTGGTAAAGTTCTGGATTCTAACAAACAGCGGTGTCACGCTTGCTGGGAGGTTGCAATGTATTTTATGTTTTTAATCTAACGTCTGTGCGTGCGTGCGCACATGCAGTGAACCATAAAAGTTGGGTCACGGGCTGCATGGAGCTGGACGACCTGGTTCCAGGTACGCTTGAGAGAGCATTATCTGTCACTGCCCAGGCAGCACGGTGCCCGTTTGAAAGCACTGAACGCAGTAGGATGCTCTTCTCTTTCCACACTCATCTTCCATACAGCGAGGCCAGGATCAGGAGCTCCTGGATCAGGAAATGCAGCCAATCAAACCCGACCTCCTGCTCTCCCCCATATTGACAGAAGTCCTTTGTTTTACACCAGGATTCGCCTCCAGAGGGGGGTGGGGGGTGGGGGTGTGTGTGTGTGGTGTGTGTGTGTGCGCGCGCGCACGCCTCAGGCAGGGAGCTGTGACTGAACAAAGTCATTTACCCTGCACACCTGCGGGCGGAGGACTGAGGGATGCGGAGTGCAGGTCTCTGTGTGAGAGACGTGGTGAGCTCTGCCTTTCCAAAACAAACGATGCCAGCCTCGGTTCTCTCGCTGTATTCTGGACTCCCCACGTTGGTCTTCCAAGCCATAGGGCAGCCCTGGGACAGCCTCGTGCACAAGCACGGGCTAGTTTTGTGGGATGGGAGGAGGGCAGACCTGGTCTGAGGCTCCCTCGTGGGGTGGCAGCCGGGTATGTTCTTGTAGCTGATTCATTCTCACTCATTGCTGTCACTGCCCAGCCTGGGCCTTTGCACTCCCGCAGGATGCCTGGGGTGGGGAGGGGACACAGGTGGAGGCGTGACTGTTGCCTGGGGACTTGCAAGCTGTACGAGGAGCACAGGGATAAAGCTTGGGGAATCGGCTCTTCCAGCCAAAAGCCACGCTCACCCTGTGGGTTAATTGGTTGCTGTGCAGGCCCCAGCTAATCAGGAGGGAAAGGCTCTGTCTGGGGATGATTCCTGCTTATGCATTTGTCCCATAGCAGCCTCTGCTCCTCTGTTCTCTGCTCCTGGGACAGCTGCCCTGCGCCTGCTTTTACCCTGCATAACTAACAAACCCGAACCCTTCTGAGCTCAGTCCTCCTTGACTTGACGGTTTGTCAAAATCAAACTGTTTGTTTCACGCAGACGTTTCCAGAGAGAGGCGAAAGAGGCTGGCTGCATAGCCTAGTGGGCAGCCGTCTAGTCTGGGGTAGGGAAGGCTCAGACTCGAGTCACCGCTCTGCCTGGTTCAGGGCGACCTGGGATGAAAAGTTCTGCTGTCAAATCGGGCCAAGCAGGGATTCAAACCTGTGCCTCCTGCATCCCAGGACAGTGCCTGAACCTCCAAGAGTGAGCCTGAGCCAGCCCCACCCTCCTGCCACCATTCCACAGTCCTCCAACCTCATGAAAGGTTTTGGGTTTGGTCCAGTGCAGAGCAAAGACACATTTCAGAACCTGAACGGTTGCTGGGCAGTGGAAATGTCTCCCTCCAGGCAGCTCATGTTTAATACATGGCTAGCGTGGAGCCCTGTCAGCCTGGAAAGGCGTTTGCTCATTTTGCATCCGTAGTTTAGTTCTGACTCTCTTCCTGCTGTTGCACGGTCTCGGTTTCACTTTATCCTGAGTGATGGGGACATGTCCTTTGGAGTCCGATTCGGAAAAGCACCCCTTAGTTCCAGAGCAGTCCAGAAGCACACGCCCAAGTCCCATTGAAGTCCAGTGGGATTTAAGCTGGCTGATGAACTTTCCTCAACTGCAGCCTTCTCCGGAGTTAGTATTTTTTAAGCAAATGTGAACTGTGCTTAGCTTATTCTGCAGAATCCAAACTCATTGTAGAGCAACCACCTTAAATGTGACCCTAATATTCTTATTGCTCACTCTCATTAGCAGTGAAAGTGTTTGTGACAGCTACATGCATCTTTAGGCAAAAATCTGAGAGAGGTAGAAATATTTTGTAATGGAACTTAATAGTCTAAGAAGTGCCATAAATATCCAGAATAAAGCCTGTCTCTTCTCTGCCAGGCCTGAGAACTCCAGGCCAGTCCTTGTAGGATTATATAGTATATCCTGATGCAACATGTTCTGTATGTATGTGAGAGTAAGAGAGATTCTTTAAAATCTCTTCTCCTTAAAATTGCTGATTTCCACTTGAACTAGAAAGTTACTTACAGTCAAAGGAGGAGGATTATGCCGAGGTTTTTATTTTTTTAATGACCTGATCATTTTATTTCCATTAATAACATTTCTAGCCATGCATGCTGAGATAATGACATCGGGGTAATCAAATCTCATGCTTCCAGGCGTAAACTGATTGCCTGCAAGGGTCAGGAATTCCATTTTCCCCTCATGGAAAGCATTGCACAGTGGCCCTGGTAAACGATGCAGGTTTTTTATTTGCCTGCCTCCTGAGTGTGTTAGGTTGGCCTGTGCTGGTGGTGGGATGCCACACTGTGTACAGCATTGATCTGATCCATTCTGGCTGGAAGGAATGTGGGGGGTGCAGCAGTTGAGTGAAAGAATGGGTGAAGTTGCCAATATTTGAAGCTCGTGAGAGTTTAGCATTACAGGTGTTAGATTCCTGACGTTGTCAGCACAAACACACCCAACAGCATAAGCATTCCGGGGAAATATGAGAGGTCCTTGTATTTGTGTGTCTCCATTGTGCTGAGATGAAGGGTGATGGGAACAGCTTTCCTGTGGTAACCAGAGCTGAACTCACCCGAGTTGCTGAATGCAGGAATGGCATTTTACACACCTTTGAGCTGGGGAAAGAGCCTGCTGCATGAAGAAAGTCCTGCCGTGGTGAGGGTGGGAGGGAATGACTGACCACAAAGGCCACACAGGCACTCAAGTTTGCTTGATCTTTGATGGCAGTTCAGGTGTTGAATGAGCTCCTCTTGCTCATTTGGGTTTAACAGACACAACCAGCCCGTTTTGTGCTGTCCTGGACAAAACGAATAAGGAAGGATCGAATATTTGCAGTGAGTTGAATGAGACTGTACTGCGGCGACCAGTTCCATAAACTGTGTCCAAAAGCAGCCTTCACCCCCAAGGATTTAACTGGTCATAAATGATACAGAGCAGTGATGTGCTGCTAGTGCATGCACAAAATACATCTTCCCCCGAGCCTGTGAAAAGTGCTGTGTGCCAGAATACAGGCTCTTTCATCAAGTAGGTCTGAGACACTCACGATGTCTCACACAACCCTTACTCACTGAGGAAGGAAAGAACAGTACTGGGCAAAACAAATGGACCTTGAGGCCTCCAGTTCAATAAAGGACGTGGCCAAATGTGCTTTGCTGGAGATGTTTGTACTTCCTGAAAGATACTTTCTGTTGCTAGTACTGCATTGCCCAGAGCACAGCTTGCCATTGCTACCAGATTCACTTTACAGTGGGTGTCTTGTCTGGGGCATCTCACTCACTCAGAATTTTGACATGCATTTATTGGCAATTTTTTTTTATAGACCCTGGTTGAATTATCGAGCGATAGAGTCAAACAAAGGCGTGCATGCGTGTGCGCATGCATGTGTGTGTGAGAGAGAGAATACAAATGACCAAATTATGTGAAAGACACTGGAGAGGATCTTCTTAGCAGCATATGGGCAGTAACTTTTTAGTGCTTGGCTTTTAATACAAAATGCTTTCACTTTAGGAACCAGCATTTAGCAATTACTTATGTTTATTTACGAATATGATAAAGCTTGCTTTCTTTAGACTTGTATTATTAGTCAGATAATGCCTTGTTGGGACCTAGTTTTGGATTTTTATTTTTTTAATACATTTTGTGTTTCATTATTCAAGAATGTGGTTATAACTATAGGAGTTTTCTATAAAAAAAGACCAGATAAAAGCACATCACAATGATGAGAAAATATGTATTCTTCGCCCCAGATGGGAGTAGGGGAAAGGGGAAATCATTCTGGTTGTATTGATGTAGAGCCTTTTCATGGTCCTTGGAAATTAAACTCATTACTTAGAGATTTCACATAGCAGATTTCAAGCGCTCAAGCCAATTTTGTGTGGATGGTACAAAGACCTTCTCTAGAAGATTTTGACTGAGTGTCCAAATTAAGCCACAGAATAGCTACTGTGTATCTTCTCTGAGGCACAGAGCTGGTATTTGTATTGGCTTAACAAAATGATTAATTTACTTAATGGCACATGAAAGTAATTGTCTGAATGAACCTTGTAAAATAAATAAATAAAGCTGCGCTGTTTGTCTCTGTGAACTATTATAAAGGGGAATATGGCATGGCTATTAATAATTTCCTATGTTATTAGGGCTTGTTCACACTTACCCGGAAATTCGGCGGCAGTCGACGGGAGTAGTTTGCGTAACTCCCATCGACTGCTTCTGCGCGCTGTTCACATTGCGTTCCCGTCGGCTCAGCTCTACGCTAGTTGAGGAGGTGGACTTATTAAGTCAACTCCCTCATCGATTGAGCAGGCCTCACTGACCGCTCAATCGATCATGAAAGATCGATCTGGCGGCAGCGATTTTGCTGCCGCCAGTGTAAACGTAGCCTTACATTCTGATCCAGTTCTACATTGCGAACCACCACAGAGACTTTTACGTTTATTATGTGCATGCAGTTATCAAAGACGGATGCTCACCAGGTCACCATAAATCAATAAAGATCGTGCGCTGTTACCCTACATTTTCTGGAGCCACTGTACACTCCTGTATAAATGTGTGGACTATGGCAGGGTCTCCTAAGCTTTTGTGGAGCTGGCAGTTCAGTAGAACCTCAAAGTTACGAATCGGTCGGGAATGGAGGTGGGCCGTAACTCTGAAATGTTTGTAACTCTGAACAAAACGTCATGGTTGTTCTTTCAAAAGTTTACAACTGAACATTGACTTAATACAGTTTTGAAACTTTACTATTCAGAAGAAAAATGCTGCTTTCCCTTAATTTTTTTTAGTAGTTTACGTTTTATATAGTACTGTACTGTATTTTTTTTTTTGTCTCTGTTGTTGCCTGATTGTGTACTTCTGGTTCCAAATGAGGTGTGTGGTTGGCTGGTCAGTGCGTAACTCTGGTGTTTGTAACTCAGAGGTTCTATTGTAGTTCAGTCAAGAGCCTTTGCAATGATGTAACCTTGGATCAGTTTTTTAAGCTCCCTTTCTGAGCCACAAACAGATTCTTTAGAGAGAACTTTGAGGCTTGATTCACTTACTGTTACCGGCAGCACAGTGGAGAAATCACCCTCTAAGGGCAGCTTGTCTACTGAGAAGTTATTCTGAAACAACTATTCCTGATTAAATCTATGTGTGAATGCTTTTATTCCAGAATGAGAGTGCCTTATTCCAGATTAGTTTAATCCTCATTGGAAGTGGTTTAAATTAATTCAGAATAAGGCACTCTTATTCTGGAATAAGAGCATCAAAACATGGATTTAATTAGAAATAGCAAATCTGCTTTAAATTCACACCCTACCTTTATTGAGGATTAATTTTTGTATGTAGACAAATCATTTGGCATCTACCTGGAAATGACCTTATACAGGGCATGAGATGTTGCATTCTCAAGGGCAGAATTTTACTTGTATTTTTTAATATCCCTTTTCCCTCCCACTTTCCAAATGCTCCCAAAAGAAGCCATTGGAAATAATACTGAAGAATTATCATGTGTTGACATACCAGATTGTCTGATATCTACAGAATTCAAATAACCAAACCAAAACAATGCATCTGGATTTAAATTTTTTTTTCAAGTATCATTGTCCTTCTGGTTCCTTGTTGGGAGTGTTGGCTGGTTTTGTTGTAACTACAGAAGTTAAGGGAAACAGGAGGACCTGAATTTGCACAAAGATGGTTTTTTGTTTGATTATTCGTCTCATTAACATTTAGCATCAATTCAGCTGGATAAAAATGAAGAGCGGAGAGAAAATAAGTAGTGGTATGGTAATACCCTGTATGGTGTTTCCACTACAGTCACTCCTTTTTATAAAGGGAAATAAAGCCTAATGTTCCTTTTATATCCTTACCCATGCTCTAAAGAGGGTAAGATTGGGAATAAGACCTCTAACCCATGCTGTGCACTCTTTCTCCAATGGCTTATCCTCCAACAGGGGCTGGAAGTTGCCGCAAAGGGATCATCAGCAAACACATCTGGTAGCATCTTTTATACAGATATTGGGCTGTGGTATTTTCTGAATGAGTAGCTTGAAGCTTGATTGTCATGGGGTGAAATAATCCCCGCTTTGTATCCTTGGGAAAACAAAGTGGTTGTCATGAGCCAACATCTGCCAAGAGTTACTACACGGTAATATCTTGAATGCCCATCCTATTTCCTTCCATTTAATAGGAAAGAACTGTGCAGTCTCAAATACAGTGATGCAAAAACTGTTGGTAAATGTCAAATGACACCCGCTGTATGTGGGCACTGTGGACCCATAAACTTGCAGTAAAGAGATGTGATTTGTTCCAGACGTATCATGATCCCCTGCAGGTCCCTGCCTACATTATATATATATATAATATGTGTAGCTGTCAGTAATGAAGTCCGTTCTCTCCTGTCCTCTGTCAAAGGTGCAGGAAGGTTCTTTGATCCACATGGCTTGGTCATCTTCTGACTTTGAAGACTATTTAGTGCTAGAATCAATGATGCTACCCAGGTATCTTTGATTGGATTGTGGGCTATTCCCTGGCAGTTTTGCTTTTCTGTATCTCACATTCATCTGTTGAAGGTGTCATGTTTGATGAATGAGCTAGTTTATAAATGTAGATTGGATTTTTGGCTGAGTTTTATTCTACGGAACCGGAAATTAGGCTGTGCTTCAGGAGGAGAGCGCTAGATTGCAGATTTTGAAGCAGTAATCCCCTTTTCAAAAGAAACGGACTCCCAGTCCTGTACTAAGATGGCTTTCCAGGGGACTTGGGAACCAGGCATGGATATTTTTTAATGACCTGGATCAACAGGTTGGGTTGATATTCCTCCTTCTGAGCAGAATAGTGGGTGAAATCCTGGTTCCATTGAAACCAGTGGCAGAGTTCCCAGTGACTTCAGTGGGGCCAGGATTTTATGCATTGCATTTTCCTTCCCCCACCTATTCTCTGGCCTGTCTTATTTGATTCCATAATGGGTGGACTAGACAATCATGGGTCACAGTGCTGATGTTCATTATTATAACAGCTGGAGAAGAGGGAGGTTCTGGCCTTCCATAGCAACCCAACCTCCCCAGCAGGAAATGAAGCAACACAACATTCAGCCACTGAAATTCCAGCTGGAAGCATGGTCTCATCACCGGTGCAGGTTTTCATTGAGTGCTCACACCCTGAGAGAAGGATGCTATGTCTGTAGCTTCAGAAAGGTGACTTTCCAAATTAACCCTTGCCCTGGTGTCACCTACAGCCCAGCTGAGCACCTGATGGAGCCACTTGCTAGTGATTGTATCCAGTGGCTACAGTAGATTGGAAGAGGAGGTGTTCTCCCCCGGTTTTCAGCAGAGGGGCTGCTGCATTCGCCTCCATATTTTTAATCCCCGGTTGTCTGTGACTGAACACATCTGGTGGGACTTCTCATCTGGAACATCTTCTCCTCAGCCCAGCAGCCTGAGCACAAATGAGATCATGCTTTGACCGCTCAGCAGCTCTTTGACGTAGAACGATCCAATCTGTTTCCCCACACTCCTTTTATTTTATGTGCCAAAACGGCAATCCAATTAGAAGCACTTGAGGCTGCCTGCAGATCTCCTCTCCCCCACCTGCTTTAGCTCCTCGGATTCATTTTGAATTCCGTTAAAATGAGCTTTCTCCCGTGCTGCTCGGGCACCCTGGAGAGCGAAACCGTGCCTCGCTCTGCATCCAGGAGCTCATGGAAATTGCCCAGTCCCAGAAATCATGTCACTTCTTGGTGGTTCTGCTGCAGATTCCCTGCCAATTCCACAAGAAAGGCTACCACTGCCGAGCTCCGAAATGATTCCCAAAGCGGTCCTTACCAAAGTGAACTCTTAGTTCACAAAGAAATACCCCAAAGGAGATGGGACTCGCTGTGTCTGCATTGTTTGGCGGCCCCGCCCCTCTGCTGTGGACTCCCTGCTCTCACCTGTTGGTTTTGTGGGTTTTTTTTTTTTTTTTTTTTTTTTGCAAAAAAATATTTAAAACTCCTGTGCTGGAACGGGGAGACTAAAAGGGCCACCGTGGGTTCCAGCCCAGTTAGAATACGGTTGTAGCCTTTCCCTCCAGCGCTGTGCGTCTCTCATTTTCTCTGGCTCAAGGAGAGAGACTTGCCTCCTTTTTACATTCTGGGCCCATCTGCAGCATGACTCATTGTAATTATCCTGACTCTGAAGTCAGGGTTTTACCAGCAGAACCTAGAGTGACTCAATGGAAGAGCCCTGTGTTAGAATTTGCCACCCTGATTAAACTTCCCCAGCATCTAATTGACCCTTGCAGCGCTCATGGTTGTCCATCAGTCGGGGCGTGCGTGCTGGTGTGAGTTCCCCTCTGGACACCGCCTCCGTGCCTGCAGCCAGCTGAATCGATAGCCCTCGTTAAGCACGACCCATAAATTACCACAGACTCAGACAAGCGGCGAAGGTGCTCAGCCGGGTTTGTTGCAAGTGAAGCCCGGTGCTAGCACCACATTGGAGCTACAGGTACAGGAGGACATGTCTGCTCGGTGCAATGGACTGGCTCAGTTGTACCCTGGATACAAACAAGTTTCACATTGCAGCTCGGATGGCGGCAGTTGTTCTGTACCTTACTTCCCAATCAAGCACAACATTGTCATCCACCATCCTGTCCCTTCTATCTTAGGTCAGGGTGTCTCTGTATTGTCTCTCATGATTGTGCTTATGCACCACTGTATCTTGGGGAGAGCCTGTACTGGCCAGGGTGTTGTGGTGGTGGTGGTGGGGGGTGGCTAGTGGCCAGTTTCCTGCTCACACCCCTCTACCCCCCGCTGCGGCAGTGGCATACCTGTGGGGCGCACTGGCCGGGCCCTCCTGTGAGGAGCCGGCCCCTGCTGACATCTCTGGCGGCCACCCCGCTCCCACGTGGGCCCAGCGGTGCCCTGGCTGGGGGGGCGGGTAGGAGAGGTCTCCGCATGGCTCCTGGCCAGGATCGGTGGTGCGCTGACCCGGCCGCACAGCCTCCCATTCTCCCGGCCCTGCCACGTGGGAGAGGGGAGGGGCTGGAAGGCGGGAGCGCCCGCCGCGCGGCCCTGCTTTGGGGCCGGGTGCCACTCAAAATGGTCATGCATGCCAGAGGTTGCCGACTCCTGCTAGACTGGGTTTCTTTTCGGGGCGCATTGGTACGCTCTCCCAGGATTGCGTTTCTTCAATCACCAGGTATCGGGGAGTTAGGACAACTAGTGCTTTCACAATAACGTGTTCCTGTTACTGCTGCTCAGGAATGCCAGTGCATTAGCAATGCTGTGTTTCTGCCAGCTTCCTGTATCAGTCAGTGACCTTGTAAGCAGGCAAGACGTTGCTGTTTCCTAGAGCCAGACTTTGGCTTAGGCCTCAGCTCTTGCATCTAGGCCCGTTACACTAGGCCTCATGTCTCAGGCTCTCACCTTCTACTACAGTCATCGTTTTGCTGTTTCCATTGCCTGTCTCAGGACAGTGGAGGGCGTGTAGGCCCATGCACTGATCTATATCCTCAACCGATTTCTTGAACCTCTTGTTCTTCTAGTGAAATTTAAATTCACATACATGCCAGTCTCTTTCTCTCTTTTTTTTTTTTTTAAATCCCTGAATCTCCTTCCTTTTTTATTTTTATTTTACTGTTTGCCATGTTCAGTTTTTAGTTATCGCCTCTCGAAAATAAAGAGTTTTCAGAGTGCCCAAGGGCTAGATTTCCAAAAATCTTTAGGCCCGGAAGATGCTCGTAGGCACCGGGTGGCATTTACAAATGTACCTAAGCAGGTTAGGTGACTAACTCCCACTGAAGTCGATGGGAAATAGGTGGCCTTCTTTTGTAGATCCCACTTAATACCTAATTGCATCTTCTTTAGATGCCTAAATACCTTTCTAAATCTAGCTCTAATTAATTGAGGAGCCCATGCTCCATTGATTGTTTGTTTTAAATGGGACTAGTGTTCATAAATCTCTCCCTAAATGTTTTATGTAGACTGCAGGCAGGTCTCTTATCATGTCTAAATGTCAGGACCCTGATCTCAAAGGCTGCCCAAGTTCTTGGCCATCACGCCACATAATTACAGGGAATTCATAGACCTGGGCGTGGGCTAGCTTTCAGGGGTTCAGGTCACAACCTGCTTCCTGCTTGGCCACGTGGTTTTGACGCTGATTGACTGGTAACCATATGTAAATTTCCTGCTTCCTGTCTGAGCCACAAGCCATTGCCTGACCCTGCTTGACCCCGCATTGCTGCCTCACCTGACCCTGCCAGCAGCCCTGCTGTGTCTTCCCCTTGGATTGTCTCCCCTGGCTGTCGGATCACTTGTGTGAGCTCTGACCACTGATCTGGACTGCCTTCCGACCTGCCTGACTCCTGTTACGCTAAAGCACTTACCACACTTTTCGTTGCTGTATAAAGTAAAAACAATGAAAGGAAATCATTCCTTCAAAGCCCAGCATGTAATTAGAAAGTGGAGCTCCTTACCACGTAAGTCATGGAGGCCAAGAATTTAGCAACATCCAAATGTGGATTACGTGTTTATATGGATGACAAGAATACCCACCGTTAAATTAACAGTTCACGCTAGCAGAAGGTTGAAAGGGAGGGAGTTAAACCTTGTGCTTCAGGGCCTTAGTCAATCTCTAACTATTAGAGAGCAGGATGAGGCCTAATGTAGGAGCAAATTATCCCTCTTATGCTACTGCAGGACTCTTACATCTTCCTCTGAGGCGTGCCACCGTTACGGACAAGATACTGGACTAGATAAAGAGGGAGGGAGGGAGGTTCACAGGCCTGCATTTTAGTGGACTGTCCTTTACATGTGTATTGACTTTGTATTAATAATCCCTGTTATGATGTCAGTATCTGTATTAACTCAGTTTTCAGTCCGTATTTCAATGCAATGTCATTCATCAGTTATGCAATGGGATAGAAATTTTTTTAAGTAAGCTGAGTAGGGTTGTGGATATTTTTGTGGTTTTCACATTGTATTTACTCTCTATTCTTTCCCTAGTAAGAGACGCTAAAAACCTAGTTCCTATGGACCCTAATGGCTCGTCAGACCCTTATGTGAAACTTAAACTAATCCCTGACCCGAAAAGTGAAAGCAAACAGAAGACCAAAACTATAAAGTGCTCTCTGAATCCTGAGTGGAATGAGACCTTTAAATTGTAAGTAGGGTAACACGTATTTAATATTGTAGTATTAATATTCATCTGCAGAATGATTGCGAATGTTTTGCTGTGCTTTAATTATTCTGAAATATTAAGCTGATTCAATGGAGAAGTAACTTTTTCCCTGTCATAATAAATGTGTCTCAGAAATGCTTTAACTTCTGCTCTGTACACTGATCAAAGTCTTGCATTTCAATGAAAGAACTTTACATTCTCCATTTGAAATGTGTGCTATCAGCAAATTAAACATTAAAGACACGTATTGTCGCTGAAGACCATCACTTCATTTCATATTCATTTATTTATTGAACGCACATGAGAAGCATGTGGAAGTGCAGAGATAACTTCCACTACAGAATTTGTGCTTCTTTCCCTCTTTTATTCCAGTCAGCTGAAAGAGTCGGACAAAGACAGAAGGTTGTCCGTGGAGATTTGGGACTGGGATCTGACCAGCAGAAATGATTTCATGGGGTCTTTGTCGTTCGGAATTTCTGAGCTGCAGAAAGCAGGAGTTGATGGATGGTAAGACTCAATTTGTTCTAAAGCCACAGAGCTCTGAACACAGCAGTGTCCCCTTCTTGTAGCCAGTAGGAAAAGATCTGGCAAGCTGTCATTTTGTGGAGGGACACCAGACTGCTCAAACATCTTGAGGGATGTCAACCATTTTAGTCCTCAAGTCCCGTATGTCCCACACAACGTGTCCCATCACTCTTACTGCTGAAAATTGTTCACATCCATAATAGCGTTGTGTAACTGAGGTCCTAGAAAGACAGTAGTAAAGGGAGGAATCCCCACTGCATTCTGGTTTTTTGTCACACGTTGTTGTGTTTCACATTTTGGCTCTGGCCGGTTGTGATTTCCGAGGCTTTCTCATTTGTACAGGCACACATGAAACATCAGAATGATACAACATTTAATTCAAAATCACCAGGTCCAGCATTTGTTCTGCACATTAGTATATAGGTTTCAAAACTTCAAATGTATTTGGTTCTAAGGAAACATAATAAGTGTAATCTAGGATGATTTGAACAATAGTCTCTCAGCATTACTTTCCTAACGAGGAGCCATTGTCTTGATCACAAAGTGCGAATGCAAAGAAAAGCCAGATTGGTAGCTGGTTAAGAGAGAGAGTAGAGAAGAAGCATGAATTGTGTCTGAGGCTGATGCTTCTGCAGCACGTGGACTAGCAGAAATGATGATTAGAGGTTTCTTTCAATAAAAGGAGTAATACTGTCCAAAGCATGTAATTATTGTCACTTGTTACCGTACGGAAGAGGAACACAGTGGGTCCATAAAATTCACATTGTATGGGGTCTGTTCATTTTCACATTATCTTCCCCAGCAGGTTTCATGCCGTTTTAATTTCCTTTTGTAGTCATTGAGGCTTGAGGGCTATGTTACCTTACTATGTGAAGTATAGTAATTTAAACCGGTATTGTATGTCTCTTGGAAGCCCAGAACTCTATAGGATCGTTTATTATGGGAGGCAAAAAGCTTCCCTGGATTCTCCACTTTTTTCTTGAAGAAACTGTCATGTAGCTATAGAGGAAGATGTGTATAATAGCCAATATTTCTAGTGTAGCTCAGAGCAGTGAGAGAAGGAAGGTTTAGAAAAGAGGATAGTCAACACACGTCACACAACTGTAATTTGTTATTTCAACATGTAGTGACATACCAGAAAAAGTGCCTGTAAATCACTCATTTGCCCTGTTGATACATGATCTTGTCCATGTTCCACCTTGACCTCTGCAGAATAGCTCCTAGTGCGGGGGAGGGCGAGTGTCAAGAAGGCCTCCTAAGGCACTTGTAAATATTTAGCAGGGCCAACCCTGTTTAAGGCTGAGGAGTGGGACTACACCGTTTTCCACCCCCAAAATCTGGGTTTCTGGATAGAGGTGTCTGTCGGTTTGAATTGGGTGGCGTTATAGAGGTGCAAAGCAGCTCCAGGAATCGCCCCTCCAGAACCCACCAGGAAGGTGCCTGGCTCAGTGCTGGGTAACGTAGTTCGCTAGTGGAGCACAGTGCTCTGCGATGGACGTCCGGTTACATTCCTACCTCCCGCCCGGCAGGTGGTTCAGCTAATGAAATGCTCATGGCAATACCCTGCCTCTTCCATTCGGAGCACTCCCCGCCTCGCAAACGTCAGTGATGCCGCAGCTCCGCTGGAAGGCAGGTATCATGAGCCCCATTGTGCGGGTGGAGACGCTGCGGCGCATTCAAAGTCATACAGCTACTCGGTGCAAAGCTGAGATCAGAAACTAGCGATCCCATCTCCCAGCACCACGTCCAGGTCTCCTGGGTCGCATTTCCTCACTTAAAATATACCTTAAATTGAGGCAGAGTTTCTCTCCTGGAAAGAGCCTCCATTGCAAACTCCTCCCAGATGCGCGATCACCTGCAGGAGTGTGTGCGCCTCAGTTGGGACCAGGCCACCGCACCCCTCTGGGGCAATGGAAAGGATGATTAATAGTTTCTCACTGAGTTTTAGAAATCATGTCAGTGGAGATCGAAGTAATTTTCCTTGCCACGGTGTTTGATTAGAATAAACTCTGGGAGAAGGCGCCGATGCGTGTTTCATATCTAAACAACTGCCGTTAATGGAGAAAGCTGGCTGAAAGGATGAGTCCGTCCCTGTGTTATGCAAATACCACTTTGTTCAAGCGCTGTAGACACAAGCCTTGATAGATAACATCCAGCCGATAACGGTCCCTCGCAGACTGCTGCGGAAAGGGATTCGCTGATGGAACCAAGGCTTTGCCCGAGGCTGAATAAAATCCCTCCGATCTGAATGACATTTCCCTGATTTCTGTTAATTGCTGGCTCAGCTCCCTCCCTCCCCCACTTCTGGGTGAAAAATCTTTGCTTTGTGCTTCATGAGTGTAGCTGTTGTTCTCGGAGGCAGCAGACACCCGCTTGGAGTGGGGGCGCAGATGGATAGGAGGGGGAGCAGGTTGGGTGAGCTCTATGGAGCGCTGCTGAGACGTGAGGGGGTGGGCAGCTGGCTCCGAGCTGCGGAGGAGGGGTCCTGGCCGTTTGCGTCTCTCTCACTGGCTCTTGACCATGGCTCCAGCACCCATGGTTCTGACCTACTCCGCAGCCCGCTTCTAGGTGCTGCCACATCTGCTCGACCTCCTCCAGGTCCTGTCCCTGCCTCCACGCCCTTTACCGGGAACGTAGGCTCCCAGAACACGCAGTGGAACAACACCTGGGGCCAGAAACAGCCACCGGCCCCCCTCAATATTTCCATTGCGGCGGCGCCAGCCCTCGCCGCCCCTCGTAGCTCTGGCAATACGCCGCTGCCCTGATCCTCTAACCCTGGGCCTCCCTGGAGCAGATTGGGTCAGTGATGCCAAAGTCTGTAGCTACCGTAGGAGATGGTAGGGGGCGAGGGAACATTTCCCCCCCGATGCTACCACCAGTTTAACTGCCTTGGTTGAGAGGGCTTCCTTCAAAACCCACGGAAGCCAGTGGGAGACTGATTGACTGACTTCTGTGCACTTTCAGTCAGGCCCCGAGCTTAGACCTGGCTCCAGTGGCTCCAGGTGTCTCTCCCACGCTGCAGGTTTAATTGATTTGGCCAGAAAAACCCACCCAAGCCCATCAAGGTGCCATGTTGAAGGACACTGTGCTCTTCTGTGGGGAGTGGGGGGGAAGCTAACCAAATCCTAAAGGACGCCAGCTTAGCCTAGACACTCGCTGCCTGCACGGTGTTCCAAGAACACAGCTGGAAATCTGATGAAGGGGGTATTGTGAGTATCAAGTGTTGGGTTCTTTCAAAACCAGGATCTCATCAGAGGTGTAGAAAGAAAAGGGTGCAGAGCAGGGCAATTGTTTAACAGCCAAGCCAAAAAGGAGGCTGGACAGCCATCTGTCTCGGATGGTTTAGGCACCACAAATCCTGCATCTTGGCAGGGGGTTAGACTAGATGACCCTGGCAGTCCCCTGTGAAATGTGGAAATGTGGCTGGGGTCTGAGGTTCAAGCCTGCCTTACTTATGTGCTATTCTTGCTTTGTCCATCTAGGTTTAAACTGCTGAGCCAGGAGGAGGGGGAATACTTCAACGTCCCGGTTCCCCCCGAGGGAGAAGAAGGAAACGAGGAACTCAGGCAGAAATTTGAGGTGAAGGGAATTTTCCCAGACGCCCACCATCTTTCCTTATAGCCAGCATGATGTGGGGTTCTGGGGTGAAACGTCATTCTCAGGACCCTGCCTCATATCACCTAGGCGGGTGGGAAAATCAAGGAGCAGAGCTCTGCTCCCACCTCATCTTCTCCATCCCCTTGTCTGTCTGCATTTCAAATGTCCTGTGTAGCCATGGGGCGGGGCTTCGTTGGTTCTTGTGCCCTTCTGTGGTTAACATGCCTGTGTTCATTGCACCCAGAACTGCGCACTTGGTTTCTTGCCATATAACTAAAAATCACTTCAGAGACTTGAAGCCTCCTGGCTATTTTTTACCTGGGTGCATTAAGTGATCGGTGCAGGATCTTACTACATAATAGGTCTGTTTGGAAGCGACACTTTTACTGTGTGTGCAGTGGTGTTGTAGTCATGTTGGTCCCAGGACATTAGAGAAACAAGGTGAGTGAAGTACATCTTTAACTGGGCCAACTTCTGTTGGTGAGAGAGACAAGCTTTTAAGTTTTGGAAAACTTGTCTCTCTGACCCCCAGAAATTGGTCTCAGAAAAGACATTACCTCACCCACTTTTACTGTGTGTCCATGAATACTTATTTTCCCCCTGTGTTGGAAGGAGTAACACTAAGGAACATTGCTATTCTAGGCGTTCGTTCCATTCGCCCTCTTCCCTTGGACTCCACACATTCAAGAGACACACCAATTAACTGGGGTTTTCTGTTTTTGAACAGCCATTTGTGTGATGCATGAGAAAAATTGCCCCAATTTGTCCAGTCTTCAAACAGCGAATCTCCAGAGTTGGAGCTTTTGTGCACAACATTCAATCTTTTGGTGACTGAGATTGAAGCCAGAGCTTCCGCTGGTGTGGATCAACAAAGCTCCATCAAAGTCAGTGGAGCTAGGCCAATTTGCACTAGCTGTGCATCTGATGCTGTGCAGCGAGCCCTAGATCCGAATTTGCTGCAGCAATGACAGATTACTGTGTAGCTACGTCGGGACACATGCATTTCCTCCATGAGTGTCCGTAGCCTATCTGAATGTTAATTAGGCACTGAGGACACTGGATAGGATTTTTACTTGACAACCTTTAATTAAATTCTTCATATTGCTTCAAAGAGAGTTTCCAACATCTATTATTGTTGGGGCCCAGGAGTCCTAATATTTGTCTTCACAAGAGCACTTGGCTGCAGTGAGTATTAAAGGTTATCATTAGTAAACCATGCTGTGAATTGTGTTTGATCTTAATGTAAATACTTAGACCCTGCGGGCTCAGTGAAAGTGTTTGTGTCTATTCCCTTGATTTGTTTAAAATAGCAGTGCAGATACGTGGAACCAACTGCCGTGGAATATGTCATAAATTAGATGGACAGGCAGTAGAAGGTATAGATCCAGTATGCGGATTCACTAGGACAGGAAGTTGTATCAGCTATACACTAACTGCGGGTTGGTGCTGATAGGAGTTATTTCTAATTTATTGCATGAGTTAACCCTTTCACTTCTCTAGAGTGTTGCATTTTAATTTGAAAATACAATGCCCTGTGTGTTAGTTTTTAGCTCTTTTGGAACTGTGGATTAACCACCAATGGGAGAAGCTGTTTGCGGAGGTGGGATGTATGTGCACAATTCTTTGTTAATAATGTCATCTAGAAAAGCATTGCACCGAAGTAAAATTTTGGATAGCTTTGATTTGTAGTAGTTTGTGTGTTACGGAGGGCTTGATCCAGAGCCACAGATATACAGCTTACTGTCAGCATGAAGCTGCCAGGCTGCCTTTCTTTGTTTTTGGTTTTTAATTGTTGGCAGCTTTTATCTTTCTTACTTAGACACAAAGCTTTGTAATAAACGCAGTTTTACCATTTCGTTCTCAACTCTTTAGATTAGATCTCTTTATTAGGAATTGGGATTCTACAATTTTTGTGTTTTGTCAGAATGAACACAAAGGTAGCCGGAAGAGGAAACCATTATGTTAACGTATTTTCAAGGCTGTATTTTAATTTAGGAAGGATGAAGCTCATGTCCTCTGATGGCCTAACATACACTTGATGTCAGAATAATGGACGCATTGTTTGAGATTGCAATTTTACTCACGTTTTTGAAGTACAATATAATGGAATTTTTAATCTGTTTTATCTGTAGTCTGTGGTTATAAATTAATATAATTAATGAAGATAAACTAAGATATTGGTATAATTGGATTGGAGACTAAGCTTGAAAAGGAATCCTTAATTATTCTGCACACGTCGTGTTCTGGTAACCTCCAGTATATTATCTAGCATATTTAGGGGGGGATCTGTTTCATCTTTGAGAATGATGTTTCCTGTGAATTGATACGTGTTAGGAATTGATCCTTAATAAGCATTTTGTACTAAATTGTTAATGGACAGAAGATGGGGATGGAATTCTTGGAGGAGCAACAGGGCACTGTCCACAAGTTAACACGTTACCTTTTAATCCTGTAGGTAGCACTTCTTACCTGGCATGGCGTGCAACGCTATTGCCTTAGCCAGCACAATGAGGCTCTCTAACATATTAGGAATTGGAAGCTAAATTAATTGGGCCATAGACTGATTGGCAAGGCCAAGTGATAGTGCAGGTTCTATTGGTTATGGGGCTTTTATATGCACAGTGGAAGTGCAATGCAAAATGGCAGCATCCGCCTAGTGTGTCCGAAGGGAGGAGCTGGAAGTGAGCGGCGCCCCCTTTGGGAAGCTGGGTTTCAGGTTTCAGTCCCCGGAGAAGCGTCACATCGGTGCAGTACCCTGACCTAGTCATACGCTGACTCTCTCTAGTAGCATTTGTTCCTTTTAGTGTTTCTTGCTAGTTACTTGTCATATCAAAAAGCTTCTTTGGAACATTGGAAATAGTTGCGTGTTCCAGTTTACGGTATGCGCACACCCGGCATTTTGGTGACCTGTGCAAGGGACATGGAGAAAATACGGAGAAGGGAAAAAAAATCTTCGTTTGCAGGCTCCCAGTATCCAGTAGCTGTTGAACTACTGATGTGTGACCTTCACAGCCAGGATGCAGACTGATGTGCTGTTCAGAACACAAACTTGTGATAACCAGCTACTAGGATTTCAGCTGAAGAGTTGTTCAGGGGAATCCTTTTAATTGGCACAGACAGTGCTGGAAACAAACGTGCCTGTGAAGTGATGTCCAGAATTCACCCACGAAGGTCCATGGGGTTCCTGGAGCTGGAAAGTGCACACAGAGCCTTGCAACATAGACTGTCCCAAGGTGAATTAGTCTGGCCTGGCTGCTACAAGCACAGGGTCGTGTCATGAAGGGTAAAAAGGACCTCAGTGCAGGATGTTAATGCCACTATAAGACACCATGATTTGGCTGCCAGCAGCACCGGGGACCTACTCCAAAGCTCTATGAGGTTTGTGGGTATCGTCTTTGCTGTATTTTCAGTGGGCTTTTGATCTGACCCTACAAGAGGTTCCTAAGGGGGGAGAATCTTTCATTTGGGGCTAGATGGGCCCTATTGGCTCTTAGCTAGCATGGCAGTTGACTCTATCTCCTCCCTTGTTTCTCGTTATAGTAAGAGCCTCCTGGAGGCGACTGTGTTACACGTGGAGATCTGTAATCTGTCCTTAAGTCACGTGTGAAATGAAATGGCTGGTGTAGTGGACATCCATCTAAATTACACAACTATCGTACGTGGCCACTTGTTTCTTTGCTTAGACGTGTAGCTTCTTATAAGACCCGTATGTGTAACTCGTCTGCACATTCAAGAGGAAAAGAATGCAGCCTCAATGTGGCTGTTGTTGACCTACCACTCTATGAATGAATAACACTGTACTTCACGTCAAACTGAGTGTAACAGTCAACAGACTTCCTCCTGGTCTTGGATTGTTCATACTGCATTGGAACCACATCAGTGTTAAGTCTTGGATGTGGCGCACACTATAGATCAGAAATACATTCAGAAAAATCTCACTTCACTATTGGAGTCCATGAGGATGCCCTGCCTTTCTTTAGAGCTTCCTTATAACCTAGATTTGCTAGGAACTGAAAGACAGAAATCTCTAACTGGCCTGTCTGTTCAGCAGCAGCCTTCCTAGGATGTCCTGCGAGGGCACGTCTGGGAATGCACTGGTACACTAATTGTAATGCAGCAGGCAAGACTTCTGTCATTTCATCTAAAATGATAAGGGATAAAAAGAATCCACCGATCGATTTGCATTAGTACTGCATGATCCTGCCTCTTTCTGGGCAGCACAAATCAATAGGACAAAGTTTCTGCCTTATTGGAAAGGAAGTAAACACAAAAGGAATGATACAGAGCGCTGCATGCTACAGAAAACATGTTCAAATGCTTGTCTGTGTACCTTTTTTTCAGCAGTCTGTGGCTCCTCTGTTTTGTTTAGCATGCAGTGTTATTACTGGCTAAAATGTTGATTGCCACATGCCTTTCTGTGGGCCTCCTTCAAACTTATGCCTGCAACTGTAAGTACTCTAGGCTTAACAAAGAGTTCTGAAACAGCAGCTGAGCATAAAGCTTGCATTGCATGCTTTGCCAATTTTGCTTATCATTTACCAGCCACTTGCTGGGACACCTTGATAGATGTGAACATCAGCTGGTCTTGCATAGAATCAGGTGCAGTAAATTAATCATGGCAAATTGGATTGCATAAGGAGGGTCAAGTGCTTTTTTATTTTGGTGGCAACATTTGCAGTGATTTAGTCATAAAACAGAGAGAGAACATGAGCATTAAGAGTGTATTAAAAATAAGCTAAAGGACTTTCACACTGGCTCAGACAAGGGAAAATGAGCACATTGATGGGGAAAGCAAGTTACCTTTCCTTGAGGAGTGGTCATTTGTATGTTGTGGTCTATTATTATAGGCACTTGTGTGTTTTTAAAGGCTTTCTCCCTCCTGGTTTTGCTAAACACTGTGCCTGATGTTTTAGGCCAGTCATCCTCTGTTGATAACCTCATTATCTGCAGTCCTTGAAATGACTGTGTTATCACAAATTCTGGTTACACACTAGATGAAATGGGATGGAGGAAGCACTTCCTTAAACACAAAACTTTCAATGAGCAATGTTGTATGGACAACAGTGAATATCACAATATTGTTAATATCACATTTAAAGAGATAGTTGGGTTATAAATTGCATTCAAGGAAATACAAGTAGAGACTATTAAAACAGAGCAAATTAAAAATCTTAGATTAATTTTTACTCTTCAGCTTGTTCATTTGCTCTTTGCATTTTCCTCAGCAGTGAAAATCTCCCTCTTGGTTCGCCAGTGTCCCTTTTAGGTTCTCATGCACTGGCATAGTGCTGCAATGTGTCCTAGAATGTGTCCTGTTCAAATATTTAAAAAAAAATCCTTTTTAATGTTTTTATATGTCATGGAATCTTTACCTTTGGTCCCAAATTTTGTAACAGCTTGTTTTCACAGACCTCAATTTGGAAGTTTCCCCTAATCTGACTATTCCTCTTTACTGTACCTCTGTTTTCACCTTTCTTAAAAGGGCTGTGGAATGTGACTGGGTAAGAACTTTTTATGGCAAAAGTACACAACCCAGGACTGGCTGTAGCTTGTCAAAGGCCCGTCTTGTTTAATTATACAAACATGAACCCTCTTAAGCCAAATTAAATGCCCCAATCAGTATTCATCCTATACTAAGTGGGCATAGTTAAGGACACTGTTCCAAGAAGTACTGAGGCTAATGTGAAAACGCCTCCCTAATTCTGTGCTTTCATGTGCATGAATTATGATCTTACATAAGTAAAAGCTGTCCTGGGACTTGCCATTCCAGATCAGAGCAGGTCCATCGAGCTAAAATGTTCTGTCTGACAATGGCCAAAAGCCGCTGCTTCAGAAGGAGGGAGTTGATGGAATAGCTTGACAGTGGTGAAAGTTTATTCCAACCCGCTGATCAGGATTGGTGTCTACCCTAGGTTTCCCCCATCCCCCAAACTTCCCACCACGGGTCTCACCAGTTCAGCTCTGACCAGTGCTAGCAATGGTGGGAGCATGAGTGCAGACAAGGCTCCAGGCAGCCGTTTGCCTTTCGTTTCAGCTTCAGTGCCAGCACAGGGTGCCGGAGGGAGCGATCTGCAATATTTTCTTTGGTTTCCAGGCAAGGCTTTCTGTCAGGTAGTGGTAGGTGCTGCAGATGACCTTGAATGGAGAATTTTACAGCAGGGGGAACCTTGCAATAACCAATTAGCACCAGCAAAGTCTTGGTGATTACTTGAGAGCCTCCTATCTGGAGAAGCTATGAGAGACGCTAAAATTGAACTGCAGAATCGGGTTAATGGAATTTCATGCTAGACTGAGCTCTGTGCAGGCTCTACAATGTGGCATATTTCTAAAAATTAAAACTGAATAAATTGCAAGATAGCTTTTACAAATTCTGGTTCAGTAAGTTAGATAGCCACTGGACCAATGACAGGGCACCAAGCAAGCGATGCGCTTTAGTATTTAAAAATGTCTTTTGCAAGGCTTCCTAATAAGCAATTGTGATTCAGCCTGCTTGTGTGATTGCTTCAAGGATGCAGAAGAAGCACTGTCGAGTCCGTATGCATTCAGCCTGAAATGACAGAGGAGCCCAGTTCTCATGAATATCAGATGTTAATAAAGTCTGAACTGGATAAAAATTCCCCTTATTTTACTACAGTATGTTTGTATATTTAACAGCCCTTTGTGCATGCGTTTGCCTTTATAAAGGGTGCAGCTCATCTAAGTCCATGTGGTTCTTTTTATTTCCTAGATTTATTGAATATGTGCTATTATTGAGGAGCATTTCCTCACATGTCTGAGGGGGAAAACAGAGTTTAAAACGTTTTGTTTAACCTGCGGCATATTTGAGAACACTCCCTGGCTGATAGCAGTTTGTAAGGGCATTCCCCAGATTTACTACTTAAAAGAATTCCAGTAGGGGGTTAATGTTCTCTGTGTTTTAGCTGTAGTTTAAAGACCCCCGTGTTCTAGCAGAATCGCTTCCCAGGGGAAATGGTGGCAAAGGCATTTAAAAAGAGACAGAACAAAGAAGTGGAAAATGTTCCTAGAGAATGGTCTAGGAGGAATGTAATTGGTGTCTTTTTCTGTTTCTAATTACATTTTTGATTCCTTGAGGGATGCTCTCCCCTCACCAGTCCAGGAAGATTTCCCCAGTGTTCTGAAAGCTGCAGGAGGGAGGCAGCGAGTTAGCTAACTCTGAGCTATCCAGGGAGAGGTCATGGGTAGATGATGATTCAGGAAACCTTCCAAGGAGATTTGTTTTAGGATATGGGGAACGATGCAATGCACTGTGTTTGGAAACCTACCGAACTGTGACCTTGCTGGTGTTTCTGTTGTGCGTATGGAAAAGGCATTCACAGGTCAGCCCAGTGTTTTGGCTAGAAATAATCCATTTAACATTTGCTCACTCTGAAAAATGATCTTTCTTGTCATTTCACTTGATTTTTTTTCTCTCTCCCCTCTCCCCCACTCTTCTCTTTCCAGAGAGCCAAGATTGGTCCAGGAGCCAAGGCAGCGGAGGAGAGGATGACGCATGCGATTTCCAAATTTGACAACAACGGAAACCGTGATCGGATGAAACTGTCTGATTTTAATTTCCTCATGGTGCTGGGGAAAGGCAGTTTTGGAAAGGTGCGGTCTGAGGAGGTCCATTCGTGTCTTTGTACATCTGTGAACCGTGCTCTGCTTGACGTTTATGTGTCCATAATGATTCCTACTCTAGGCTCTCTCTGCCGGACCACTCCAGACCTAGGAATGATGCCTGGGAGCCTGGCTGGCGGGCTCCTTGGTCTGTGTGCGTTCCCCATCTCATGGGATGGGGGCGGGGGAGGAACAGACCATATGGGAAGGAGGGTCACATCTGAACTTGGCAGGTGTGACTAGAAGAATGACCACTAATTGCAGCATTGCTGCAGTCAGACAGTCAGCAGGGAGCAGGATGAGCACGCCCAGTGACTGCAGCCCTGAAATCAGAGGGGCTTGGCTCTAGATTTGCATTTTTGCTGTCAGCAGTAAAGGCAGGAGTGCCTTGAGGTCTCCTCTGCAATACAGTGCTAGGGTCAAGAAGTGTTCGTCCGCAGTGATGCCTCTCACATCCTTATGCCGTGACAGGAAAAGCTGGCCCATAGAAAACTTAGGTACCTGCTTTAAAAAGTGATTATGCCGAAAACAACAAAGCTCTTCTCACCATCTTCCAAATGCTTCTCTGTGGAAAGGCTGGAGCATTAGGGCAACCAAGTTCCATTTCTGTGTCCTGGGAAACCCCATTTATAAGAGGCACCAGAAGTGCCCAGTTGCTGTCACAAGGGCTTGGAGGGTATTGATTTAAGGCTGAGTGCTCTGCAGTTTTGACTGAGGACCGTGTAGTAATTTATTAATTTCTGATGCCTCCCAGTCACAGCAAGGAATGCTGAAATTCAGGTATCTGGTTAGTTCACCACAAAAATTAGAGATTCTCTTGGAAACAGGGTTTATAATAGAGAGAGAGAGAGAGAGAAAGCGCATGCATGTTTGTGTATATATATATCTGTGTGTGTGTATATACATATGTGCATGTTAAAGCTGTTTCTGTTTAACGGAGTATTTTTTCCTCTAATTAATAATCTACATGAAAGTTTTAATTGACTTTACAGCCCAGTTATGTGCAGTAAGAGAATTTATTTCTTCTAGTAATTATGGGACTCCCGAGTCTTCATTTTTCTTAGTGTTTTGCCAACTTGATCAAGATTTTCATTAAAATTCCAATCCTGAAATTGCTACTTTAGCTTCAAAGCCTAGAGTAGGCGGAAGGACGCGTTTCCATTGTTGGTATATCAATACATCATTCACTGCTATGACAGATGGCCCTTCACCAGGCTGTTTACTGAGCTCTCTTAATAGAAGGAGAATATTCCTCCACCTCAGTATAAATATCTTGGATGGGGTGGGGGAGGTGACGGAGTATTGAGAGGACACGGCGATAATGTCGTGCAGTACGGTGTCTCTGGTGAATGTAATGGATCGAAATTGTGTCCTTCAGGATTCACCCTGTATTTACCCTCCTTCACCCATCCAGATGGAGGAAGTATTCTCTAGACCAGGCTAGAGCAGGGCACTGGGAATCAGGAGTCCTGGGATCTGTTCCTTGCTTTGACACTGACTCATGACCTCGGGCGAGAGACAACCTCTCTCAGAATCTCTGTTTACCCATCTGGAAGTTGAAATATTTCACAGAGTGATTAGGGTTTGTGGGAGGCTTTGAGACCCTCCAAAAGGTGTAACTGAAAGACAAACGTGTTACCTTCCCTCACCCCTTCCAACCTTTGCCGGGCAGCTGTATCAGGAGCTTCTTGAAGCGACAGCACTGGAGAGGGTCAGGAGTTCCCAGACTCCGTTTTAGCTATTTGCTCTTGGTTAGAAAGCTAAAATAGTCGTGAAGATGTCTGCGCTAGGTTGATTCTACTTCTTTAGCTTTAAACAACAATAAAACCCCCATACAGAGAGCTCTGGGCCCCCTAACAATTAATTAGTGCCTGCCCAGCAGTATTAAACAATCACATGCAAATTAACTCAGCCAGTCAATCAATCGAATCTCTCACACACCCAGGAACATAGGAACAAGTCTTCAACTTTCCCCTTCAACCCTGTCAAATCGATACCACATGTAGCACATTCACAACCCGCATAAACATTCTCCTCCAGCTGTGACCTCTCCAAAGCGCCTTCCCTCTGGTTATCTCAGAGCTGAGCACACTGCTGTGTAAAACAGCAACACTAACATCTTACCAGTGAAAACTAGTTGCTGCTTTTGCCGGCTCTTACCCCCCCACTCCCCCTCCATCCTCCCGCCACCCCCACAATTAATCTCTTTGAAAGTCTCCTGCTTTGGCATCTGGGAATTTGAGAGGGTTTTTTCCTCCTCCTCTTTTTATTTTGAGAAACGTTAGCAAACCAAACCCTCCGTTGGAAGCGTGGCTTATGTAAGGGAATGTGACTGCGACTGTTCTGTGGAACAGACTGTTATAAATATGCTAATTAGCGCTTGTTAAAACAACGTTGGCTTATGTGATTAGATCCAGCCCAGCTCCCGTGTGCACCTGCTAGTCACCGGTGGGAGCCTCCCCATTTTTCCCCTCTCCTTCGTTGCTTCACGTTTGTTCCTTTCACGTTCTGAAAGCCAGGACTTCCAGCTGCCTGCGTCTCTGACAGAGGATCTCTGGGAACACACTTTAGAGGATTTATGGCTTTTAAGGGCTCGGTGGGGCAAATGTCATTTCTTATTATTTATTTTCCACTTCGTGTGATGGAGCTGTTAGACGTTTCAAAATTAACCATGCGGGTCATCAAATCCATTTCCTCCCGTGAGCTGAACCAGCCTGCGAAATGGGCGTGTTGGCGAGGAGGCACTGGGTCTAAGGTGACATCAGCACGAAACACCCATTTCGCCATAATGGGGTGTCTCATTTCCTTAGCTCTGTGTAGGCTCCAGGGCTTGTTCCCCATAAGTGTCCAGGTCCCAGGATGCATGTAGGAACGGCTGAGAAACACATTCTGCCCTAACCATGTGCCGCGCGGTGAGCGGTAATTTGTATCTGTCGCAGTAGCCTCCTTTCATTGCCTGCGTCTCTGCATCTTAAATTTTCTGCCTCCCTGTTTCGCCGTACGTGGTAAACCACCTATCAAGGCATTGATTTTTAGATTTAAAACCGCCTGTAAGAGCTCTTTGGGTATAATTGAACCTATTTCAGTGAATCCTGGTTTCAGTAATAAGCTTGTTAACTCTTGGGTACCCAGAGCCTGCATTTGCTGCTTAGTATTCTCCTCACTCACATGCTACTGCTGGCAAGCATCAGGAAAACCTAGATCTTGGCCTCGGCGGAGTTGAACAAACCTGTTCTCTCTTCAGCCGAGTTGGACTGTCTCCAATTATTGTGCTGGAACCTTCCCAAGCACATGCACTATATTACAGGACTAAATCAAGTTAAATATCAGTGTCTCGTGTTCCAGGAAAGGAATTGCAGTCCGTCTTCCAGAGTGTGTTCTGTAGGGGGAAAGCCGCCACAAAGGCAGGCTTGAGAGCTAGGGGATGGAAGAGTTTTCCTCTGGTTTTATTACTGCTGTGGAAGCTCAGTAAAATAAAGACTTCACATTTCATTGAGAGGGGAGTAGGTCTCCAGTTCCACCTGAACCCAGGGTGAAATGTGCTTAGCAAGAACCGAAGGCACCCCTTGCTAAATCCAGGGCAGGTTGGCCTGTTCCTGGGCTGGGGACAAGCCAATGTACTCCACCATCCTAGGCTGCTCTGATAGCCCAGACCAGAGCAGACACCAGCTGCTATAAATGATGGAATTTTTCCTTGAGCTTTGTCAAGTGGAGGGGGAGGAGGGACCCATTGTTTTCTAGGTCTGTTTTTAATTGAACAGGGCAATGCTGGCAAAGCCTCCCATTAGTTTGTTCTGGTTTAACACAAATATTTAAGAGCTAAATTATGCAGCTCATTCATATTTTGCAGCTACTCAGCCTGGCCTATGATTGAGCTGGGTTTTATGGCTTTTCTCTGGAAAGGCCTGACGAGCCTTTTGCTTCTGCAGATCAGGGTGTCGGCAGAGTCTCCTGGCTGAATGAGTTTGGGTCACTTACTCTTCTGCATATCTAGGGTGGATTGATTATTTCAGAGCCTGCATTTTTGAATCTATCTCATCATTATAATTTCCAGGAAGACTGGAATTATAATTTCCTGAAGACTGCTCACCAGTGGCAGTGTTTGTCTTGGAACTGAATACTTTAGAGAGACGTTCTAGTAGGCAGTAAGCTACTCTGATGACGAGGGTCATATGAATACCTAGACAGATCAGTTTTAGTAGCAGTTTGCAGCAGAATGGCATTGAAGACAGTAGTATAAACTGCCTGCTTTTTTCTGTTCCAATATTTATAGGGTATGAGGTATCGTGGGTGCTGCTAAAATGATGCAGGTGAACGTAGCAAGGAGGCAAAATCTGCTAACACTTGTACAGGTACTACGCTGTCTTATTTGCACAGCATGCTTCTCCCCAGCGGTCTGGAAAGTAACTTCCAAACAGGCTGAGGATCAGATCCTGGATTCGGTTATGCAGATCTGAATTCAGGCTTAAGTGGAGCAACTCCAGATTTACACATGTGACAGAGAGAAAGATGTGACCCCATGTGTATCACTCTGGTTGTAAATACAGAGTAACGTGCTGATTCAGACTTAGTAGCACATGTAACACATACACTCAGTGCAAGTGCTGCCCTTCCACCCACATAATACTACTGATTTCTTAGGCTGCTACAAAGAAGGAACACCATTTTTCATGCTGTATTTGAGAGATGTGGAACTGCCTGGCTCCCAATCTGTATGCCATCACACTGAGATGCATGCCACATGTTTCAGCATTGGTATGCCATGGGAGAGCTACTGAATAAAATATTTACAGCTTAAATAAAACCCTAGAGCAGTTTTTCCCATTTAATTTTGTACACCATTCCTTGCATTCCGTTGCAGATACTAAGAACACTGATGTGGCAACAGATGCGCCCTCCAACTTGATGAAAGGTACACTGACATAACTTCAGAACCAGCCATCAATCTAGTGGGGGGTTTCACCCTCCGGGGGTAGGCTGCAATTGACTAAGCAGATTCTGAATCCACCACATAATTATTTACAGTTACTGAACCCTGCACTTCAGTGGCTTTTTATCTTGAAATATAATCAATTTTTATTTTTTTGTACCTCCGGGAAAACTTCTCAGTGTGTTTATCCCTGAATGAGCTTTGTTACCAAAAAGATGCACTCTCTCTCCTGGAGGCTTCCAGACACACCATTTTTACAAAGCATCCAAACTCTCCAAGTTTTGTAATACGCCATGATTCCTCTGCTTCATAACTGAGATTCACCCTTGTGTTGGTTTCAAGAAAGCTGCCCATTTATGGCATTAATGCTGAGATGCAAGGTTTAGAAGATGCCCTGTAACCTTTCAGAAAGATGGCAACGCAATCAGATGCAGCTCTGATTCTTCCAGACGTTAACAGTCTGGTTTATTGTTCACTCACTTCCAGATCATCTCCCTTCTTCAGCTGGCTTTCAAGAGCCAAAGCCCATTCTTTCTGATGAATTAAAATCAACTCTGTCTATTAAAACATAATCGGGGTGACTTGTAAACCTGGACTGCCTACACAAGAATGTTAAGGATAAATGTCAATGATCACTTAAAAATATTCCTTAGTTCCTGCAAAATCGTAAGAGGTTATACAGATGCAAGCAGATGGAATAAAACAATCTTAACTGTGTGCTTCTATAGCACTTTTCATATTCACAGCACTGTACAGGCATTAACCAATTTATCCCTACAAATGCTCCTGCAAGGTGGGTAAGTAAAACTATTCCAGTTGTGTAAATGAGGAGACAGAGATACAGAGAGGGTAAAGGACTTGTTCAAGTCATGCAGCAAGGTGACAGGAGAGCTGGGACTAAATGCAAGAAGGTTCTGGCTCCTAATCCCCATCCCTCATTGGGCTGGTTCATGGCAGCTTGCTAAACTGGTCTCGTGCCTACACAGAATCATAGAAGATTAAGGTTGGAAGAGACCTCAGGAGGTCATCTAGTCCAGCCCCCTGCTCAAAGCAGGACCAACCCCAACTAAACCATCCCAGCCAGGGCTTTGTCAAGCCGGGCCTTAAAAACCTCTTAAGGATGGAGATTCCACCACCTCCCTAGATCTTTGTGCTTCGTTTAAAAAAACCCAAAGTAAGACCCTCTAGCCCTCATGGATGCAGTGGCTATCTTAAGTGCAGCTTGGCAGCTTCTGCCTGAGTCTGCAGAGAGCCTACAACAGTAGCTTGAAGAAGTCTGAACTATTGCTGTTCGCTCCGGTTAGGGTTTCTGCTCCGAAGCCTATGGTGATGACTTAAATGTCAATGTTTGTAACTTTCACTGCTGATTGAAACTTGCAAGAAAGAATGGTGAGTATACTATGAAGATCCCCATGGACAGCTGTCAGTGACATCTCATTCTGCTGTCACAAGTGGGCAGAACTCGGCTTGGGTGCAGAGAAGTTTTAACACCATTCCCCTTCGCCGCCAGTTTGACTCTTGAAGTCACTTAGGAGCTAGTGAAGAGCAGTCAAGGGAGACGTAGGGACCTTTCTGGGGACTGGGGACTCGCAGTGCTACTGCTGTACAATTAATAATGAATAATCATCTGTCCCAGTGCCCGTTAGGGTCCATGGGAATCTTTCCCTGAGCTTTGGTGCAGGCCCGGAGGGCTTGGTGGTCCAAGATGCCGAACACTCTAGGCTCGGGATCTAACAAAACGTCTAAGCACGTGCTTAACTGTAAGCACCAGAGCAGTCCTGCTGAGGTCAGCGGAGGATGCCAAGGGACGCCAGCTGAGGGTGTGGACCAGCACTGTGTTGCAGTTCAGTTTTGGCAACCGTTGTCCGGTAAGGAGACAGACCTGTGGTCTCCCGGTCTGGGCATAGCACAGAGCGTCGGGAACGCTGAGATTCTAATCCTGGCTCCGGCAAGTTCCCCCATCATTTGTAGGGTATGGGCAATACCATGAATCTGGCGCCAGGGGAGCTGTGGGGCTTTGGATATGGAGGAGCTGTGTGTGACTGTCGGGGGTGGAGTTACATCAGACAATCTGAGTAATAACGATTGTCCTCAGCAACCGTGATTCTCACGCTAGTGAGCAAATATTTGCCAAAACACTTGACCTGTGCTCAGTCATCAGTGATTTATCTACTAATCTTCCTCAGACACAGCTACACTCATTTACATTTAAAACGCCCCACCTACAGTGTTGTTGACGTTGCTGGAACACGGCAGAATTAGGCCCAGTGATCCCTAGTTAATGAAACGCTTCTCCTGTGACATGTTCTTGGGGCATCCAGAACTGTAAACTACCTTGCAAGTCCCCTGCCTCGGTGCGCCGGAGATTTGCTGCTGCTTCTGCTAAGCTGTGTGTCTGTCTGTTACCAGCCCACCAACCTCTTCTGGACTCTGCCAGCCCTTATGTCAGTCACCTTGCAGGGAACACTGGGTGCACGTCAGTCCCCGAGCCCCTTGAAAGAGCCTGGCCCTGCAGTGTCACTGGACATGCACAGACACAACCACGTCCACTATCTCCAAAGAGACCAGACACACCCCTGCCTGTTGGCTCAGCTGAGGATTCACACTTGAATATTATTGTGCTGAGATGAACGTATCGTAAAGCCAAGAATAAGCTTATGAATAAGGATAATAGAAATCGAAAATGGTTATAAATAAAACAAAACTAGAGCATGCTTTCTAGTGTCTACAACTTAACAGGCTAAAACTGCCTCAGATAAGGATTGCTCACGAAAGCCCCCTCTGTGTCAGAAGCAAAACCCCACGCACGCACCCCGGCCAGGATCCAGCTTTCGTAGATGTAAAAAGTGCTGCTCTTTTTGCTCCCTCAGAGGTGGAGAATCCCAGTTTTTGTTCCCCCTCTTCTCATAGTCCAGTAAATCTTTGAAATAGATCCTTTGAAATGTGCCCCCAGACAAAGTTCATCTCCCCCCGGTTATTCTTCAGCATGTGCATGCCATGCTGTTCTTCTCATCCTACTGTTAATTTGCTTTTACTGCTGACTCAATATGCAAATATGATCCCCATTGCCTCTGGCTAGCCCTGCTCCATTTACATGTGAGACCTAGGCAGACAGGCAAGTCAACATTCCTTGATCCGGGAAACCTTTGTTTATCTGCCCTGCCTGGTTTGCGTGATTTAAACGTATTTCCAGACACACATACAGCTTCTTAATTGTTATCTGTACATACATCATGCAATGGTCATGATGACCAGCACGTTATGAGTTTTCATTTGATACCTTGCACAACATTCTTTGTAGATGAATACCATGACAGCTCTGTGTTAGGTGTAGCGAGTTGGTCAGGCCAGATAGGAGTTGCAAAGGAGTGACAAAATAGTGGCCTCTCTGCTGGGGGCATTGAGATGCCCTTAGGCTCATATCTCCTAGCGCACACAGAGGAGTATTTTTGCTGGGATTCTGTTCTCTTGCCTTGCAAAAATCCCCAGGGTGCTTCCTGGCATTTTCTTTGTTTGCAGCTCTCCTATGGTCTTAAATGATTTCTGTCCCACTCTATTGATGTTTATTTCCTCTAATTTATTTTCAAAACATCCTAACGTGTGTTCTTGGCTTGACTAAGGATTTTAATAGTCTCTTTTAAATGTAAAGTAATTCAGTTCCACTGAATATTTGAATTTAATACAACGAGAGAGAGAGAGAATGGGGAAGTGAAACGTGGCCGCTGGTGAGCAGTGTTCATTTCGGAAGCAAATTGAAGCAGTGTATCTTAATAATCTGTGGGGTGTCAGCGGGATTTTCAGGAGTCCTTGTTTGGACTGATTTGATTAATGAGACAAAATTGCACTAGCAGGAGACTGCAGCCTCCATTTGTTATAATAAATAAATCTGCAGATTGACACAACTGGTTTAAAATATTAGGTGAACAAATTATTCTGCATGAGGTAAAGCAGTTGCTGAGTGATGAGACAGATGAATAACCATGTTTCCGTTTAGCTGGGGAGTGTAAAGAATGCGCCTTTCCCTCCGCGCCAAACAACATGGAAGAGAATCAGGATAGGTGCATAACTTTTTACCACCGTGGTGTTTGATGAGGACTCTGAGTCTGAGGCTCGTCCATTCAGAGAACCACAAATAGGAAGTGGCGCTTGGTGAAGAAGGGTGATCTTGTGGTTAAGGCCCTGGACTGGAACTCAAGGGATTTGGGTCCAGTTCCTGGCTTTTCCACAGACTCCACATGTGACCTTGGGTAAATCACATAGGGCCAGGTGTTTAATGGTATTAGGTGCCTAAAGATGCAGCTAATTGTATCTTTGGGCGCGTAAATCCCTTTGACAATTTGTCCCCCAGTATCTCTGTACCCCACTCCCCCATCTCTGACTTGAGGAAGAAAGTACTCAACTACCTCACAGTGATGGTGGGAGGAAAAAATGTTTCTGCGACGCTCACTCAGCAGAGTAAGGAGAGCCACAGAAAAATAAACAAACCCCAAGTGGGTCTGTGATGAAAAAGTAAAGGCTCAGCCCGCGCAGAGTGTAAAACCTTCTCCCGTCTCCCCCCCAGGTCATGCTCTCGGAAAGAAAAGGCACGGACGAGCTCTATGCCGTTAAGATCCTGAAGAAGGACGTGGTTATTCAGGATGACGATGTGGAGTGCACCATGGTGGAGAAGCGAGTGCTGGCTCTGGCTGGGAAGCCTCCATTTCTAACACAGCTTCACTCCTGCTTTCAAACCATGGTAAGTGGGTGACCCTTCCGCTACCATCAGCCCTGTGCAAAAGGCCCCTCTGAGAGGCCTTGTGTCATTGCGGGGTTTGTGTCCAACACGAAAGTCAGGACGGGGAGCGCCTGCCAAATCAAGAACACTGGAATCCAGAACAGCTCTGAGTACTGGGATGGGGAACACAGGCCCGCCCCTAGATACTGCATCATCTCCCGAATCCAAGAAGGGAACCGACCCCAGATTCTCCCCCTGCCTCAGGTGATACTGAGACATTGCAGCTTGCTCTGAAGCACTATAGAAATGCTTGTAAATAAATATATTAATTGAATGTGTGGCCAGATTTTCAGCCGTCCCCCTGCCCCCCCATGAGCCTGCCTTTGATCACACGCTTCACTCTCTGCGCACACAAATGACTGGGCCTGAAAAGAGGGCCACATATATTTTCCCCCTCGCCAACCTCATGATTTGCCAAATTTTCATGCAAAAATGGCTGCACGCACCAAACGCTTACTGTAGATGTTGCAAAAGTGGAGCCTCAGAATGGGTGTCTGGATCCTGGCGAATTTATCAGCCAGCTCTTGATTGAATTACATCTGGTCCTGAAGCCTCTTAGAAAGACCCTTCTGTATGGTTTGAGTTACAGTCCAGGTAGCAAAATACCACTTTTTGTCAGGATTCACTGCTTGGAATTAAGAAGCTGAGCAGATGGTGAAACCTAATAAGAAATCCAGAAATTTCAGATTGCAATAGGCATCCTATTAACTTGTGCAAATAATAAATAGAAAAAATCGTTTTTTGAAAACAAACTGGCCAGCGGTGAGCAACATGCAAATGAAAATGCCTATTTACTTGTCAGCAGGAGTAGGGAACAGTAATTGGTATAGTCCTTTAGATGTACGACAGTGGAGTCTCCGAGGATTACTTTAATATCATCCCAGCAATGGATTTACCAAACACAGTCAGTGTATTTAAAGGGTATAGTCCGGCTTTGCAGAACAGTAATCAAACTATGGCAGGGGAAGCTCTTTCAAACACCATCTTTGTGGCATCTGAAGTGAGTCGGTGCAGGATTATTTCTGGGAGACCTACAGTAGCTAACCAGTAATCATGTTTGTAATGTAATCACAGTATGTACCAGAGTGTATTATCAAATGCAAGCACAAACACTCTGATTTCTGGGAGCACAGTTCAAAGCACAATTCCTGGCCTGGGCTGCTAGTTCAACTGACTAGTACAGGAAAAAATACATCTAAAATCCGCCTCTCAAAGAATGAGAGAATTATTGTTCCGGCATCACAGAGGCGAAGAATTCCCAAGTTTTGCATTATCCGAGAGCCTGCGGGTTCCACCTAGCCTGGAAAAAGGTGGGTGTGAGTGTGGCATCTTTATAATCCCAGAGGCACAGCCAGCGCAAGCCAGTCCTCAAGTGTCTGCTGTTAATTGCCCATCAAGCATAAAGGCACCTCTTGGTCCCATGTGGGCCAGGCTGGAGATGAGCACTACCATAGTGGTAAGTGATGATCGTTAGGAGGCAGCATTTGTCTGTGGACCTGCCTTTGCCTCCCAGCTACAGTGTGACGCTACCCAGGAGAAAATGGTAAATAAAACCAGCAGAATAAAGAGGTCCAAATAAACCCAAGAATCAGAAATGTTGTAAAAAAATAAAAGACTTCACATCAAAACACGCCTTGGGGATTTTTCAGCTGTATCTGTGTGTGCCCAACAAAGGGATAAGGAGGGGTGGTGACCCTGTGTATTGGGGGTACACTTTCTATAGGGTGAGTTCATAGTAAATGTGTCGTCTTAGCATGCTCCCGACATGAGCAGTGTGTGTGAAACTAGCTCTGTGCAGATCCAGTAGCAGGTGTTTTCAATGGTTATAAGCAATCTTTTGACCTCCCTGACCACTGATTTACCGTTTATTAAACCATCGATTAATTTATTAAGCCTTTATAAATGATGTCTAAATATCCCTTTAACACAGAGTGTTGCTGGAGAGTGTAGGGTGACTGTCAGATGGGCTGAGAATGACTTTCAGCGAGGAGGAGGTCAGTGCAGCTTCTGCTGGCTCCCTTGATAAACCTGCTGCTTAGGGGCCAGGAGGCTGCTAATTGAAATCTCTGCTGCAGCAATGTGCTTGATGGATGGACACGCACAAGCGCTCGCGCTCTCTCTCTCTCCCTCCCTCCCTCTGTGTCTGGTCCCGGGATGGCAGGTTTTCTGGCTGCATAAGCGCCCTAAGTGTTTGGCCACCGTTTGGCAAATGCAAGAAGATTCAAGTGAGGCATCCGGACTGATGCGAACACTGCAGATGTCTCTAGCTTTGGATTCTCCATTAGCTGAACGTTCTCGTGTAAAAGCTGCTGGCAGAGCAGTACTGCAGAAATATCAAGAGACCCAGGAGCCTGAATGCTGCAGACAAATGTGTTCTGAGATAAGAGAGCAGAAAAGAAAGCCCTGATGTCAAAAAGCCACGGTCAGGGAATGGAAATTGCTCACAGAGTTCCAAACAGAGCAAGTGTGTGTCATTTAGCCACAAACTGCAGTGCATTGTGCTGACGGAGTACAGCTCTCCAGGTGTTACTTCAAGTTGTGCAGAGTGCGATAGCCCACTTGATGTGGCAAACTGGGATCCCCGCTGCTCCCTAGTCTGGCTGGGAATCTTATTATTTAAAATGAAGATTGGGAAGGGGAACTTGGGGGCATGTCCCCAGCCTAGCCCATAGCTCACTGGTTAAGTTAGTGAGCTGGGATGTGGGAGGATACAGGTTCGAGTGCCCTAACCCCTGGCTATTGGCTATTCTGGGACAGGTCACCCACATGCATGTGTGTGGAAAGGTCCCATTTTTGTTCCAATGCAGACAAAACTAAATTGTGAAACCTCCATTTTATTGATTTATTTGGCAAAATGCAATTCTTGTTCTTTGGCCAGTCCTGCTCCTCCCCGATCTGCTCCACAGGTCAAAGCTTGCAACTGTACATGAGGATCCAATAATGGGCTCTCCACACTGAGGAAGGAATTGCTGCCATCTGTCTGGTTACCTTATACGCATCATGCAGACCCAAGCTTTGTCTGCCTTGTGTGGGAGGATCGGAGCATTAACTACAACGATGTGCTGTATATAATTACAGAGCTGGGGTAGCTTGTAAAAGGTGCAAATGTCACTTCCGCTGGGAGTTAGGCACCTGTGCCTTTGTATATCTACCCCCTAAAACCTCCCTACATTCCCTGTTCTCATAATGCTGCTGCTATTCTTAATTTTCATGTTCGTTTTTTTTTTTTTTAAGGATCGCTTATATTTTGTGATGGAATACGTGAACGGTGGGGACTTAATGTACCAGATTCAACAGGTCGGCAGGTTTAAAGAGCCACATGCTGTGTAAGTTCAATCGCCAGCGTTAACATTCATCCTTTGGGGGCGGGATTTGATGGTCTGTCTACCGTATCCGTGTGTTTAGGATACATGGTTCAATGTTCATGTTTTGAGGTAGGAAACATGTAGAAAAGGAGTGAGAGGAGCGGAACAGCGGGAATGCAAAGATGAAATGTTCCCGATCCAGCCCGAGGGTCAGAAGGATTTGCAGAGAGCAGGGGTTTTTGCCTGTTAAGGTTTCCTAGGCCTGAAAAAGCACCAGGGAGTGCTTACAAATTGCTCTCTAATTAACCATTCAGAGAGTCTGTAAACAGGATAGATCACAATCTCCCCATGATTTGAAAAGTGCTGCTGGGCCTGCTCCTGGCCTGCAGGTCACAGAGAGCCGCAGAACTTCTTACAGAGCAGGTCAATTTCACAGATACCTGTCCCAGGCCAGCCCATCTATAGTTGTTCTGCTGCCCTCCAATCCCGCAGGCTCCATCAGCTGACTGGCTGGAACCCCGCACCTGGTGAATCTACATTCATGAATCTCACGTCCATAAGAAGGTTCCAAAAACCACTGCTCCCCTTGAGCTTGATTTTAAGCCACAGCATAACATGCCACTGGAAGGGCATTGCCGTGGGCTCTTGTCTCTGCCTTTCCTATGCCAGCACTGCTGGTCACCAGGAAGTTCATGGGTGAGCAGGAATTCCTTCTGCAATTAGCGCTCTCCTAAACAGCCGGCTGCTCCTGCTTGATGAGCTCACCCCAGTGTTTCTGCCCCCTCCGATGGGGGTTGTAAAGTCTGTGGTTTCTAGCTGTGATCCCTAAAGGAGGAGCAGCGCGGATGGGTGACACCCGTACAGCAAACAGTGTGTCTTCCAGTCGGGAGTAGGCTGTGTTTACTGTGGGCGGTGTCTGATGTGCCTGCACCGGGGTCAAGATTCTCCGAAATGGATGCCTAGAGTTGCACCCTAAGCCCACCCCAGGCACGTAAACCACTGGCCTGGGTCTCAAAAGTGCTGAGCATGCATCAGTTCCCATTGACTCCAGTGAGATGTGCACGTTAGAAAAGCAGACAGCTTTATTAGCCTAACTGTAGGCCCCTGTTGTTCTCAAAACCTTGGCCTTAGATCACCACCTGCAAAGAGATTTCATAGACCTTATAAAGAGAGTCCTCCATGCCCACTCTGTGTCCCCACATTTCGGCAACCCGGCCTCCCGTTAGCCACATCTCCATCCAGAGACCCTCCTGCGTAGAGCTTCTCTCTGGCTAGCCAGCTGAGGTCATCTGAGGGCAGCACAGGGGGCTCCCCTGTAGCGAGGTGAAGATGCTGTCTCTGCAGCCCTCTCCCGAGCCTGGAGGCCCCAGCTGGATTCCCCGTTTTCATCCATCGACTAAGCGGCAGTGAAGTGACTAAGCCGCGAAGCTGTTCCGGCGAGTGGAACAAGCCTTTCCTGTTGGGGTGGGCTCTTGCCATGAGCCATCCTGAGAGCGAGCCCCAGCTTTGTGCTTCCTGCTGCATCATGCTCCTGGCTGAAGTGGTTTAACATGATTTCATGCTGGTAAGAAAGTACCAGCCCTGGAGACTCCCCGGAAGTCTTAGATTTAATAGAGCGCAGGCTGCAGGAATGGAAACTGCCCCTCGCGCCACCAAGTCAGTCCTGTCCTGGAAGGCTTGTTCCTCGACATCCAAGAGGAACATTCGGTCTTTGGCTACTTTACTGCGGCTGCCAACCAGGTCATCGGTGGCTTTGGCACCTGTTTACCATCATCTGAGCTGAGGGTAACAAAATGTTTCCCAAGACCCACCGATTGCGCTTCTTTTCTTTTTTTAAATCCGCCTCTACAGATACAGGCTGGGTTGAAAGCAGCGTCCTTTGAAGAGAAGCTCTGTAGCTCAGGTACAATTCTCGGAGGCACAGAATAGTCTTTAAAGAAAGCAGTGGTCATGTGTGTTATCGTCTTGGCCTTCCGAAGATGACATGTAACTTTGCGTGTCATGTTCAGTCAGCCCACAGTGACAAACAGCCATAGACCTTGCATCTTTTTTAAAAAATTGAGAAGCTATATAATCAGAAGTGACAGCCCCACGCTAGCCCACAGCACCTCGATCATGTTCTTACCCGATGCATGGCATAGGGTAAGCTTTGTCACTCTTGTGTGATACTTGTCCAGGGTTTTTGCATTGTGAGTGCCTTTATCTTTCGGTGATGTATGCCCAGTGTGTTTCATTTTGTGTAATTAGATTTGAAAGCTTTTCATTTTAATTTATCTGCTTTAATTATCAGACTCTTCCTGTTAAATCTTTAATTTCAGATTCTATGCAGCAGAAATTGCCATTGGCCTATTCTTTCTACAAAGCAAAGGCATCATTTATCGGTAGGTGAGCATATTCTCCCTTTCTCCCCTTCTCAAAGAACTGCTGCAAAAATCAGAACTCATTCATTACAGTGACTGGACTTTCTGCTTGGGGTTCAAGGAATCTTTTTTTTTGTTTTGGTCAGCTAAGTGACTTTGTCTTCAACACAGTAATCCAAGGGCTGCTCAGTGACAGCATTCAACACAGCAATCCAGGGACTGCCGTTCATTGCAGGGTCCTGGAGTACGGTTTGGCAGCTGTCCCTTGAGTGTACATTCAATAAATGGAACTGGAGGCCTGCTAATGTCAGTGCGTTATCAGAGCATGATTGATCTTTTACCCCAGTTCTGTAGGGAAGGGAGTTCATAAAAGTGGCTTTGAGTCTTCTCCTGCCTCCCTGTTTTACATTTCTGTTTGGACATCACAAATCACGGCTGGGGGAGGGGTGGATCAATTGTGAGAGGTGTGTTTTACTAGGAAGCATTGTTTTCTTCTCTTTGAGACTAAAAGTGCGTGCACTAAAAGTGGTTTGTCCTGAGACTTGCAGTATGAACCTGGTACTTACGGTTCCAAGGCCTGCAGTATGAGTTACCTCATTCATATCAGCTTTGCTGGCAGGCCTGGGACAGCGCTCTGAGGCTTCTGGGTAAGCACTGACACTGGGGTATCCACAAGGCCCAAAGTACAGCAGAACAGCCCTAATGAATGTCATGTCATTACCTGCCCAGTGGTGGAGAATGCTGACTGTACAAGTGTAGACACGAGTTACTGAGCACTCTGCTCCAAAGACGAAAAGCAGGGAGAACTTGAGGTGAGGGACAGTTTTTGCCATCGGCTGTTGCAGAGAGACATTGTAAGTTCGCTGGTACTTTCTGCCGCTTTCCCCTATAAAATTGTGTTTTTCTGTCCTTGGCCAATCTGAATTCTAAGCACGGTTGCCATAGTTAATGAAGTCCCCCAAAGGTAAGAGCCTGTAAATGGTGCTATTCCCGCTATTGCACTTTCGTTTAATTGAACAACAATTAGTTTGTCAAACCGAGGAAGTGGTTGACGGATAATTTTGCATGTGACGTGATCTCGGCTCCAAATAGCTAAATAGAAGTGTGTTGCACTACTGAACGCTGAGTTGCCCATCCCAAACCTTTACACGCTTCCCGTGGTGTCCCTTTCCATCTAGCTGCAGGATTAACAGAGTCTCACATCTGGTCCCCCCATCACTCTGTGCTCCCCAAACAGTTTGTAATTACACCAGGGAAACTGGGTCATGGCATCTTTGTTCCCTTCAGAGCTGAGCTAGGATACACGGTTTCAGGTAGCTGGGGCATTTGTAGTTCAGAGCTCTAGCATCTTCCCCATAATTCCAGTGCATTCGTTCAGTCAGAGGAGAGAAGAAACTTGGTATGTGCACTAGAGACTCTGCCACTGTGACTCAAGTGAGTGGACCAAAGGCATGCATGATCAGGTGCTTTGGTGTTCATGGTGGAGACCAGTTGGCCGCTGGGTGAGGAGCCAAAGAGGGACAGGATTTTAGTTGTTGCTACTAAAATATTAGCTGCAGGGAAATTCAGAAGGGGCAAAATGTTTATTTCCACCCTAACTAGTGGTTATTTTCCAGCCAAATAACTTCCTTTTCCAGTAGCCCCTGCTGCAGCTCATGTTAGAAGAGCATATGGGTAACTTGCATTAGACTAGCTGATTCAGAGCATAAGGCAGAGGTATTGTGAAAAGGGGCAAGCACCAACCCACCAAGCCCTTTACAGTCACTCGGGTGATTGCCTTCTGCTTGAACTACAGTAGTTCTCCTGGCTGGAGGCTCTGGGCTAGATCTTCAGCCGGCATAAATCTCCATAGCGCTATGAAGTCAATGGAGCTGTGCTTGTTTACATTAGATGAGAATCTGGCATGGTCTGCCAAGCTGGTTACCGTCCTGATGCGCCCTCAACTTCAGCTCGAGGGTGCATGGTTTGCCTCCTGTTCCATTACCCTGTTAAAGAGATTTGCAGGCTTGGGCACAACTTCATGAACCTTGCTGGCAGATGGCAATGGACTCTGTGTTCACAGTCTGCCCCATGACCCATATACCACTAGCTTACCTGGCCTGGTGGCTTTGCCGTAGCCCTTGGGTAGAGGTACAGCATTTACAGCCTTACCCCGAATGGAGACCTTTGGACATTGTCTGACAGTACATGACAAAAACGAGAGTAGTAATACAGCCCACAGAGCTGCCTGGTAATTACATGGAGGAGCTACTTAGAAATCAGCGTTCACTGACAGGCTGGCCTTCCAACTTTATGTTAGTTCTCCTGTCAGGCCCGTGTAACCCACTGGCCCCATCCTGGCCGACACTGGAGGGTTGACCCAGGGATCTCCAGAGCTGAAAACATGAGTCTCTACAGCGTGAGCTAAAAAGCCAGGCCCTCGAGCTGAGAGGTGTAGCAGGCTCCTATCTTCTGTGGGTCAGGCCCAGAGGCCGGTTGTGTCTCATTAAGAAGAGAAGTTCAGATAATGCTAGAATCTTTTCTGGCTTGGCACCGCCTGCCTTTGGGTTACAGGTGAACTCCAAAGACGCGTTGAGGTGCATAGAAATTGAGGATGAAAAATAAGTCAATCTCCATGCTGGTGCAAACTTGTTCAGTACAGTCTATTTTACAGTGCGCTGTCCAGCTTAGTGCTTATGTGGGATAAAAAATTTAAAAGCCGGGCCCTGGTATGTCCAGATTTCATTCCTAATCATTCTCCCCAGGATGTCTTCCTACAAAAGAGTGTGTGTGAGAGAGCCCATTGCATGAATGAGCTTGGATGCAGGAAGTCAGTTGGCTTTCTTTATGGCATTCTTTTGTGTAACTGTTATTTTACTGTCCTGCTGTAGAGACCTAAAGCTTGACAACGTGATGCTGGATAACGAAGGGCACATAAAGATCGCAGACTTCGGCATGTGTAAGGAGAACATCTGGGACGGGGTAACGACCAAGACCTTTTGCGGCACTCCTGACTACATCGCACCGGAGGTGAGAATGAGATGCACAGCAGAGGCTCCTCGGCGATGGGTTTTGAAGGCTTTCAAGTATAAAATATCTTGTGGAAATGTGCACTTCATAAAACACCTTTTGCTTCTGTGACCAAAGTTTGAATGGATGCAGGCAGAGAAAACACAATAGCTTCAGTGGCTTTTGTCACTCAATGGATGTATTGAATAGCTTTTGTCATAAGCCCTCTGATAAGTGTCAGTTGACAGCATTTCCTTCAGAGGTGCCTGTGTGACTGAGCCTCTGTATGGCTTGAGTTTATCAACCAGAAAGGAGGGAGATCCCTTTTGGGCCAGGCAGAGAATGCATGTAAAGCAAAATGGGACTAGAGATAATTGGGAATTTTCCATTGGAATGATTTTGCAACAGAAAATGCAGTTTCTAGAAAACTGAAAGTATTGGTGGGAAAATTTTGATTTTGAAACAAAAAAATTGATTTTTTTTCCACTTGGAAAATCAAAATAAAATATTTCATCTAGGATTGGTTTGATCTGAATTGGAATATTTCATTTTTTTAACTGACCCAAAATAATTCATTTCAAATAAGTTCAGCTAAACGTAAACTACCCTTTCCTGTTGTGACACATTGCCTTATGAGAACTGTAGTTTTGGCCTCTGTTCTCTCCAAAAGGCTGGGCTCCCAATAGGACTACATCTGCCATAAGGCAATGTGCTGATTTCATTCTCGATTTGGCTGTGCTCGCCAAGTACTCGCAGAAATGTTGAATCCTCATTCCCCGGTGGGGAAATCCCCAAGTTGTGTTTTCCTACCTGGATGAGGATGTCATTTCTGCCTGTCTGGCCCCTTTAGTGCAGAAATCAAGAGTCAAAGGGCTTTGCCCTCTTGGATCATGCCTTTCTCACGATTGGACAAAGCTCAATCTCTCTGCCTCTCCTGAGATTTCTCACTGGAGCTCACAGTTGGAACAGACTGGCCTCGGAGTTCAGAAGCATCTGTTTCAGAAATCTGCAAGGTGGTCCCCTGGTTCCCTCCTCATCTTCATTTGGCCTCACTTGTTGGATCTGCTCTCGTTTGCTGATACTTTATTGTCCATTAGCGCTTCCAGGACTGCTGTAAGGCAAACCACCTCCATCAGTTCACTGCTTGCAACATCCATTGGTGTTACTGCGTTGGATGGGAGAAGAGGGATGGCCAACCGGGGAAAACTACTCGTCAGCAGGTCCGCTGGCTGTAGTCGGCCCTTCTTCCATCCCATCCCTGACGAAGGGTTGCGTGCAGTGTTCTCTCACTGTCTTTGTACTGCAAGGCTCTGGTGGGAATGGAAGTGGGTGGGCAGAGTATCACTTGTACGCTGGCTGTACCTGGCAGATCAGCTGCCTCATTGCTTCTGGTAGGTGGTGCCATAACACTTTAACTGCTATTTTTGGGTAGGACTGGAGAAGAGAGAACTATGACAAATGGAATTACCAGTGAGTAATATTCCCTTATTAAAATAATCCTGAGAAATCCCCATCATGTCACTCGCAGCGAAAGGCTGCAGGTGTGTCCTGAAATAACTTTGCAGCAATGTCTCCAACCTGTTCAACATCTTAACGCTCGTGTCAGCTTATTACTTTAACAACCGATGGCATTGTGTGCGACAAATTATGCTTAAAGTACCGCCTAGGGGCATGTTAGCCATTTAGTTAAGGTAGCCAATTGTTGCGTTTGCTCGTAAATACCTGTCCTCTTATAAAAACAAAGAAACCTTCTTACGTTCTGCCTGAACTCTCAGCTATGAAATATTAGTATTTATCCACTGAAACATTTTAAGGAAATAAATCCCTTTCAGATATATGTCAGATTATGTCCCAGTATTCTAAACTGCTTTGTGTTTCATCCCCACCACGGACGCATTTAATTACTAGCCCAACTGTGTATTATGTAGCCTCTTTTTATTAAGAGTAATACTGGTGTCCTGTTGGAACGTAGCTCTGTTGCAGTGTGTGATTAATACTCCTTCAAAGCAGGACAGATTATTACGTCCTTTGGTATTCAACTGATTATTATCACTTAAATACTTACTTTCTTTGGTTTAATTCATTGGGTTTTTTTCAATAGAAAAGCAGAGAATGGGAAATTAGGATGCAAATTGCTAATGGATTCAGGAATAATATTCTTACCTACCTCTTTGATAGTGCTCCTTACCTGTAGATCTCAAGGAAGTAACGACATTGTTCCCCATTTATGAAACTAGGCACAGACACTTGGACAAGGTCTCACAGCTGTTCTGTAATAGAGCCAGGATTAGAACCCAGATCTCCTAAATTTTAGTCCAGTTCCCTCTCCACTGGGCTGGGCTGTCTCCCATGGAGAAGCTGAAAACGTTTTACACTAGCATGACCTCAAGTTAGAAACCTCTTTGCTTGACCCATTTGCTGGGACTCTGTTATAAGGTACCTATCAGCTTGGTACCCAAGGGACTGTAGTGAGTATGAATGACCATCATTAGTCCCGTTTCCCATGAAGAGAGAATGCTATTTAGTGGTTGGTTTTGCTGGTGTTTTATTTATGGACCTTGGTTTCCTGCATGGTTTCTTTGAGTGTTCTACTTAATGTTTTTTATTCTTAGAGGACTTTGGTGTGAGCAGTTCACACCTGAATTTCCCAGGGCACTGGCAAATCACCAAAAAACAGCTGAAAGGAACATTAAGTGAACTTGAAGTCAAGGAAATTCAAAGCTGGAACTCGGCATCTGATCTCAGTAGTGCACCAACACTGACATGAAAAGAAACGGGCCCCAATTCAACAAGATGCCGAAGTACATGCCTGTTTTTAAGCATGCTGCTCATGTGCGTACAGTCAGGCACGTGTGTAAACATTTTGCTGAATCAGGGCCCCTGTGAAGTTAAGGACAGGCTATGATTTTTAGACTTACATGAATTTCTTTGCTTTTGTAAGTTGAAAGTAGTCTGTTAATAGGTCATTGATGAGGGCTGTGATTTAAAGACAGAAAAGATTATTTTCCTGCAGTAATGGATCATGGTAAAAGTCCATCATGAGGTTCTGTATAATAGACCAGAGTGGTAGGCTTGGAGCTGTTCTGGCCAAGTAGGTGGCTAGGACTGGTCATGTATTGTTTATCTAAACCCTGCCCCATAAGCCTCTTGTATGTAGCCTGCTCCTTTTCAGACTTTCCAAAACATCAGAAGAGATGCACCCTTGTTATCACCTGCTACCTTTCTTGGCTGTGACCGAATGCAAGTAGCTGTTTGCATTATGGAAGATTGACAGAGAAATCTGAAAAATAACCAGTTGCCTTTTGCTTTCTGAGGGAGGAGGAGGGGGAGGGAAAATATGCTCTTTATGTAGGAGAGAGATGGGGCCCCATGTGGGCTCAGATGTCTGCCCGTGTAGATCAGATTGCAGGATCGGGGCCTCAGTCAAATGTGGGGGTGAGGATGTGGGAATAGAGAGAGAAACCTCCTGGAGATGAACTGAATCACTGTGTGTATATTTTACTGCGATTAGCATGTGATTTGCATTCATATTTGAATATATGAATCTATTCAGAATAGAATTCTGTAATTAGGATGAATAAATTGTGTAATTGTTTTGCGTTCAGTAACAGATGGCACAGCCTAAAGCCTGTCAAACTCTGTATGCTGAAACGAGGCCCATCAGTAACAACTAAGCAAATAAGCTGGGGTTTGAAAGAGCTCTTCCGAACACAGGTTTGCTCTCTGCAGAAGCCGGGTTCCTTTGATTCAGGTTTCCGCCCTGGTTATAACGCTCTGTGTGTGTGCGCGTGCATCTGTTTCCTTCCTGTTTCCCCTTTGATCATTTGTACCTGAGTCTGGAGGGACCTCCTCATTTGAAAATGGGAAGATAAAATGCCAGAAGCATGTACACTCACAGACGCACCCGTACGCACCGTGGTTGTCTGCCGTTCAGACACAACTGGACCGGGTGACTGAGTAGCTTGGTAGAACAGCAGCGTTCCTCCTCCTCTCCTTCGATCTCAGGAGGGCTGATTGCTGGAGTAGTTTCTTTCCTTAAATAGCTGGGAAAGCAAAGCACATGTGAGTAGCACCACAGTTTGACTGGAAACATTGTCCCGGTAGTGCAGCAGGATTGTACAGTAGCTTTTTTTAGGATAAAGATGCATAGCGTTTTTATATTCTGTACGGGTTTGTCTAAAACTCCCTTTCATCTGAGCGAGGGGGTTTGGTGATTTGGGGCTCAATTCCGCAAGCCAGTGAGTATTCTGACCCTGATCCAGCAAAGCCCAGAGCATGGGTTTAAATCCAAGTATGTGAGCAATCCCCTCGACTCTGATAGGCTGGGCTCTTATTCAAGATGCTTAGACAGTTTGCAATCTTGAAACAAGCCTGCTAGTCATCATGCAGATTGCTAAAGGTCTGAATGCTGTGCAGAGACCCTGATTTCTGGAAACAGTCTCTGGTCCACTCCTAATGCAGGAATACTTACCAGCAATCTGTCGGGGGGTTTAAAGCATAAACTATGGTGCAGTGTAACTGCCTATATTTTTGAAGACCGTGAAGTGGAGAAGGTTTATTTAGGTAAAGTGGGACTTTCTTGGTCAGGTCAGTTTTTCTCCACTGAACAGCTTTATTATCTAGGAGCAGTTTCTCTGGAAGCAGAATTGTAACTTAAACCTTGCAATGCACTGGAATAAGTTTGAAGCTTTCAATTTATTTCACTAGAAGGAGAGTTTCTCTGTGCCAGACATCATTCCAGTTGGGTTCAGTTGTACTCTGCCCTGACTGATGGCTACTCATGAGGTAGGAAGAATTAAACCAAGCTGTGTGCAAAGCTGGTCAATGATCTTGTTGATTTTGCTACAAAGCTGTATATATAAACTGCAATTTCACAGCCACAAGTTTTCAGCTTTTCACAAAAAGAGCCATGCAAAAAATGTGAAATTTCATGTTTTGAAGCAAGATATTGACCCTTGTTCCAATGAAATTTTGACTCTTGAAATTTCAAAAATGCAGTGGCTTTCAAATTTTAACTCCAAAATGGTCAGATGTGTAAGCAAATGTGATGCTGCACAGTAGTGGGAGGTTTTCTTTCTTTCTTTTCTGGAAGTTTGAGCTATTTTCATGAAATAAAAATGCAGTCGAATAGCTTCAAATGTTGAAATTTTTAATGACTAATATTTCATAAGCCCTTTTAAAAGATATACCTCTACTGAATATATACAGAGAACCAAAGTCTGTGCTGTTACACCACAGCAACTATAGAGAAGTCAGCGGCATTAATCCGGTTTTACACCAGTGTGAATGAGAGTAGAATTTGGCCTAATGTTTCTAATTGAAATGTTGTATCTGTAGTGATGAATCTGGGGGGCAGAGGAACCCTACAGTTGTGAGCTAACCTGATCACGCTGATTGACCATATCATTGCTTTCTCTTGTGACACATTGATTTTTCAGGCAATATATCAATTTACCTGGCTTCTCAGAGTTGGAGCTGAGAGCGGGCTGTATTTTAGACACAGCATGTTCTGTATTTTAAAAAAAATACGTGCTAGTTGGAAAATCAGAGGGATTACCTCAGGAAAAACAAAACATGCCATGTGCCATGTTACCGTATACTGTGCCATGCCCTGGCTTTCAAGGGTGCTGAACACCTGCCGTCACAGTCTCTTTCAACGGCAGCTGCAGGCACTCACCACTTCTGAAAATCCGACTGCAAATAAATATCCCTGTCCTTTTGACCTGGACCGAGGCCTAGGATTGTTTTGCATTGTGCCAACAGGCTAATAATTGAAGGGTTGTAATCCTGCTGGTTTGGTTGTTTTTAGATAATTGCATACCAACCCTACGGGAAGTCGGTGGATTGGTGGGCGTTCGGAGTTCTGCTCTATGAAATGTTAGCTGGCCAGGTAATTGAATTTTAATTGCTTCCCAGGGGATTTTGTTAAATTCCGTTGCGACCGGCTGTTGAAGGGCCATTTGTTTTGTCACTAGTGAATGGTGGGGTGCTGGGTGCTCTGTGCGGTGCTGGGGATCAGGAGTTGTGGAGGGGGAGAGGCAAACCAGCTACCTGCTATCATCAGATCTGCAGCCTGCAGAGCTGACCGAGATCAGTCATGAAGCACCCAGAGAAACGAAAGGGACAGGAGGTGGCTGACTTCCTACCTGAAGATCATAGACACAAACGTTATTCCAAAAGTAAGGATATGCCACTTAACCCGTCTTCTTTCTTTCCCTCCATGCTCCTTCCTCCGTAGGCGCCCTTTGAAGGTGAAGATGAAGATGAACTTTTCCAGTCCATTATGGAGCACAATGTAGCGTATCCCAAATCCATGTCCAAGGAGGCTGTGGCGATCTGCAAAGGGGTAAGGGGCAGCTTTTGCCTTTTGGGTGGGACAGAGAATTAAGGGCTTGGTTTTTGTGCAGCTGGGTGCAGAGTTGCACGTACAGCTGCATGTCTAATTCAGGGTGCACCCCCTACCACGGCAGCCACACGTGTGTGACTGCACATACACCTGGTTAATAATGTCGCTGGGGAGCAACTTGTGTGCACTGGCCACCATGACTGGGCCCAATACCGGGGTTAATGGACTCAGTACAGGAGTAACTGGGTGGAATTCCTTGGTCTGTGTTATGCAGCTGACCCTGTCGGCCTTTCAAGTCTGCGAATCAGCGCACGTGCAAATTAGCTGGGAAACGGGACATCCTGCTTGCTTTCCCCGCAGACCGCTGGAGATTTGCAGCCTGAAATGTCCCCGCGGCCACTCTACATAACAAAACGGTGGCGCTAACGTCTCATCTGGGGTGAAGTGCCTCCCCATTGAGGTCAATGAGCATTTGGCCCTTGATTTCAGCCGGGTCTGGCCTGCACTCTGAACATGCAAGCATAAGCGAAGTGTAGCTAAGGGTGCTAGTGGCTCACCTGTCATTCAGAGGGTATGAGGCAGTGCTTTGTACTCAGGGTCCGGTTGCTGGCCATCTGGAATGCCTGCAGCAGAGAGATTGTGCCGCCTTGGCTTGCATCTTCCAGTCCACCCCTCACACCTCTCCGGGACAAGGCCCATGTGACGCTGAGCACCCTTCCCCGCTCTGTGCAGGAGGGAGAACGTGCTGCAGAGAGCAGCTGCTTTCCCCTTCCCTTCCCCGGCTTCCTCCCCTCTTGCATGGTGATTTACTGCCTGCCGGGATGTTCCAAGGAGGGGCCCCAGCCTCTCCCTGGAAAGAGGCAGACCCCTTACTTTGCTGCTTCTCCCATGTATTGGGAGAGCCCCTGCTGTGTGTTGGTGTGGAGTGTGGAGTGGGGTGCGAGGGACCCAGGGGCCAGATGTCGAAGAGGAGTGCAGCGGACAGCCCCACGGCGGTACAGCAGTGGCAAGTTGCTGGAGTAGAGCCTGCAGCCAGGGGGTGGTTTAACAAGAAGGCCCGTTCTGATGCGGGGTGGGGGCCCCAGGTTGTTACAGGCCGGGGCCTCCTTTTTATCTCGTACCCATCTCAAAGTGTTTTGAATACCCTGTTGCCTGTTTGTCCCGTGCCATTGTGCTGCGGCCGTCATTCCAGCCAGACTGACGGGAGGTAGCGTGAGCTCAGCGGGCGTTGCTTTGAGCACAGTGGCAAGAGAAATAAAGAGGAAACACCCTCCTGTTCTTCATCTGTGTATCAGTGGGGCTCCTCTCCCCTTGGTAGCTCAGCCAGATTTAGAAGCAGGACCCAACTCTGTGTTCTCATGGGCACAATGACACGGGAGGGCGTGACCTTGAAGCGGCAGATTTGGGGATGTCTCCGGGCAGCATCTGGGCAGCTCGCCTTCAAACTAAAGGCCGGGGAAATTGGAGCGGTGGAGGTGGAGTGTGGAAGCTAAAAGCTGCCCCAGGCTTAGCACCATTTGCCCAGAGACCCCTCCGTCAGCAAGGGCAGTTCATGCATCTGTGGAGAAGCAAAACAATATCAGGGCCAGGATCCAGGAGACTTCATAGCGTTCTTTCTAACAAGAAAGTAAGGCCAGGACCCTGCAGGTTTAAGTGTCTGTGTATGTATTTTGCGGGATCAAGGCCTAATTTTACATTATCAAATGGCTTTTGAAACGAGACCCTGTGTGGGGCAGCAAACTGAGCTGGGACCCAGCCCTGCAGACTTACGAGCGTGTCTAACTTTATTTGGGCCCCAAGTGATAAAAGCTGGTTAGAGCCGTGACGTGGATGTTTATTATTCAGGTTTGACGCCCTCCTCAGCCAGTCAGAACTCCGCTGTGCTCCAAGCTCTCTTGCCATTAGGTTTTTGTGGAGGGTGCTTGGTTTATGTTTTAAAACTTCTTCGTTTGCAGTCATTTTAAAAATGGGAATCCGTCTGTCACTGAGAAAGGGGCACTTCACCTGCTACTGGATAACGACATGACTCAGAATGAATGTCGCTGCTGCAGCATGACAGCATTACAATTCCCCTTGCCAGTTGCAGCAGGACTTGGCGCTTGTTTTACAAATGGGAGTCCTGGCTCTTTGGAGGGGAGAAGTTGCAGCGTTCCAGGTTTTAAGTGGGTCATAGGGAAGCGATTGTTTTCCAGGTCGCTTGGCAGTCAATTTCGGTAAAAAGTAGCAGTAAAGTCTGCATGTCCATTTAGAAGCCGCCATATTAACCCGAGTGGGAGATTCTGCCCACTTTCTGGTTTTAGTGAGGGGAGAGGAGGCTATTTCTCCAAGTCTGGCATAAATGCAGAGTGGAAGATATTTTGTGGTGTTATGCTAAACATCATTATCGCCACACTGCTCCAGGGAGCAACGCTGGCGTGTGATTAGAGATTGGAGCAGTGATAAATCTAGCTGTCTGCTTTATTTTCTGTGGCATCCGTCAAAACCTGAATGCTGCAAATCGACAAGAAGAAACCATGATTAAAACATCTGCTGGATATAGCTGTAATGGCTTTTCACTTCTGGCAAATATGAGGCTGCATGGAAGGAAATTTAACTGTGCAGATAAGTCTGGTCTCCTTTGTGAATTCTTTCTTCTTTGGTCTTGTGTACGTTGTGTAGACAACAAAGTGGTGGTTCAATACATACATTTTTCTGAACTAAAAAGATGTAAGAGACATTGCATTTTCCTCCCATTGTCTCCCCCGCCCTCCATGCCCAAAAAAGAAACCTGACTGCAATTTTAAGAAGCCTCAGTTTGCTAAAAGGGAAGCAGCTTTCCAGACACATTACAGAGGGGAAGTTATCTTCAAGTTAATGAGCATCTAAGTCTTGGTAAGTCATGCATTTTCCAGGCAAAAGTTCCATTAGCTAACATACAAAACCAGCCCAGTATCAAGCCAATGAAAAAAGCAGTTGGAAAAAGCTCTGCGTGTAAACATGAAGGGTTTTGTATATCACAGCCATGCTTTCCAGGAACAACTGAAAGGAGATTTTGTTGTCCCTGCACAATTTTCTTTCTATGTGCTGGTGCCAGTCATTTTTTAGCGTGGTTTTAGATGTTGCATTGGGCAGACAGCAGATGGAAAGCCAGTTGACACAGAAGGCCTAGTGTCTGCATGAGCCAAATGGTAAATGTTCATCAAAGATGCACTCACTGGGCAACAAATGGATGTTTAACCAGAACCGGCGTCTTTGACTCTACGTTAAATGCCACCTACTAGATCAAATGCAATAGCGCTTTCTCTATAGAGTATCAACTGGATCTGGGCAAAGGGGGTGTGTGTGTGTGTGTGTGTGTGTGTGTGTGTGTGTGTGTGTGTGTGTGTGTGAGAGAGAGAGAGAGAGAGAGAGAGAGAGAAATCTGAGTTGTTTTGGCACGGGGGAGGGAGATGGAGAGGCAGATGTAGTAACTATTGTGTGTATTGTGCATATCTTATGTTGTGCAATCCATTCATGCTAAAGAGACCAGAAATGCTGATTCAGCTATAAAAAACAAGCACTCATGCTGGGCAGGCTCCTGCCATGAGAACTGTGTCCTAGATGAAATGACAGGGTGGTCTTCTATTCAGGCTACCTAGCATGTGACAACTACAAATATATTCCATCTCTTTTTGAGGGGCACATTTTTGTTTGCGACCTACCTGGGTTTCCTAATGCCTGTATTTAACGGATCACATGTGCACTGGCATAAATAGAAACTTTTTTCTTCCCATGTGGAGGCTTTTGAATGTGCCTGAACAAAGTCTCTGTTTCCAGGTGAACAGATAGCTTGTGAATACAAAGTCTCTCTTCAGTCTCTGTTGGTAGCAAACGCAGGAATGCCCAGACTTTCTCGGTAAAATCTACAGGTGTTTAAATGGTATTTTCAATGGTTGAGAAAGATGCATGGGGGAGAAAAAGATCATAACGTGTAACTCGCACTGCGTTAGGCCAGGTCAGTGATATAATAGATACAGCAGGCTATCCACATTCCACTGCCCCTAGGATCTCCTGGTGACACTGATAGTGAAGTAACACACAGTAGCTCATGTTTCCAATGGAATCTTTCTTGTTATAAAAGGTTGAAAAGCTGATCAAATGTTTTTTTTATTTTGTTTTGGGTATTTTGGGTTTGTCTCTCTCGGGATTTTTATGTTTTTTAATGTCCATTTGAGTGACCCTGCTAATAGGGGAAGATTGCCTGGTCGGACATGACATCAGGGGAGGTGCTTATGCCATGCTGTGGGGACCTGCTGAATGCCCTGGCAGGCTGCACGATGCCAGTCCAAGAGGCGACGTTCTGGGAAAGTTGCACGCGACAGTTTGCAGCATTCTAGAGATGGTCAAAATTTTCCGAACTTTGAATTCTCATTGATACTTTTTGTCAAAAAAATCATATTTTGATGGGGAAACACTTGAAAAATTTGACTGGGCTTTTCAGCCAGCTCTGCAATAGTCTGTTTGAGCCTAATGTTGCCTTTGTTTTCTTTTATGGCTGAGGATTCAGCTCCATTTGCATTGTCCCAGGTTACAGGGACACAAGTTATTGTGACCATGTTCCAAGCATGAGAATCTGGGAAAGGTAGAGATCACGGCTTTCAACTGTGGTTTTCTTTAAGTGGGGCTTCCCATCTGTTCGTTGTCTCTTGGGATAATTATCAGACAATGAAGATATTAGAGTGCTTAAAGGAGGTAATAAATAGGCAATGAACATATAGTGGAGAGACACAAACCCAGCTTTCATAACAAGATACCATGGTGCACAAGCACGCGAAGTGCTAATCTCCATATTAGTGATGTGTCTAGTACATGCAATGAAGTCAATATGTTGCATAAATGATCCAAACACTGAATTTAGAAAGGGACCAAGATCTGTTCAGGCATTTCCACCTCCCGGTGCGGGATGATCTGCTTTAAACAAAGTCCTCAAATATGTAGTTCCCTTTGCATCTCCATTGGCTAATCATATTATAACCTGATATGTTAAGGCCCCAGATCAGCAAAACCCTTAGGTGCCTGATTAAAGACTTCACTGCATTAGGACCTGAATCAGTAGAAATGGCTGTTTCACATGTTCAAGACCAGAAATTGTGTTCTTCCTAGAGTACACCAGTGTTATTTGAATTAACTCTTGAAAGTACCATTGGCCTTGAATATCTGTTGGTCTGGCACAGTCCTCTTCATCTACAGTTATGTGTTTTATTCACAGCATTAGTGTAAGGATTAAACCAACTTCTTCCTATTTAATCCAAACCATGCGTAATCATTCTCTTCTGGAAATCAGGAAATCAATCTGTAGGCTTTGTCGGCTTCTGTATAACAATAGCAGATGGTACCTTCATGCTAACATGAATAAAAGCACAAAAGGAAACTGGAAGATTTAATTTGTGTGAATGTATCAAAAATACAGAAGAATAACTGCATCGAAATATAGCCCTGTGCAGCAATGCAGACAATGCAGGTACATCAAGTAGAAAATTAATCTCTTATAATTCATTAGTCAGGGTGAGCTGTTCAGAATTTGGTGTGGATTTGTGTTAACTTTGGGAAATTGTGTGTTCAACCGTGAAATTTAAATGTATAAAGTGTGTGTGTGTGTGTGTGTGTGTGTGTGTGTGTGTGTGTGTGTGTGTGTGTGTGTGTGTGTGTGTGTGTGTGTGTGTGTGTGTGTGTGTGAGAGAGAGAGAGAGAGAGAGAGAGAGAGAGAAACAACTACCACTAGGTAAACTGTAAGATTTTGGCTAGTAAAACCTAATTAGTAAATTAATGTAGTTGTATTTACTGCTGTGTATGAGAAGCTGACTGTAAAACAACAGTATGTGCAATGAAACAGATGCTAGTTCTCATTTTAATGTGCGCCCCTGCAATAATCCTACTTCTCTCTTAAAACAAAGATCTACCTGTGAATTAAAATCCAGGTACCGATCTAGAGACGCTTTAGCCCTATAAACAATTTTGCTGATGTCCTGCAATGAGTCCTGGAGGGGGAGTATTCAGCATTTGGTCTAATACCTGTTGTGGGAACAAAATAGCTGTTTACATCCGTTATTAGAACTACGAATAATCCAGTCAGTGAAAGTGACGATTCCCTCACTAATTCTTCAGTGTCAAATACTCTTGTGTGAGGAGGGCATGATCACTTTGTGTGAGAGGAAAGAGAGAAGGGAAGCCAGGTGACTGTCATGCAAGAAGGAGCAATGCTGAAAGGGGAACAGGATTTCCATACAAACCCCAGTAGACCTTGGAAAACAGACCTGTTGTCATTTAAGTTGTACCCATCCGATGTATGTAGCATGTCGGGTTGAGCAGTACCGTCAGATCTGAACTAGAAGCAGCTCGCCCTGATTTCTGAGTGAGATGCCGGATTCTTGCCATTCTGCCTCCACAGAGTCTGATCCAAGTCAGTGGGAGCTGATCGGTTCTTCAGCGTAGTCACGTGGCTGAAACGTGTCTCCTTTCCACTTCAGTGTCTGAAGTGACTCATCTGGCTGCGTTTTATACGTAGGAGTCCCAATGCTTGGTATTTCAGCTAGGTCCTGATCGTGCCAACACAGATGTGCTTAACTTGACTACCATTGACTTCAGTGGAGTTTAACACGTGCATAAATGTCTGCAAGATCAGGGCCCAGGACAGAAGAGCTGCCATCTAGCTCTTTGCGTGCTGGCTGGCTGTAACCGACACTGATACTGCATGTGAAAATCAAATGTAGCCATGGAGAGAGACCACAACTTAACGAGACACAATTGGGGAACAGTTCTCAGTGGACATTTTAGAGTCTCACATTTTTGCAGAGGAAACGCTTCAGTAATAAATAACTTCCCATTGATTCGTAGAGTACTTATCTCTGCTGTAATTCAGCGGACAGGGTTTGACTTATAAACAAGGGTCTGATCCAAAGCCCTGTGAGGAGATGGAAAGACTCCCATTGACTTCACTAGGATTTAAGTCAGCATCACAGCAAAGATCTGAAAGAGGGAATCTTGCCCAAGGCTACTTGCTCCCTCGTCTGGTACTGCACAGAAGGGAGAAGAGCCTAAAAAAAGCCACCCAAGGGCCTGGGACTTTTGACCATCAAGAATAGCCCCCTCCCTGCGATCCGGGACAGGTGATATGGTCCATCCTTGTCTCTGTGGCTCATTCACTCTGGTAGGAGGGTAAGGGAATCCATATCAAATGTTCATTCCCAGACAAAAACGTGACTATGGTTTTTTTTATATATATATATATATAGGCTATTTATCCAACTCTTCTGAAGCAGCAGGGACAGCTTTGCTTTTTTTTACATCAGCATAGTTTATTGCAATGTAGTGTTTATTATTCTGATTATGTCTTAATTTTTACAGTGACTAGAACATTTCAATATCAAATAAGACAATATTATCCATAAACAATAATGAGTGAGTAAAAATGCTTCTAGCTGCCCGGGGTCCTAGCATCAGAGTCACCCTTCTTCTGCCCTAATCCACCTCTCTGCCTTCCCAACCACAGCTGTCCTGCGCTCCTAGCAACCACAGTTACAGCGTCTTTTCCCTGGCACGAGGCGAGGGCGAGTGAGTGATACTCTATGGATTGCCACCAGTACCGCTTCCTAAGCTCGCTAACGGGATGCTGTGATCCTCGCCACTAGAAAATTAGCTCCTCCTGTCTGGAAAACGCCAGGGCCCACTGCCTGATGCTTCACTGTAGCTGCTGGGATTTCCAGAGCTGATGCAGAATCCATGACTGTTACTTCAGTAGCCACTCAACCGTGGGCACTGAAGGGGTTACGCTGGGCTGGTTTCCCAGTGGGCTGGGTAATGAAAGCACTGCCACTGGCCACCAGGGTGGTTGTAGGCTCCAACCCTTTTATTTCACTTCACATTTGTATTTACCTATTTTATTTGTGCAGGCTTTTCTCTGCCATTACGTCTGAGTGGAACTTTTTGTTTTTTGTTTTTTAAAGATCAGTCTCCCTGAGCGAGTTTGTGCAGTCACGGGTGACATGGGTGACTTATGTCAAAACATTTGCAACTTAGAGAACAGAAGCCCTGCTTGGACACACGTGTTCTGGACCCTCTGCAGAGGGTGAAATTCACCCCTGGGCAGAGAGGCCAGGTCCAAATTCCTGAATCACTTAATTTGAGTCCCAAAGTTACTACATTCTGCACACGTAAATAAAAAATGAGGAGACACCCCGTCAGAAATGGAGCCAGGAGTCAGAGGCTCTAGAAAGAGAGGCCTTTACACTAACGGAAGCAGCCGTTTCCAGCATGAGCCGTGGTGTGTCCCCCTCTCAGATTGGGCCTTTGTCTCACGTTGACTCCCAGACTTGGGCTGTAGCAGGTGGAGAGGTGTTCTTTGGCCGTGTGACCCAGGGAGGGAGAATGTGAATCTGTGTGTAAGGAAGAAGAAGGGGCAGTGGAGGTTTGCCCGCTGCTGCAATGAATGTTTTCCCTGGGAACTGAGGGGCAGTCATGCATGTGTCATGAAGGGGGTGGAAGGCAGAGGACCCACCTCCTGATTGCTCATTCCCTCGCCTTTTCCAAGCAGTTCCTTGGGCTCAGAGAGTTCAAGGGCAGAAGAGACCACTGTGACCATCTAGTCGGACCTCCACAGCTGGCCATACATTGCTCCCAGTGGCTCCTGCACTGAGCCTAGGATCTTGAACAGCTGCACAAGTGACAGCTAGTGATGAGAGAGAAGTGGTGTCCTTTTGCAGCCCCAGGTCCCTGTGCTGTAGAATAAGATTTGCTGCAAACCAGGGATGCCTTTGGACCTGACAACAGTGTGGTCTGTTTTAACTGCCCAGCTTCTGATGAAGCAGTCCTTTGGTGCAGGAATCCTGTTCATATTCTCCCTGCTTATCAACGTCTTATAAAGCTCTGGTATCTGCATCTGATCTCAGAATGCAACCCAAACAATACCGCCAGGATATGAATGTTTGCACAGCCTCTCTGAACTCCCTTGCTCTTCTCCGCTTGTCTTGTTGGCTCTGTGAAAAGGAGACGTTTAGATGATTATTCGCTGCTCGCTCCTTTCTTTCAGAACCAAATGGCTTTCCTTGCTCTCTTGTGCCAGTTCCAGAGTAAGAGGGGCCCTGTTTCTAGTCCTGAGACTTTCTGAGGGTAGACAGTTCCTCTCTTAACTGTGGGGTGGCTTTTCAAATGAATTGCTGAGCTGGTGGGAAGTACACTATTTGGCATAGTTTTTGCACCTGCAAAGTAGCTTCGTGTGTTCTTGTTCTCCCACGTTACCACAGGCTTAATCCAGAGTGACTGCCACGTTACTTGGAGTCACTGGACAGCATTCTAGCAACCCCTAGCTTTGCCAACACTGACGTCATTTCTAAAGGCAAAGGGCAGAGTTTCCCTCGTCACCGCTCGGGGCAGTTAAGCGCTTCTCTTTGAATCCCTGGTTTGTCAGGGCTGCTAACATTCTGCTGTTGCGTGTCACCTCAGCACAGCCGTCACTGGGCCACTTCTCCTCTGGCAAGCACAGCCCCGCTCCTGTTTGAATTCAGCGGGAGCCGTGCATCCATATTGGGAGACTGAATCTGGGCCCTGGGAATCCAAGGTGGAAAGCGCCTCTGCTCAGTCCATGTGGATCCCCTCGCCGTTCTGTCGCTGCCTGCCCCTGGCCAAGGTCACTCTCCTGGCTGGAGCATCTGCCCGTGAGTAGGATGGAGCCAGGGGGAGCCCAGAGGCCATGCACACTGTGGAGTGTCCTTTCCCTAATCCCGCTGCTGTCCGGGGAGAGCTGAGCCAGGCTGGCGGAGAGCTCGGGGCAGAGCCCGATAAGGCGGACACGAGACCTCCATGTTTGATGCTTAGACCTTCTGCAAATCCTTGCCCCCTCCGTCTCTCCCGGAAGCGCAGGGATCCAACTGCTTTGCTTTGCCCTCTGGAGGGCAAACCAGGGTGCCCATGGAAGAATTTAGAGGAGACTCCGTCTGGGAATCCTTGCTGTATTTCTTGGCCCTGAGCTGGGGTTTGCTGGGGCGGGTGATGGTTTGACTCTGGGTTGCCCAGCTTGTCCCATGGTGCCCAGGCGACTGGGTCACGGTGTAACGTCCGCCTCGGGCACCTCTCGCACCTGTTGGATTGGTGGGATTTGCTGGAGCTGTTTGACTTTCTGTCAATGATTGTTTCTCCTTTTACTCTCTCTAAGCTAATGACCAAGCATCCTGGCAAACGCCTGGGATGTGGCCCAGAAGGGGAGCGGGACATCAAGGAGCACGCCTTCTTCCGATACATCGACTGGGAGAAACTTGAGCGCAAAGAGATTCAACCTCCATTCAAGCCAAAGGCTGTAAGTTGGATTGTCTTCAAGCGTGTTCCTCCTTTCTCTCTTTCCCTCCCACTGCCACACACGCTTTCTCTCACTGCCCCGCGCTCACGCACAAGCATATGTGCAGATGCTACTTTCCTTACCCACACGATAACTGTATCCCACACTTATTTTATATATTTAGGAGATCATACGCCCATAAAGCTGGCACATGTCTAGCAACCATCCTAGGAGAATAAATCATTCCACCTAGCGGGCCCCTCGTCTTGTTTTCAGAGTACAGAGCAAGAAATCCTGTGTGTTTGGCTCCAGGATTTAATTGCAGTGCAATAGCTCTCAGTTCGTTATCGCGTGGATCAGTGTCTCTTGTTGTCCTCCCTCTGAAATTGAAAAGGTCTCTGTCTAAACTGCATCTTAGCAGCTAGCACAGCGGCGTACGCCAAGCCTGACTTGGTAATGAAGCAGCAATTCACTCACCGGCTTCTACCGCAGGTAAACCCCGAGAAGTCTGGAGCGTGAATTGTGTCTGAGTATCAACAAAAACCAGAGGAGAATTCTTACGATAAGGAGAACCTGAGTTTCTTGCATTGTTTCTCTATTTCTTAACGATGAACTTTGCTGGCTGGAATAAAGGTTATAGAGACTTCTGGGGGGGGGGGGAAATATGCAGCAATTATTGCTAAATGTGGGGGATAGACTACTAGAGGTGGGGCTGCGGTGGGCGTGGCCAGTGGTCTGAAGACTATTTAGCTACTGTGCACGAGAGGAATCCTCGCTTGGCCAGCACGCGGCTGGCATGGTGAGGCGATTCAGGTAGTCAGCAATGCAGTGTGCATTTCAGTCTGTATAACTCCTTGCTTGGTGCGTGAGAGTCAGAAATCAGAGGAGAAAGGAGACATTTTGAATAACGAAATAGGCTTCCGTGCCTGATGTGAGGGGAAGGATGGCCCAATAGTTAGACCATCCATGTCATAGTGTTCCTGTTTGACCTTGGACAAATCTTAGCTTCTCTGTGCCTCACTCCTCCACCTGTACAATGGAGGTGACAGCAATGCCCTCCCTCAAAAGAGTGCTGTGAAGATAGACATTAAAAGTGTGAGGTGCTCAGTTACTACCTCGATGAGGGTCACAGAAGTACCAGCGACAGATGGATCTCCCTGCCCCTCACCGTCCCTTCTGCAATGACCATCTGGCCATAACTGAGCATAGACTATCGATGTGGTGTTGAGAAACTCACAGCTTAACAGTCCTGTTGCAGCCTACTTACCGCAGACTCCAGCCTGGCTCCCTTCTTTACATGTTTGTGTGTCTCCTGCTCCTCACTCGTCTGGGTCAGATCCCTGTGCTAGGCGTGACCTGATGGATCTGAAGTTAAAGCTGGTTCACAGCATTGGCATTTGTGTTTAGTAACCTCGAGCTGAGCTGGGAGGAAGCTCTGCCTGTCGCTGGCCCGTCACCTGCATTGTGGCAGAAGTGGCGGAGTTGTTTTGTGTGTCCCATGCCCTGACCCTTTCCTCCTGTGCCTCATTGTCCAAACCTTGTATTATTCTTGCTCATTGTCCTCTTACCTTTAGCCTGGTCTCAGCACTGCAGCTTCCTCCGCGGGACGAGCTTCTTGTCATGAAATGCCCAGACTTGATTTCCCCTGACTTACTTTAAGAACTGGTTCCCTCAGAGGGCACCCGTTGGCTATGAATAGGAGTTCTACACGTGCAGCGGATGGAGCATGTGCCCGCAGGAGAATCCTGAGCATTGCATATCTTTGGTTAAACGCCAGTCTGCTCTAGCAGCCTCTTCCCTTGTAAAGCCCATTGCCCGACCGCTCAAAAATGAAGAAATTGTCCATTAGTCGGGAAACATTCGCATTGCCCCTGCTGCGTGCCGGCTTCCCGTTTGCCACGCTCGTTGCTCTATACGGTATCGCCATGACACTGGTTGTGGCACGGGGATGGTCCCTGGGAGAGCGGGTTTTTTTCCTGGCTCTGCCACAAGCCCTGATTGACCAGGGGCTCCTCTCTGCATCCCAGTCTCTTCATCTCTGGAACTGGCAGAATGATACTTACGCACCTCCTTGTGCTTGCTCGTTCTGAATATCCCATTCCCACCTGGACTCTTGGCCCCCCGCCAAGCCCCGGAAGGACGCTGGCTTTCCACCATGTGCTCCAGCGTAGTTATTTTTAAATGACTGTAATGTATTTACAAAGAGCTCCAACTTACTGAAGTCTGGCCTGGGAATCGGGGTACTCTGCGGTTCTAGGAAAAGGCATTCAGGCGTGTCTGACCCCAGCTCTGCTGCTCTGGGGTATGCTCTGGGCAGGGTTTGCACTCCGTCCCTATTAGCAGAGAAATAAATGTCCCATTCCCCACAACCACACCATATTGGACATTTTGGGGAGCAGGTGTTACCAGGGTGAGGATTATCCAAGATGTCTAAATCACTGCCACGGACCCCATGGCTCAGAGGGGAGGAAACTGCAGGTCGTACACTGTGTGGGAAGAGATTTCTGTGCTGCTGTCACAGCCCTGGGAAGGCTATCCCTGCTAGACACTTGCCAGGCAGCTGCGTTTGGTCGCATGCACTGGACCCGTGTGCTTTTGAGCTTCCCTTGGGCTGGCCAGGCTGCAGCACTGTCACGTGCTTTGGCCGCCGTGGCACACTTCCCTGAGCACAGACTCCATTTGCTACCCCTTGGCTGAAGTGGGACCTCACTTTCCAGCTGCCCTAGGCTGCCAGGAACTGTTCTGACCTCCCAAAACATCCCAGCGGTTCAGGCACATCCTTCCCCAGAGCTCCAGCCATGCAGTCGCTGTTCACGTCTCCAAGAACATGTGAGTGGAAGGATAACAAACAGGCTTAGCAAGGACTTCAAAACCAATCACTCTTAGACAGCACAAGAGCTTTACCGATCCGGACAAAACAATAAAACTCTTGCACACCCTTCCCTGCCTCAGTTTCCTCACCACTCTGGACTGTTCTTGGGGTGTAAGTTCCTTTCTCCCTCTCTCTTTAAAACAGCTGAGGAGAGAGTCCTCCTATAAAATTGCAGTCCTCTTTACAGGTGACTCCTCACCTGCTCCCCAATCAGCCTCCTGTTCAGAGAGCCCCATCAGTTCATCCTGTTGCATGGTTACTACCCACCAGGCTGAGCCGTTTTTCTTGGTCTGGCTGCCTTCTTTTCCCAAGGGTGCTTCCATTTGAATGGAAGATTATCAATGTTTGACAGCCTTCCCTTATTAGCCTTCTCGCCGCCCCGAGGATGTTCTCTCTAGATGAAGGTAAAAGAAAGCAGAGATGGCAGACTAGCCTCACAATCGAAATGGAGTTTGTAGTTTGATGGCAAGAGATACAGAGAGTTCAAAATCTCAGACTGGAATTCATAAATTGTACATAGATGCCCCAAATCATCACAGCTGCGGAATCATTTGGGGTCAGCTGTAAAGCCAGGCCCTGATTTGCATGCTCAGGACCGGAGATATTTGTATGAATTCTGTTAATGTTCAAAAACGAAAACCCACGTGGGGCTGTAAACTCGAGTAGAGGCCAGGAGGATGCCGTGCATTGTAATGTGGGTCTGGAAGTTACAGCATCTAGCACAGGTCCCAGGCAGCTCAGAGATTTCCTTTCATTTGGCAGGGATCCATTTTTCCTGAAATTTGTAACTGCTAGTTTTCCCCATCTGTGCTCATTTTCTAACCAGTCCTGTGTCTTCCTCTCTTCTGTCGTTTACCAGTTCCTTCCTGAGCCGGACGACCTGTTACATGTTGTGTCTTTGTATGTTTGTTTGTTTTTAATGCAAAAAGTTGAATTCTGTAAAATGTTCTTTCAATGTTTTTCAAAATGTTCAAATTGTGTCCTGCTGTAAATGTCTTATTTGTTTAAAATTCCCTTTGAACGTGGACCTTGGAATGGAGAGTGGTAAGCTATTGTCTGTTGTTTCTCACCTAACAGCTTGCCGTAGGAAATATTTTCACATTATTTGATAGAGAGAGAGATTAGTATTCAGGTAGGTTCAGTAGATTTTTGGATTAGTTAGGATTAAGATGATTCAGGTACCTGCTGATGGTTTATATTTCAACAGCCATGCGTCTGCGTTGCAAAATACATATTCTTTTCATGCCATCTGCCAAAAGGAAATCAAAGGAACATAAAAAAAAATAAAAAAGTGTTATGTGGTTACCAAAATGCCCATTCACAGTCACAGGGATACAGAAAATCTGGATTTGCACACCTTTAAAATATACTTGGGAAAGGAAGATTTTATGATCACTTTTAAAAAGTCACCTGTAATCTAAGGGTTTTAGTACAAAATGTATATCACCATCTCAATATGGACACGCACATGTGCAGATGAACACAGTGAGCTTGTCTACACTACAGAACGTTACCATGTTTGAACACTTGTGAACAATTGAGTCAGCCGACGCCAAGCTGGTCACAATTCGGAGGTCAGCACATACCAGGACGAGTTGAGTTCAGCATCACGTCGGCTAATTCAGCTGGTGACACTTTGGTCAAGCACAGTGGGCTGAATTGCACACCGGGACTAGGTTGTAATATAGATGCCAGTTAAGAAGCTAATGGGAGCGGGCTGGGTTTGCATCTTTACCACGCTGGATGGTCACTTCTCTAGACAGAGCTCTCGCTGGGGACTATCTTCACTAAACTTCTCTTTTGCACACCCAAGAGCTCTTTGCAGCAAGCGCCTACTTCTGTAGATAGAGCCTCTGCAGACGTAAGGGCCAGATTCAAATTAAGCCTTTGTTTACTCGCCCCTTGTCTAGCTGCCAACGATGGCCACGCTTCACTTCTTGGAAAATTGTATCATTTTCAAACAAAACTAAAAAACCGGACAGTTAATTAGTCAGCCTGACTTGGGTCTGCTCCGTCCTTGGAGCTGAAAATCAATTCTTGAGATCTTCTGGTTTGGTTCCTGCTTGGCGCTTGATTAACCTTTCTCACAGTGACTGTAACAAGAGAACTCGGGGTGCAGCTTGTCTTCGGTCTGCAGACACTCAGCCGTTTTGACAAGGGACTGTGTGCTTTGTTGCTCTTCGGTTTGGTCTCTGCATACCCACTTCCCTGCCTGGATGGCACTTCCCCTGGGAAGTAGGTTTACACACTCGCTCTGCCTCTCATTGAGATAATTATTGTTTTTGGTGTCTAATTACTCCTTTACTTTACATAACGCCTCGTGATTTGAACAGTCTTCTCCTTCTGGAAGTGTTGAACTCAAATGGCAGACTACAGAAGTACTGACAACGCGGAAGTCAGTGAGTTGTTTTTTTTTAAAAAAAGCCCTTAATTTAATAATTATCTAATTGCATAAATTAGACCTTATTCGAATCAGTGAGTTAAAGAATATTGAAATACTAGTGATAGACCCAGTTACTTAAGAAATCAGTCAGTTAAGGTGCTTGTGCACACCTCTGTTGTGGTGAGGTGAGTCCAGGTGATCATACGAGCCATTGGCTAATCAGAAAAGGTTAGGGGGTTAGTGGGCAGGTCATATCTAGGCAAGCACTTGTAAACGTGCAATGTGACTGTACGTGCAGCACGTGTACACTCTGCAGTGTGTTACGGACCAGTCGAAAGGAGAACCGTTTTATAGCTGTATGCAGCAGAGATCCCCATCTGGTAAATGTTTTAAGGTTAAATAGTTTTTTTTTCCCCCCTAACAAAATGGACATGTAGAGTGAGGGTAAAATCATGAGCTCTTCTCTGTCCTCCTCAAGATGGTTCTCTCTGACCTCGTTTTAATTATTTGGCTTCTATTTTCATTCTCTTTTGAAAAAACCTCTTTGGTTCTAGAAGAGACTTAGCGACCCTGATTCGGCAAAACATTTCAGCAAGTTCTTAAGGCCTATAGAAGTTAAGGAGATTTAAGTATGTGCTTAAAATGAAGCATCTGCTGTGCTGAACTGGGGCTATATTATTACCAGGTTTTTAACATACTGAAAATATTGACTCAGTTAGTTGCAGAAGTGTTCCTACTGTGTCCCTGCAGATAGGTGCGTTTGAAAACTTTACCCCCAAAAGCTAAGACCCTTTTTTAAAAGTGATTTCGAAGTCTTCGTCCTCATGTGGGCTCCTAACTGCCAGAACTTTAAAGGTATTTATATGCTAGAGGTTCAGATAGGCACTTTTGAAATTTTCGCTAGGCGCCTAACTCCCATTGGCATCAACCACACTAGCTTCCAATCTGCATCTTCATGCCGCTAAATGCCTTTCGAAAATCTGACCTGATTCACTTTTGCAAATGAGATTTTGGCTTTTAGGTCACTGAGGGGCTTTTGAAAAATGTTGCCTTCCTTAGCCTTTGCTCCAGGTAGGAGATGGCACATTTCAATCCTCTCTCCTTCAAAGAGCCCAACTTTCATGGGGCACTGGGCGTTAGCAGTTTGTAACAGCCCCTCTTCACCATTTGCGAAGTTTGTTTGATTGCCAGGGGTTGCTTTAGGAAAAGATCTGCAGTGCCCCTTTCAGAAGGCCAGGCAAGGGAGATGGTGGTCCCCTCTGGTGAGCAAAGGATTAGTAGCTACCCCAGCACACCAGTGACTGCCTCTCCATCTCCTGGCTGTGAAAAGGGGAAAGGAATCTGTTTCATCCAAACACTTCTCTATGCATGCATAATTTCCATCCATCCTTGTGCTTAGTATAATTTTTGGATGTTAAGTTGACAAAATCATCAATATGGCATCTTGGCAGCCCTAAATACTGTCTGGTTCCCAAGCTTCTCATTTTTCTGCTAAGATGATTTGTAAGTGCCCCAGTATTACTATAAAGCAATCACAGCTTAGAGCATTTCATGGTCAAAGAAAGAGAGTCGTGTACAGTGCTTATTTAAACCTCTCATGCTTACCCATAAATAGTTCCTTCTTTCCATTCCATGTACCAGTGTCGCTAGTTAGTTAGAGGCGCTCCGAGTTGGGCTAATGAAAGCATTTGCGGAAGCTTGACCAGCTGATGATTCATCATCTTTTGCCTCTCCATGTGGACTGAGTAGGGGGGAAGGTTTTTTTTAAAAAAATCCTGTTTTCTGTCTCGTTACAACAGTTGCAGAAAGGATTCTGAAACAGAAACAGCTGTGAAACTAGGAATTGGAGTTTGACCAAAAATGACCTGCCAGTTTATTTTCATTATATATAGTTTGTGTCAATGCGAAGGTGATGGAATAAATCAATATGTTGTAAGGTGACGAAGGGCCCTCGTTCTAAACCTCTTCTCCTAGCATTCCAAAAACACCGTGCTGGGAGGAAAATACTTGGAAACACTGGTTCCTTTACACAGCACTCTGACTCCTCCGGGGAGTAGTCCAAGTGGTTCCAGTGGTTGTACACACTGAACAAGACATTACTCACTGGGGCAGATCTACCGCTGTTGTGATATGTCATAGCTTCATTGAAATCAACAGTCCTGTGACGGTTTACACCCGCTGAGAATCTCCTGGAATGTGGATGAGTGTAGCAGAATCAGGGACCTTGTCAGTGGGAGTTAGGGAGACAAGGTGGGTGAGGTAATAGCTTGTGTTGGATCAACTTCTGTCGATGAGCAAGACAAGTTTTCCAGCTGCACAGCACTCTTCTTCAGGTCTGGGGAAGGTACTTGGAGCGTCGCAGCTAATACAAGATTGAACAGAGAGTTCAGGGTAAGTAGTTAGCGGTATGCGAAGGGACCATTCGAGGTGAAGTAGCCCGTTAACACCCCTGTAGTCAGAGGAGAGCCAGTGGGTTACAAATTTTTCTGATAAGCCATAAATCCAGTGCCTTTATTAAGGGCTGATCCACACTACAGAGTTGTGTTGACAAAAGTCTGCTTTGGTCAACAAAACATTGGAGACTTAACACACACAAATGCTCCTCCCCTGCCATGCCGACATCAGAAAACCACCGCAACGAGCGGTGTAGGGCTGCACCGTGTCGGTGTAGACGCTGCGTACCTTGTTGGCTGGCATTCATGTGGATTTCACAGCTCCAGAAAGCCAAGCAGCTAGAGTCCTTCGGAGAGCTGAGCGGCTGGGACCCTGCTCCCATCTGGGAGTGGGGCGAGAAGCCCGGACGGCTTCCCCCGGCTCCCGGCGGGAAACAGGGAGTGGGGGAGAAGCAGCCCGTCGGGAGCCTGTGGGGCAGGGGCAGCCGAAAGACCAGGCTCTCAGATCCCCACACTGCCCTGCTAAGGTTGGTGGAAGCGTTCCAGGTGAGGACACCCCCCACCGACCCAAGGCGCGTAGTGTGGACATCAGGCACCGCAGTAATTAATGCAGTGGCTGTAAGTCGACCTAACCTAGGTCCACTTATCTTTGTCGTGTAGACCAGGCCTGAGACCATGATTTTTAGTGTCTATTACAGTTATGAATGTAAGCTCCCAGGCGTCTCTTCTGAAGGTGCTGGGCAGGTTTCCTTTGAAGATGAGGACTGATAGATCGGATATAGAGCGATCGCTTTGTGAAAAGTGGGAGTCAGGCACCGTTTGAAAACCTCCCTCGTTATCATTAAGGGCTCACTGAGCTGTAACAGCGTTTTAGGCCAAGATATTGACGTGAGAGGGTGGGTCCAATGTACCACCTGAGCTAAACTTCAGGAACGGGGGAAGACGTTTGTCAGAACACTGAAAATCGCCGTACTCAGCTTTATGGGTTTTCATTGCATCTCAAGGATCAGTGGGAAAATATTTGATGATGTCTTTGTTGTCTCCATTGGAAATCACGCTAGATATTGGTAAAATAAAAAGGCTATCTTCTAAAGTGACAGTTTTATTTCTGCAGCTGTTAAAAAAAAATAAAAAGCCATTCTGCAGTGGCTATAAATATTAGACAGGCTACTATAGGGATTTGTGTAAAATAGATTCCCACCTTCTCAGTTCAGGATGGATTCCTGCTTGTTTGTTCGTATTATACTACAGGGGGGTGGATTTTTTTCCCCAAGTGGCTTTTGTTACATATAAAAATTGAGATGGGATATCTTTCTCTTCTTAAAGAGGAGCTCAGTTTTAGAAGCAGTAAAACTTGGTGCTGATTTAAAGGACAGCTGTTACAGCCGTTAGCAGTGTGAATTCTTCTCCACATCACTTATCCCAGGGAATATGGCTATATTCTTTTTCAAAAGAAGAACCTGCTAAAATGTGACTTGTCGATCTGTTTGGAAAGGAATTGACCTGTTGTACACATTAGCATGCACAGCTGCCTGCTGTATCAGTTAGTGAAATGGCAGGATATGGTGCATGAGGGCTGTGAGGTACCGGGGGCTGGGATAACTGTTTTGCTGATAAGCACCTCCGCAACCTTTAAAGAAAGACGGTGCAATTGTCACATCTCATTCATACCAGGATGAAAGCTGCATTTGGCTCCATGAAGAGCACGGAGCCTGGAGGCACAGCTCTGATCTAAATATGCACCACAGCATCTCTTCAAGGTCATTTCTGCTATCGCTATCTTAACAGCACAACATGGATCCACAGTTATCGCCCGCACCCTTTGCGTTTCGGATTGCATGCGGTTCACATCAGCCCACGGTCATTTTCCAACTCTCTTTTGGTTAGGGCATTTATGTTGCCGTAACACAAACTCAGTTCCTTTCCCCCAAAATTGTAAATCTGTGACTTTGCCCTATTGCTCAGGCAATTTCCTTACATTTTTACAAACGGAACAAAATCACCTATTCACAAATCTGGAAAATAAATTCATGGCATCTAGACAACTCCTTGGATATTCTTGCTGTAAAGGCCCCTCTAATATTGTGGCAGGAAGTAACGACTGGTTGATGCAGGTTTCTGCAGCTATTTGGTTTAACATAAGGAAATACAGCCCACGAAAGCTTATGCCTGCAGAAATTATATTTGTTAGTCTTTAAAGTGCTACAGAACTCTCGTTGTTTTTATTAAAAATAATGCTTTGTTTTCCTATAGAACTTTTCAACCCAAGAGGGGAAAGAACCTCCCAAACATGAATTATTTTAAAACCTTGCCCAATTAATCCTAAAGTAACCTACGTGTTTAAAAAAACACCTGCAGCACATCCCGTCAAAGCAAGTTCAGGTCTAGTGCCGTCAAATGTTTCAAATGAGCTGCCTAGATCTCTCCACCAAGAATTTCTGAACCTAATGGGCAGTGACAGTTGTATTTCCAAAGCCCTGCAAAACTTGAAATATATATTGGGAATTGGTGGAGTCTGCAGATGAGCTGCTTATTATCAGGTAGATCTTGTTACGCTGCTTATTACCATTCTGGTAACCTTTCTCAGTTACTTTCCTGCTGGTTTATTCTATCTTGATGCTAAGAGGGAAAGCCAGTGACGGTGTGGCCTAGTAAAAGCCCCTATCTCCACATTCCTTGACTTGAGCCTCCAGGGTTTGTGGAACTGGCAACTTCATTTTTGTGAATCTATTTTTGTGCTAATCTGCTGGTTTTCAGGCAGCCCACGAGCAGACAGGAAAACATTTTCTCTGCTGACACCAGTGTCTCCAATGTCTAACATATCCTTTTTCAGAGTCCAGGGCTGGTGTATCATTCCATGGCGTGGGATAGCGACCAGCTCTTGCCAAAGAAACTGGAAGTCTTGCTGGATATTGTTCAAATTTTATATTTTGGGGCTTCTCAGATCAGCATGAGACAATCTGGCTGTTTCATCTTCATTTCTGGACGTCTATGAAACCTCCAGTGGACATGCTGAGTTAGAGGGGGCATGTGTCTTTGCGAGGGGAGGGGGTTTGCACCCTGAATCGTTTGGAAATAAGCAACATCTTTCTCACAGCCCCCAGTAGCTCCACTACAATTGAGGCTCCATCAGGGCTTTTGTTGCAACCGTCTCTTTCCGGAGTCTGTAGCTTGGCCACTTTTTAAAAATTGTTCTGACTGAGTCTTAGCAGAGATGACAGGTTGGAAGCAGTCGTCTTAAACAAACTTGGGAGCTGATTTAATAGGGAAGGGCAGTCAGGAGGACAGCGTAAACAGAAGTTCAGTGTTTTCCACTCTAGTGCGTGGCAAAAAGAAACGGATGACTCCCTTCTGGTTGTTATCAGCCCTTTGTTCCCCAAGATGCACTGTATCACGGGACCCCTCAAACAGATTTCTCTGCTGAGAGGAATGTTGGGAGGGAAGCACGTGAGAGGCATCAGAATGGAGGCTGGGACTTTTTCTGGGGGGGAAGAGGCTTTCCCGTTTAACTTTATAAAGAGTATCTACCAGGCCATCTGCCTCTCGCTCTGATCACTTGGTTCCTATGTTTGTAACTCCTTCCCCAGTCTGTTTTTGTCCTTGTAGACACTGTGCTTCTCAGCGCAGGGCCTCTATTTCCCTGTCTTTGGAAAGCACTTGTCCCATTTGAGGCACCACCATAATATAAATGTTGACAACCCCAGTGAACTATTGCCCAGCATCTCTGGTCCATTCTGGTCTTAAAATCTGCGACTCTCAGGCTGCAGTGCTTTGCTGAATAGGGATGAGCTTAAACCTATCTTTAAGTTGAAACAGTGGCTTAAGTGTTGGGCTGGACTGAGGCATTGATCTGTGCAGTGGGAACGGGACACGTTATTGCTGAACAATATATTCCAGAGATGAGCAAACAGGCTCTGCGTTGCTGTGACTAGCATGGAACGTTGTCTTCAGCGTTATTCACGGAACTGCCCAGTGGCTTTAGGAAAAATAACCATGGCTTTCTTGGGTGCTGTGAGAACATAACACAATGTGCCAAAGGGGCTGCGGCTCTGATGTTAGCGTCGTCTTTTCCTTCACCTCATTATCAGTGAACAAAGAAGTGGGGAATGTTGAACTGTTCTCAGGTATTGTCTTAACTAGTTCGTCTTTTTAGACTGACATTAATTAAGTTTATTAAAAATGCAAAGTTGTTTCCTCAACAACTGACAGTTAAATACCCTGGGGAAAGTCTCTGCATGTAAAGCATCCGTTCTCCTTAGTGACATGTACTGAGAGGAGAGACGAGGAGACAGATAGGTACTGGCTTCTGCATCTCCAGTGCCAGAGGGAACAGAGCCAGGAGGGCTGGACTTGTGCAGTAGTTTTAACAAGAAATGCAGCTCACTAGCCATTAAAGTAAAGCCATTCATTCCGGTTCATATCGGATGTGACATGCATGTGGTAGGTATAGTCAAGCAATCTGTAACTGTCACTTCCTGATAGTAGAGCAATGATCAGTCTTATGAGCTTCTGGTCTAACCGAGTATCCACCTAACATTTCTCTGTAGCCGCACCCAGGGGACAGGAGTTCTTTACACTCTTTCGTTTACATTCAACATGAAGTGAAGCATTTGCCAGGTTTCTCTCACTTCCCGTCCCAACCCCCCTTCTTTCACATAGAAAATGCAAAGCCCCTACAGCCAGATCCTCACGTGATGCCAGTTGACACCAATGAGGCTCTGGTCCCTAGAGTTACTATTAAGAGGACCATCATGGTGGCTATTTTAGCGTTGCCTCACTGAACCAATCAGACAGGCACAGGAGTGGCACATTTCAGCACAAGATGGGGACCCTGGAACCTCCTGAGTTCTAATCCTGGCTATGACACCGATTCCCTTGTGGCCTTGGCTAGGTCTCTTAGCCTCTCTGACTCAGTTTCCCCATTTGTGAAATGGGGAGTATCCTGATTTCTCTACCTCCTGCACCATGGGGATAAGGGGGATTGATGAGAATGTAGAGCATCTGGAAGATGAACAGTCTGGTAGAAACACTAGGGAGAACTTAACAAATGCAAACAAGGGGGTAACACGGCCTCTTTGTTCAGAGATGGTACGTGCTCTGAGCATTGGAGGAGATGGTCTGGGTTTCGTTTTTAACCCTGTTCCCTCTCCTTTCCTCTCTGTGGTAACACACCTGCTTTCATGGACCCTTGAGTGTCAGGGCATCTGAAGAGGCAGGAGGAGGCAGTACTTAGCGTCGTTATATTTACTACGCCCCTCTCCTCGCCCTCCCCCCATGTGAATATTCTCCTCATTAAACAGAGCCAGGGAGTGTCATTTTTCTGAGGCCACACAAGGTGTCCGTGTAACAGCCAGGATTAAAATTTGTGACTTCCTGACCCCCCGTCCTGTGCTGAAGCCACTAGACCAAGCCTCCCTAGGATGCCTATTCCTGTGACAAAGTCCAACAGTGGCAGTGGTGCTGTTATCCTGGAGAAAGGAGGAGCCTGTGTAGCCCACGGTGGGGAGTGGTAGCATTTCTTTCAAGGTGACCCTTTCCCCCCATCTCCTAGATGAGGCCTGAACTGCTTTTCGAAGCTACCTCTTTCTGGTCGTTGTGTTTTAAAGTGGGATCTTCTCCCTCTCCCTGCAGGTAAATTCAAGGTAGGGGTTTCCCTAGGGGTTACAAGGCAGCACACCTTTTCCTCGAGATATAAGCCTATGTCTCTTCCAAAGCAGCTCTCCCTAAGAGATGCACACTTGCAACATCTGCACCATTTCCCAGGCCTCGATGCAGGAGCGACTGGTGCAGTGTGTGACGCAGTGACTGTTTGCACTGGTGGTGCTGTTAAACCAGTGATCTCTGTGCACACTGGTCTAATCCAAGCAGCCTTTGAAATGTGCGTGTGGACATGAGGTGTCTGACCGGTGTGCTGGGAGGACACTGTCAATCTCTCCAGTGGCACAATGACCTTGTCTACACTAGGCATTCAGTCAATAGGGGTTACCTAGTGTGAAGCTGATGTCACTGTTTAAACGTGAACAAGTAGAATGATCTAAGCTGTTAGTGCATGCCAAAGCCTTCTAGCTTCAAGGCGATGGAGGGGGAGGCGGCCCAGGTACTGATGTGTGTATTGGGAAAACACTGGTGCTCTTTGGTAAGAGAAGCTGCTTTGAGCTTAGCGGCACCGTTTCAAAGAGGTACAGTAGTATTGCATGCAACTGGGAAAGGCTCAGCGAGTAATTGCACTGCCATCTCATTCCGCTCCTGCAATTACTAGATTGCAATTGCTACAGCCTGATCGTTTGTCAGTCCCCGGCTACCCCATGAGAAAACACAGCCTTGCAGTTAACAAAACTCATAAGTATTTTGCATCTTCTTTTCTTTTCTCTCATTTTCCTCATTGAAATAATCTGCTCTGCAAAGTGTGAATGGGAGGGGATTGCAGACCGCATCCAGTTTGTTTTGTTTTCTCCACCCACCACGAGTTCTTTTTTTCCCTCTCATAGTGTGGACGGAATGCGGAAAACTTCGATCGATTTTTCACTCGCCATCCACCCGTCTTAACTCCACCTGACCAGGAAGTCATCAGGAACATTGACCAATCAGAATTTGAAGGATTTTCCTTTGTTAACTCTGAATTTTTAAAACCTGAAGTCAAGAGCTAAGTAGCTGTGTAGATCTCATTTCTGCATCTTTATCACCCAGTCCCAACAGCTGTTGTGGTGACATTCTTCATTGCAAAAGTTGCATTCATGGTTTTTCTTTTGTAATGATGCTAGAGTGACCATGTTTCAAGGCCAGAAGTGTCTTCACATAAGTTGGGACATCTCTGAATGACAGATGCTCTGTGAAAAATACTGCAATTTAATTATGTTTTAATCAAATTTTACTCATAGCTAATGATATCAGTACATTGACCAACAGATCATTAAATAGGGTGTCTGGCAGCACTCCAATCGCAGGCCATGACAATTGGGGGAAATCTCTAAGCATTGTCTTGCGTTCCTGTTCTTTCACTTATGTAGCCTTTAAATGTAATCACATGAAAATAGCTGTTGTCATTTCAGTCTGCTAGTGGCAAAGCAAGTGGATTTCATAAAAACTTTCCCTGGGAATTGAGTGTATAACACTGAACTTTGCAGACTTCTAATCAATCTTGAATTCTCCCCAAAAGAACAGGGTCAAGAGATTGAACATGGGACTTCTTGTCTCACGTGCAATCCTGAGTCCTTGTTTCTTTAAACACACTGCAAAATCTCTTGCCTTTTTTTTAAATTGTTTCATCAGACACAGCATTCCCTTATAGCAGTAATAAATTCCTGGGGAAACCAAGTCTATTGCTTACACAAATTTCTCCTGATTGTGCAGTTTCTTAGTAACTTTTTTTATTAAAAGAAAGTGTATCCAATTGTAAGAGGAAAGTTTAAAAGAACCCTTGTAAATGCTTTCAAATCTATGGTCACCCTAGTAAACAGCGTACATTACATGATTTTTACATTATTTCATATCAAACCTTTCTTTCCTTTGGGTTTTTTTCAAATGCCAAAATGATTGATTCAGTTTGTTACATGCGCTTTAAATGTGTCAAAATGGTATTAATGAAAATGAGCTGATATTTAAAGTTGAACGGTATTGTGAAATCTGATGAAGCCTGTAAAGAATTTTGTTCTCACTAATATTCCTACTTTTAAACAATGTGGCTGGATATTTAAATAGTCTGTTTGTGTTCCTAGCATCCAAAAAAAAAAAAAAAAAAGCTTCAGAAAAGCTGTTTCTCTTGAAACAATGACAATCGTATCACTTCCTTTTGTACCCTTCTGCCAGATGTTTGTGGGCTGTCCCTTTGAATCAAGCTGCTTTGAGCTGTAATGTGCCAACCTTTTTCCAAAACTGATTATAAAATAAAAAATAAGAAATACTATGTCAAAAAAAAAAAAAAAACCACCCACCAACCCTGCATTGATTTGTGAATGATGAATTTCGACACAGTTCTGCACTCTGAGATGCCTCCGTCAGGACGGAGTGGCGTTGGTAGTCAGAACGCTGCCTGCACATCATCTCAGATTGCTGACAGTGTCTGAGTCCAACCTGGGGTACCCCAGAGCTTCCAGGTCTGCCCATGCAGTAGCCCATGTCACAATACCATCTCCCCCACTACAGCACCACCCACAATGTCACTGCCCAGGGTGCGGCCATAGGGCGGAGCTGGCCTAGGGATGGAATTACCCCTTTCGCTCCCGTGGAGTGTGTCCCCTTCGGGACAATGCATGCAGTTATCAGCTGGCATCCTTCAGGGGGGCCACGCCCAGGCTCTGTGTTTGCATAGCACAACGCTTCTCCTGCCACCCTGGATTGAAGAGGGGGCTTCCTTGTTCTGAAATCCAAGTAAAATGAGAGATTCTTTCTTAGCCAGAGCTCAGGAAACCCCACCCTCCAGGTTAGCAGCGGGAGGAGCCCGAGTTCAGGTTATCTCTTTCAATGACTTTCACAGTAAGTAATGATTACAGGAGGAGACTTGAAGCTTCCAGAAATGTTAAGCGAATCTATCTCCATTAGACAGCGCGTGGCGAGCTGGTGACTCATTACTGCATGTGTTAACTCTCAAGGGAGCCATTGTTAAAAGCAATTGGTAGGTTTTTAGCTGAAGAGAGATCACAGGCTCCTGCTAATCTCATTCTCCCATGCATACAAAATTCCTTTGCTTCCTCTCTGGAATTCCACTTCAGCTGCACTAGAGGAGCCTGTGAGCGCATTTGCAGAGGCACCCAATAACAGTACCGAAGGCAGCAGAGGCTCCCACCAGCCCCCCTTCCTCTGTTCTGCCCCACATCACAGGGCCTGGTGTTCAGTGTGGAACTTCTCCAGGCTCTAAGAAAGGGGCATGGATAGGCCCTGGAGATGACTGCTGGAGAAACTGCAACTGCCCCTCTAATGTTAAGGGAGACGTAGCAGGGGCGGGAGTGATGCTTTTTTTTTCTTTTTGAAGAGGGGGCCCACATATAAACAGGCCTTTGTGTAAGACCCTGCATGTGGAATGTGCTGTCCCAGCAGGGGGCACAGAAACAGCCTGGACATTAGCAAGTCACATTTGAATACACGTGGGAGACTACACAGGCCTCTCCTGCCCCCAGAACTAAATGTGGAGGTGTAGAGATTTGCATCCTACATCTCCCAGTTCACCCTTGAGAGGTACAAAGTCACTTACACACGTAATCAGAAATGCACAGACCTGCGTTGGGTCACCCAGCACATCTCCCTGAGGTCGAGGCAAGATTCAGCCCGACCGCCCCACTTCTTGTGCTCTGGCCAGTCGTGTTTTACACATCCCAAGCAAGGGGACTCCCCTGCCCTCCGGCAGGCAGATGGTCCACAGCCTTCTGCATCCCACTGTCTGGAGACTTTTCCCGAGACAGCCTGAATTTCCCTTTCCTTAATTCATTCCAGTACTTCCCACTTAAACCCCCTTTCCCTGCTCCCTCCAAAACAATCCCCTTCCTTGGCAGAGGCCAGGCACGTGCTCACGCACTCACCCCTTAAAGAGAAATTCAACCGGAGAAGAAAAGTTGTAATGTTTTTGCTTATCACTAAGGCAGAAAACCCTTTGTTGCTCTCACCAGCTGGAGGCGTCTCTCTTATGTATTTATCTCACAAGCACCCCTGGAAAAGCGCAAGGGGGGGTGAAAGGCAGCTGCTGCAAAATATCCTAGGTGGGGAGACCTGTACAGGCGAGCACCTTGATGAGGCCACCTTCTTCTTAAGAGACTGTTCCAAAGGGATGGAGCCCGTCATGCTCCAGCTGTCTTACCGGTTCTCTGCCATCAAGCAGCCAGCATCGTTCCTCAGCCCCTTGAATGGGCACTGACGGCAGGTGTCGCTGTGTCTTACTCCTCCGCAGGCCGGTGTTTTACTTTACAGATAGCCCTGCCATGCTGTGCTTCTAGCGAGCAACGTCCCTTCTCTGATCCCACCAGCTCTTCTCTTCCCATGCGTTCCTGTCAATGAACTCCGCTGTCAATGAACTCCGCTGCTCCCCCTCCCAGCCTTCCCTCTTTACTGGGAGACCTAAGACGGCAGGGCTGGACCGGGCTGGGCAGTTACTAGGGTGGCCAGGTTTGATTGGATATATTCCTGGAGGTCGGATACGTTCCTGGGAGTTTCATTACATGACACTCTTTAATTAAAGAGTCGTCTTTAATTCCTGGAGACTCCAGGACAATCCTGGAGCGTGGCCGGCCCTAGCAGTTACCCCCTTTAGATCTTCTTACCTTCCTAGGTTCACAGACGAGGCCTGCAGGATCTGCCCTGTGTACAACCCTTCCCCTCGCTCTTCAAGTGACTGTGGAGCCTGGCTCCTTAGTGAGAGGAACAGGGTCCCTCCCACAGGTCGCTACCCTGCCCTAGGGCGAGGATAACATCTCTCTCGACTCCCAGGCGTATTCCTGGCTGCCTGAAATGCGCTGCGTCCTCTTTGTCGGGCAGAATCCCTGCATCTACAGCTGGCACCTGCTGCTCGTTTCCCCCGCCCCCACACACACACATCCTGTTATCCATGCCCTGCCCTGCACTCTCCACCCGCCCTCCCCGGCTTCACCTTTCCTTTTCCTCTCCGTGTTGGGAGGGATGGGGTGAGGTGAGGGTGGAAGCAATTATGCCAGCCCCCCACTTCTCTCAGCTACCAGTTGATGAAAGGCAAATGCTAGCGGTCTGGACTTCTTTTGTGGAGGGGGTCGATGAGAACAGGAGGACAGGGCATCTGGTCACTTCGAGTGGTGGAGGGACGGGGCCCTCGGCTTGCTTTCAGTGGCGACGGAGGGTCACTGTCTTCTCCGTTCACGCCCTGCTCCTTTGACTCCCTCATGGCTTCTCTCTCTCCAGCTTTCACGGGCCCAGTGGCCTCTCTTGCGCTATGCCACGTTCACCCCTCGTGTCCCCTTCCCTCCTCTTTTGGGCTTTTAACCTCATCTCGCTCTCCCCTACACAGCCTGTGGGTGTCGAGGCTGCTGTCTCCTTGGAATGGTCCAGGCCCCACTGGGGAAACCCAGCTTCAGGGAGCAGCATCTTCTACAGAGCCCATTCAGTCGGAGGGAAGAAAAGGAGATGGGGCCATTCCCAGGCGGGGCCTTTCCTCTCCAGCCATGTGCTGCACCCTGGGTGACGTGGCAAGCAGGACTTTCCTGTAGCAAGCTGATGGGACAAACAGACCCTCCTCCTAATCCAGCCGCAACGTCACAGCGGCCGGTATCGTCCGCGATTAATGTCAGGAGAAAAAGGTGCCTTCCCCATAAGGGCGACCTGGGTGTGTCGGAGAAGACCCAAAGCCAAAGAGATGCGCGGCCGACTGAGGCACCAAGAGTCTCGTCCCTGTTATCCATCGTCTGGCTGGGAATTTTTCGGAGCTACTCTGCACCCTGCATTTTGGGGGATTTGGGTTTTTTTTAAGGATTCCTGTCAGCACATTTTCCATAACTCTCCCCCCCACCCCGCTCCCTTGGACTCTGCAGAGATTGCTCTGGGCTGACTCACTCGCAAGTGGCAGGGGAGTGTCATTGTGAGGTGGTGCTCCTGTCCGCTGTAAACAGCAAGGTGTGTTTGGGCAGGACCCTGCTCTGCTGTGTGGGTTACACACTGGCCAGGCTTCTCCTCTAGGCTGAGCGTGGAGTATTGCAACCCCAGATAGTCTCTGGGCTCCGCAGAACCAAAGCGTGGGGCCGGGATTCTCTGGCCATAGCCAAGGTGCAATATAAAGCCTTCCTGATACTTCATCAGTAAAGACAATATGAAGGTGAATGACCAGGCCTGGCGGAGAGTGGGATCTCCAGGGTAAGTGCACACGGCAGCTCTCTGCACGCAGCCAAGTAAGTGCATTTTCATTCAAGCCACCGCGTTGCTCCCATTGCATGAGATATTCAATCACAAAGTGACACGGCTTCTCCGATGTGTGAATGAGGTTCTGCTCCCCTAGCAGTGGAATTGCAACCCGTCAGGGGCACTGTGCAGAGCAATGGCTACCCTTTGGCGCTAGCTGACAGGATAATAAACCGGAGCTGCAAAAAAAAAAAAAAAAAAAAAAAAAAAGCAGCTGTGTGCTGGAACGTGGAGCCTGGGCAAGCTGGCCCCGCACTGCAGACAGCTCTGTCGAAACAGGGAGACTCGGTCTAGAATGGAAAGGTTTAAGACCGGTTCTCGGCTTTCAATCCCCGAGACACACAGGTACCTGCAGTGACCCCTGCTTCTACCCAGAGTCTTCTGGGGGTTGCTAAACTAACAGACCCCAGCCCTCACCCAGGAATGGAGGGAGGCCATTGAATTGGGGGGGAAAGAAGGGCGTCTCCCTCAAGCAGTGGCTTCCAATCCACATTGCCAGGGCTTCTGCCACTTCAGACCTTTGTGCCTTGTATCCCAGGGCCCCCACTTTTCACCCCAATGGGTCTATGCTGGGTTCCCAACTCCCTTTCCGCTGGGCAGGCTCCTGCTTGTCTGGGAGCTTACAGCTACCCCGGGCTGAGGTTTGCAGGAGCCCGGCGTCTGTCTGAAGCGGGAGGCGTGCACGCTGGGGAACAGACATCCCGGCAGAAACTGCCCGCTTGGCCCGGGACAGCTGGAAATCATAGCCCTAAACTAAAGCTGGAACTTACTGGTAGGATCTGACACCTACTGATCCTCTTTGATTGGTGCTTAGATGCCATGTGATGTGCAGCTTAGCCACACCAGGGAGCGAGCTGTGAATGATTAAATGCCCCGGTCCCTTAATCACACGTTTATACACGGATGAAAAGTGCTGTGTCAAAGCTAAATATTATTGCTTGATTGTCCTGAGTAGCTGTGGCAGGTCTCCCGTCTGCACGTTTCAGTCAGCACTGGAATTCTGCTGCTATTTACACCACAACTTCTGCCCTTTTATTGGTGACAATGCAAGTTCCCATCTGTATATTTCTTTACTGATGAGGTATTTCTGGTGCTTATATTGTGTTTTTGTTGCTACTGGTTTCATAGGCCAGCCAAGCATTCTTAATGCAGTATGTATGTAGCTTAGTTTACACAGGCGCAATCCAGGGTGTAAATGAGTATGGAAAACTGCATAGATCTGTTTTAACAAATTGCTACTTCCATGCTAATAGCAGCAGGTCAACCTAACTGAGACTATAATTCTTTTTGCTTTGGTCTAACTGTACAGTCGATATTTTTGTGATAATCTGGATTTAGAAAAGGTTGCATCTGTGTAATTTTATTTTTACATTAGGTTTTTGGACCCAGTGTATATTTAATATGTGACCCTGGAGAAAAAATCACAGATTAATCTCTGATTAAATAGCTAAAAACAATGTGGGAATGAAGACGATACGGCATCTCAACTAAAAATCTCAGACTACGAACAGAAAAGGGGGAAAATCATCTGCTGCCACTAAACTGTTATGGCTGATGAGTTTTTTGTATATGCTGAAATCATAGCAAATGTTTACTTCCAATATTGTGGTGTGTTGCTCTCTCCAGGACTCTCTTACTGTAGATAACAAATCAGTGTTTCCAGTGAAAGTTTTGCATGTTGAGAAATCGTTCAATTAATTTTCTTTTTTAAAACTGCGAGATTGGTGGGTGAGGGGAGACTACGCCATTGGGGAATGCCATGTCCCTTCTGTACCGCACCGCGCTGTCACCATATCACTGTACAACCTTTGTTGGGTATTTTATAGTGAGTTAGATAAATGCTTTCCTGCTTTTGCACACTGTACCCAATTGCATTTGTGTGTATAAAGGCTACTGCTGAGTATTTGAATGTACTATATCTAATGTGTCTTTTCTAAAAAAACAAAAAATTCAGACTCTATGTATACAAACCATGTACAAATCCTAAAGAACAGGCAGCATCGATCGCTCTGAACATGCATATGGTATTACAGACATCCGCCTTGCTGGGATTTCTCTCTTGTTTTTCTCTCTTTTTATTGTGTTTAATTTTGTGCTTTTCATTTGACAGAAAGACAAACGAGACACTTCCAACTTCGACAAAGAGTTCACCAGGCAGCCTGTGGAACTCACGCCTACTGACAAACTCTTCATCATGAACTTGGATCAGAATGAGTTTGCTGGATTCTCCTATACCAATCCAGAATTTGTCATTAATGTTTAGCCAAGATGCAAATGTCACCTCCTGTGCTCGTAATCCAAACCTTCAGATCGCCTTGTACATATCAACTAGTCTTCCGGGATTAACGGTGCATACATTCATACATACCCTCATTCAGAATGTGGCGATAACTTGTTTTAGGAAGCCTTTATATGTATGTGTCACTTGCTAGCTTGGTTTCTACATCCGGAAATATTTCGTTCGTGAGGTAACAGCAAAAGGTAATACTTCTAGAAACTACCAATAATGGTAAACAACGGAATTTTTAAACAGGTCTGAATATTGTCTCTAAATACCAAATTGCTACAGTCTTTGTAATTTTTAAAATCAGATGCTGAGATGCTGGTAAACTTTCTTTGAATGCTAAGCATGGTTGATATTTTTAACTGTTGTGCTGCGGCTTGCAATGACTGTGAACTTGTCTTAGAGCCTTTTGTTCAAGAATTGAAACAGTTCAATCTGATCAGTGTGAAGAAGTCTGCTTATAGACATGTTTATATTTTTAATGCATTGTATATACAGTCAAACTGGCTCAATCAAGCTGTCTTCCTCTTTAGCCTACTGTAAAAGTGTGCATTTCAATACAACAATAATTTTTCTTTCCTATTACTCAGGCATAAAACTACAAAATGAATTTCATTCCAGTTCATGTAAATCAGAACAAGCCTTTTTCTAAGTAAAAGGTGGGATTTTTTTTTTTTAAAACATCTGGAACAGTTTGCAGTTTTGATATACTATAACAACACTCTCAGATCTTTCTCTTGTTTTTTCACAGACACTGTTCAAAGTTAACAGCTCTGTAAGGATATTAATATTCTACCAAAACACAACATTTGCAAGCTCATTTTACAGTTTAGCAACTGAAAATATGCCCATTAGGAGAGGGCACTACTGAGGGCTATTTCTAAAGGTAACTTTTTATACTGTACACCCTTTGCTATTATCTAGATGCACAATGTAATTAATTTTCAACACACCCCGATTTACTTAGTTTTACTCCAAAGTTCGGTTTTATGGGGTTGTAATTAGTAACCCAGGACCCTATGTATCACTTTTTAAATTCTAAATTTTTCAAAAATCTGTAATAAACTATTGCAGCTACAGCATGCGTGTAGCAAAGTGCCAGACACAAGAGCCAAGCCAGACAAGATCAAATGCTTGTCTTTCACCTGGCTAGCTATTCTTACTTGTTGCCCATCTCTATTTAGGCACAAACACAAGTATTAAGTGTGTGTACGTTTGGAAACACTGATGGCTGTGCCTGTCTCACTGTATGCAAGCTGGGCTGGTTTCCAATAATTTTTTGTTTTTAAAAACAGTATCGATTTTAATGTAAATACACATTAATTCATGAATATAATTAAAAGTAGAGGGGGGAATCTTATGGGTTATATGGAATTTCTATAGAGAAAATAGTGGTTTGTAGGTCTTTTATAAACCTCAAACTTTACCTTTTGAATATTTTTTTAAACGATTTAAGAGAAAAAAGTTGCTGACCACTAGGAACAGATGTCTTTAGCTCATCCCTGGGCCATGAAAAGCATCCAAACACCCTAGTTACTTTGGTCCATTCCTGAATTTAATGGAGGCCATGCCTGCTTCTTCTTTGGAGCATAGTGTACTCTTGGTCTCTTTGAGCATGCGTTGATCTGTATTTGAGGAAGTAAAATTTTAAAAAAATTAAAAATTAAAAACTGCAAATTGTGCCAGCTCTGTTTAGAGGTACACAGGAGTCTTTGCATCAGGCCAAGCCCAGGGAAGATTTGGTTTGAATTCATTTATGATGCGAGTTCTCATAACTCCAGCATATTTTGCAGAAGATGCCCTAGTTTCTTCTGCAGCTCACAGCTGGCTTTTGAAGCAAGTGTATTATTGTGACTGTCAGATATATTGCTACAAAGTTACTATTACTCCAATGGTGAATGTTTTTTAATTTCTCTCTCTCTGGTATTTTAAAATGTTAATACCCTGCCCCAACCTATTCACTAATAGCATCTGGTGAGTTCTTACGGCAAGGAAGGTACCATGGTAACTTTACCGTACGCTATTTTTTACATGCAGCCTAGAAAAGGGGGAATGATGTCTAAAACAAAAGACATTTCTGTACCTTTGCGTGACACTTCTGCATGAAGTAAGATTTGCTTACATGCTAACGAACACAGTCCCCTTCTACCAAAGGCACTTCCTAAGACCCCCGTCCTGCAAACACTCGCACGTGTGCGTACCTGTGCTCAGGGCAGCAGTCTGGGATTGCGCACATGGGTAAAGCTAAGCACATGTATCCGTGTCTGCAGAACCAGGACCAACGGTCCCAGACCTGGATCACGTTAGACAAGGCCTGAGCCAAAATCCAGTGAAGTCCATGCCTCTAGCTACTCATCTGCTGCAGGGTCTGCAGGACGGGGCCTTTTGAGTTGATGCATTCAGGTGCTGCCCCTCCTGCCACTGCCAAAATATTTGTCAAGCTTTGTTTTCAGATCTTTTTAAAGTGATGGACAACGGTGAAATGGAGAAACCTGCCCACCAGCTGACGTGGAGATTTGTAAGGACGCTGACCAGGAAGGACAAAGTGACAGGTCTTTACAGGGTTGGCGCCCTGCCTGCTGTAGCTCGTTGATTTACACTGTACAAAGAGATGGGAAAAGGCACGGCACTCTGGGAGGCTCTTAACCACTGAGAGGCTTCAGACAAGCCCTGTTCGTGCTCGTGTGTGCTGGTGGATGAATCACACTTTGTAAAAACGACAGCTTGACACGGCACCCACCTGTAACGCACATTGCCATGGCTGCAGTCGCCAGAGAACCAGGGTACAGGCTGGGGGGGGGGGGGGGGGGCGGCGTCTATAAACATGGCAGGGATGCTGGCGAGGGAACGGGAGGCACGTGAGCCGGAGACTAAAACAGGGAGAATTCCACGTTGGGTAGCGGGAGATCCTGCCCAGTCACGCAGACAGCAGAGTAATTCTCCAGGGAGAGTCACTGGTCTCTACACACTACAGATTAGGTTGACCTAGCTACGTTTTACGCCCCGTGTGACATAGCTAAGCTGACCTGAGTCTCGGTGTAGATGACACCATGTCAACGGAAGAATTCTTCTGTCGACCTCACTACCTCCTCTGAGAGGTGGATTCACTACAGCGCAGGAAGATCCCCTTCTCTCTGTAAGCGTCTTCGTGGCAGCCGCACACCCGTGCCACTGGAGCCTTTCTATTGTGGACTTCGGTCTATGCCAGAGACTTAGATGTAGCACGGAGAACCGTCTGGCAGAGGCAGGAGTGAACTAGGAGTCACCTTGACGCTCGGAGAGCCTGATTCCGGTCTGACACTGGATTTCCACCAGTGTAACGGGGTTTTATTGGTGCCATCCCTGATTTACACCAGGGTAACTTGCCACCTGTGGTTCTGCAGGAGGCAGGCTGAGGACGTCAGGGCAGGGTGCACTGCCCTTTCTAGAGCGAGTGCTGTTCTTCCTGTGTAATTGTTCCCCCTGAAGTGCTACGAGACAGACAGACGGGTCTAAGGCGAGCAGCCAGGCTGAGCTGCTCCTGGGTTTAAAGACGGGTGTCTTTCTGAACCCCAAGATTACTGGAAAGGAGGAGAACCCTGACTCCTGCCTTCGCACGGAGTGCCCCTGATCATCACAGGTATGTGGGGTCCAGGGAACTCACGTGGGTTCTCTGTTTTCTGTGCTTGCCTTAAGTTGGCCTCAGCACCTCCGGAAAGCAGGCCCCTAAGGCCGTTACACAGACCTGTCCAAAAACGGAGTCTGCGGCAGGCGTTTCGGTGTCTAACGGGGGCTGCGGGGCAGGTAGTTGTATGATACGTCGATTGGGCTCAGGTATGGATGCTGTGGAGGCCAGGCTCAGAGGCGGCTGGCAAAGGCTGAGTTAAAGCTGCTTTGCTTTGCTTTTTCAGGCTTGTTGGAAATTCATTTCTGCACATTCATGTTTACACCAAAGCGGAGGTTTCACCACCCCTGGTGCTCATGCGTTTGTTTTTAGAGAAAGAGCTAAGCAGTAAAACCGCCTCACCTGCTTTCGAAGGCAGGTTTTGCTTCAGTTGCCAGCCGTGGAGTGGCTGGGTTGGTTTCAGGAAGCCGGGGTTCAAGTCGCTCCCTCTTGGGGACCAATCGAGATGTTGAGGTTTTCATTCACTTTGCGGGGTGTAAGCTTAATATCTGAACAGGGCTCTGGAGGCCTGCTGTGGGCAGTAGCGTGCTGGATTGATTCCCCGTCTGTGCTGATGGCGGATGTGTGCTGGCCGGCTACCTGCGTTTTACTGCGGGAGGTTGAAGCGTTGTGTGTGTACTGCTGATGTGAGGTGCATTTTTCATATTTCTGCCAAGATTTCTTTGTCCCTGTGCCTGCACCAGGCACGTTTAAAATCACTTTAAAAAGATATAAAAGGACTTTGAACCAAAATCCAGGATAAGACCCTCCCATCCGCCCAAACTAAGCCTCTTTGCCCTCTGTTGGGCTCTGTCTCTCTCCCCACGCAACAGGGGTTTGTGGCAAGGAACCTCCGTGATCTCAAGGGTATGAGTCAGATCTAGGAGCGTTTTGCATCAGGATTCTCATTTCCTTTCTGATCACCAATACACAGCTGCCTTAGTCCCATCTAATTTACAGTCCGGTGAGGGCAAAATGAATGGATCCCCCAGCTCCCTACCATATGCACGGTTCCTCTGAGAGGAAAATGGTGCAGGGGTTAGCCCTGTTGGGAGACCAGGATTCAAGTCCCGGCACCTCCACAGATTTCCTGGGTGACCTTGGGCAAGACATTTAGTCTCTCTGTGCCTCAGTGCACCAATGGGCAATGCTCTGCTTGCCTCACAGCTGTGGTGAGGATCAACTATAGCAATGATGAGGCGGTCAGACACTATAGTGAGGGGGCCAGATAAGTCCCAGGGGTGCTTTGCTACCCCAGGGATAGGGGCAGGTGATTAGCCAGATCCTGGAGCTGCCATGCAGTGATGTCAGCCTGCAGAAGTCCTTCCCATTCAGGAATTCCTGCTGTCCTCAGACCCTGCCCTCCCTCTGCGCCACACAGAAAGTTCAGGAGATGCCTGGCTGTAGTTTTGAAATGTGTCATTAACAAACCAGTTAATGAGGCTGTTAGGTTTTGTGGGGTTTTGAATTCTGAATCGCTTGGCACATCTAGTGCCAGTACTTGGTGTGTGATCAGGGATTAGCGAGCTGGTAGATCCTGCGAGACAGCTGCCAAACGTTGCTTTGTTACTCCAGGACTTCAAACCAGCTGCAAGTTTCCCTAGTGTAGCTGCCCCCTCAGGAGAACAAGGTCTGTGGCACACCTGCTTTTACACTAACCACCAAAGCTCACTCTGATTTCCTTCCCACTATTCTTTATTATTTGCACTGCAGTAGCATCACTTACGAAATTTCATCAGAGCTCTCTCAGCTTCACACCTTGCCACCACCATCAATTTAATTCCTACGAGAAATCAGAGTAGATTTATTTTCTCAGTGAAAGTGCCCGAGTGCAACTGGCTTCATCATCATCATCGCTTTGTATTTGTAAGTTAAGCAGCTAAAACATGTAAGATGACAATGCATGTAAATAGAACTATACTGCAACCAGGTGTGGATTTTACAAAGTGATTTGTATCACCAGAGACACTGGGCATGATTCTCCCTGTGCCTTTTATGTCGTCATTTACACCTATGCCATTTAGATGTAAATGCTACCCAATCCAGAATTGGTACTGACTCACAGCATACGGTGTAAATGTGACCATACAGCATCATGTAGAGGAGAACCGAGCACTGTGGAAGGCCTTAATGTTTTGCTTCAGTGCTCAGCTGTGTCTGCACACAGACGTGCCATCGATTTGGCCCAGGTTGTTTTTTCAAGTGACGCCCGGGGAACTCTGATGTGAGTGCAAGTGTAGCACATTTTGGTTTCCCTTACACCTGTTCCTAATCCATTTCAGATAATGCATCAGAAGCCACTTTTAAACCGGAATAAGAGCATACACACACACCTTTTGCCCAGGTTTAACTAAATAAATTTTGAATTCCACCTTCAGTTAAACCAATGCAATTTTGCGTGTCACCAAATTCATAGCTGAGGGTGAGATCTAAAAGGGGGTGTGGGCAGTAAATATGCCCTCCTGGGCATGTTGGTCCCAGGAACTCCAGTGCAAAGGGGATGATTGTGATAATGACTTGTAGGTAGGATAGACACTGTGCAAATGACTGGTCTGATGTTGTTTAAGCTTCTGGAATTACCTCACACAGACAAATGCTCCATGCATGGAAATGTCCTTAGAATTTCAGCTTGTTTTTTATGACCATGTTCCCAGTGGCAATTAAAACAACCAACACCAAATTGAAAACTGTCCTTGTTAATCAGTTTGTGTTTTGAATTTAATTTCGCCTGCAAGTATTTGACACATTTTCTACACCGTATAATACCTGCTGTGTGTTTGTCAAAGGATTCTCCTAAAGACCTACTTTTAGATGGACATATAATATTTATTCTATTTGCTGCATGTATGAAACAAATAAATAAAATATATCATTTTAAAAAAACCTGTGTACCTTGGGTCCCTTTGCTTATGGAAAGCTGGTGGAAGACATGTTGGGGGGTTGCTATTTTGCAGGAATCCCTGGAGAATCAGCTGTTGTGTCAGAGGGTGTTTACTAATTGGATAGTTGTGTGAGGCCACTGTCCTGTTGATCTAATGCCTGTGTATTAGAGTTGAATCTTACTGCACAGATAACATTGAAATGATCTAAGCTATTTCTGTAAAGAGCAAGTATATCCAGGTTACTGGGGTTCTAGCACATAGACTCCTGCCTGGTAATCAGTGATCCCCCAACCCTACAGGAAGGTTTAACCCCTTGAAAGTGCTATATAAGACCTACCTGCTATTTATTAACTGTGATGATTCTTTCTAGCAGGGGCTTAATCTCCAACGTGGGGGTCAGGGAATTGTTCCAACCCACTGCATTTTGAGAGTGGTTCTTCTTTTCATCGAGGCACAAGGTGGGCATAGCCCGCACCACATTTTTATGTGTTTGCAAGGGGCCAGGGCTGGTGAATTTCACGCTGGCCAGTCTTCCACTTTGATGTTACTTAGAGGATTATAAAGGATGTTTTCAGATGCAGCATCATGTCACTTGGCCATCTAAAGTGCGAAAAAGCCTATTCTTTAACCTTAAAGCACATACAGAAAGTGAGTGAGTTAATCCCCTGGCATTGTCAGCTCCAGTATACTCCGGTCTCGCAGTAATTTCGCTTATATAGCCTATGAATGTTTAGCCTGTTTTATTCTGTGCCACTATGGATCGCCAAAGCCTTGGCTTCCCAAGATACTCTTGCTCTGGACAGCTTAAATACAACGTTGTTTGTATTCCCATGAATCAGGGCCCTATTGTGGTGGGTGCTGGACAAACATCTTGTACAAAAACGCCCCGGCATTTGGAAAGAGCTACCAAACAAACGGGTGGGGGGGTTGGTCAAAATCCAGTGGAATAGGAATTGCCTGGGCTATTTCATTCTCTTTCTTCTGTTATTTCTCAAATCTGGCGTGGTGCCCGTTTGGAAGGCTGAGTCTGCAGCGGTGTCTGCTGTACGGGTCTGTAAGACGCGGGTCTTTGATTATAACGTGAGCTAATTCCGAGTTAAGGTGAGTTAATTAACGTCTAAAGACTCCATGGCTGTTTGTTCCTAGTCATTCAGCCCGGCACAGGGGTATCCTCAGGATAAACGGACGAATATATGTGAGGTGCTGCAGTGTACCTAGAGGGTACATCTATCCTGCAGAAAAAAACCCTGCAGCACCACGTCTCAAGGCCCGGGTCAACTGACCTGGGGCCACGGGGCTAAAACTAGCAACGTGGGGAGGGGCTTGGAGCTGGGGCCAGAGACCCCCCTCTCCCTCCCCTCCCCTCCCCTCCCCGACGGGTTTCGTACCCGTAGATAGAGAGCCACGCAGCCAAGCGGGCTCGGTGCAACGCGCTGGTCTCCAGCTGGCTCAGCCTGGGCCTGGCGCGTGAGATTAGCCTGCAGGAACCTCAAACGGGCGTGCAAAAGTCTAGCAAGAGAGGCTGCTTCGTGCATGCGCTGGCAAAGACCAGACCCCTGTCTCCCGCTCCCTGCAGGCTGTCTCTCTCCCGCCTGTTCAGAGGAAGGTCACGTGGGATCCTTGGGCACCGGCAGGAGTGAGGAAAACACTGTCTCCCACTCTATGAAGCTGGGGCTGGGGGCAACCCCATTAGTGAGGGGTCCTCTCTGGGGCTCGAGGCAGCAGGACCGGTCCTTCCTGCAGACACCTAACGAAGAGGGGCCCTCCCCATGGAGGGGCTGGGGGACATTCATTGCACTGCAGGCGCCTAGCGAAGCGGCAGGGCTTGCTCTGCTTGTATTCCCTGGGTGCAGAAAGGCAGGGCCTGCTGCCCCACGGCACCCGCTCGTGCAGGGCTGCGCATTCCGTCGCCATCGCCCTGCTCCTCTCCACGTCCCACTGATGGCTTAATTAAACAATCCGCCAGGAGACGGGTTTGTTTTATCGGAGCCATTAATACTGGCCTCGGGGGCATGGTGAGTGCCCAGGCAAAGGCCAAGTGTCTCCCGCTCCCGGAGACCTGTATTAACAGCCCCATAAAACACATCCCAGAGCCCCACGGCTGTTAGAGAAAAGCCTCGTAGTGAAATGACGTTGTATTTAATTGTTTTCAAAACCCTTCCAGCCAGTTATATTTGGGCATATTCTTCTACCGCTGAAAACAGCTCTTGATGCGGCAATGGACAGAACCCTGAGTTGCATACAATCCTTCGCCCACCTCTAGCTACCTCCCATGAAAGGGACACGCTCCCCCGGCCAGAGCCCTGGCTGAGATGCTTAGAGCGCTGGCTACTGACTGCCGATAAATGAGAGCAGCAGGAGTAAAACCCAGTGGAAACACCCATGGGATTCCAACAGCCCATCTGCACAGCAGGCACGTAGGCAGGGTGGGGTGAACCGGGGAAGGGGCTCAGGGAACACCGTGCTGCCAGCTGTCCTGGTTTTGTTGTGAGTCTCTTGATTGTTGGTGTTTTTTTCAAAGCCCCACCGCCTGTCTTCTTAGGATTACGCGAGAATCGCGGCTTTCATGCCACAATTACAGAGTCAATTCCTAGCCCTTCTAATGAGAGAAAAACTAAAAAATGTAAAAACCTAGCAGCTCCGAAACCAGCAAAAGACCGGAACGGTTTCTGTTTACACTTTCAATTTTTCAACACTTGCAGGTGGTAATAGCACCAGTGATGGGGCCATGGTGGTACCTAGGCAGGGGGCCCAGGCTGCTTTCAACCAGCATTTCACTTGCAACCGAGCCCCTTGCAAAAGCTTTAGTTTGGGGGGGGCAGAGCTGTGGGGTCGTTTAGAGACATAAGCGCAGATTAGAGCTGTCATTCTGAGTCAGACTATGGTCCATCTTGCCCAGTAGCCTGTCTCCAACAGTGGCCCTGTGTACAGAAATGTATGGAGTGAGCTGCCCCTGTACGTCACTCTTGGCTGCCGGTAGTCACAGGGTCAGGGTTGCCCTGAGCATGCACTTGTCTCCCTGACCATCTTGGCTAATAGCTATTGATGGACCGATGCCCCCACAAATGTCTCCAGTTTTGGTTTTTTTGTAAACCTAGTTATACTTTTGGCCATCCCAAGGCAATGAGTTCCACAGGTTAGTTTGGTGTGGTGTGAAAAAGTACTTCTTCTTGATTGTATTAAAACCTCTTCATGTCTTTGGGGGACCCCTGGGTTTGGGCTGGTGTGAATGGGTCAAGGTCTCCAGTCACGTTCTTCACACACTCATGATTTTATAGACCCAAAGCAGATCCCTCCGAGCCGCCTCGTTTCCAAACTGAACAGCTCTGCCCTTCCACGGCGCTCCTTGGATGGCAGCCATTCCAGAGCCGTGATCATCTTGATTGCCCTTCTCTGAACCTTTTCCAGTGCCCCTGTAGGGGCCGTATGGTCCCTGTGCTCCTCTGATGGCTAAGACAGCCTCTTCCGGGGTGACAGCATCGGTTCCATTCTGAGGTGCAAGGAGGTAGTGGTATTGATGTGACCATTAGACCTAGATCCCCCTCAGTGCAGATCAGGGCCCCAGTGTATCCAGTGCTTCACAAACACGCAGGCAGAGACAAGCTCTGCCCCAAAGCGCTTTGCAATGGAAACAGCAAAAGCGCGGAAGAGCCAAAGGAGAAGTATTTACCGGTGGTGGTTGGGGGGGGTCTGAGGCACAGGGGCACCAAGGAGTCTGTGGGAGAACTGGGGCCTGAACCCAGATCTCAGGCCCTGTGTCTGAGGCATAAGGCCCTCTTTCCTGTCTGTCTGCAGGAGCTCAGTGGGCTGAACATCACCCCCTAGCACGGGCTGGAGCACGCCTGCAGCAAGGACGGCTGTAAGCTAGTAAAGGGAATTCCCAACAGCTGTATCAGTGCAAATACCATCCCCTAATGATGCATGTGCCCGTGAGCTTCCGGAGAGCCGGTCCCCAAACCAACAGGAACCAGGCGGGACTAGGGCTGGCTTTTATTCTGCACCTGTAGAACAAGAGGCAACAAAAGGCAAGTGCCAGTGCGGCTTTGCTTCCCAGGGACGGCCAGTGTGGAGCTGAGCTGCTTTTCAAACCATTATCCGGCTGCGCCCATCCGTGCTCCTTCTGCACATGGATGTCTCGAAGCAGGAGCCAACACACCACAGCCCCAACAGGGAGCCAAGAAGCGGCTCTGGCAGGGTGAAATTCAACCTGCGCAGCAGGCTGCTGATGCACCACTTCAAGCCTACATCAGCCCACGAAGCGGGGGGGACCTGCTGCACCCATCCTCTCTGGCTGAAGTAGAAGCCCAGGAGTGCAGTGGCTGGCGGTGGGCCCTCTGCATAGGGGTGAATTTCAGTCATGCAGAATGTGCCCTTACGCCAACCAGTAATCACATCGGATCCCTGCCACAGGGCTTCTCTTCTCCCTCAATGGGAGAGACCGTAGATGAGTTGGGAAAGGCTGAACTTAACGTTTCTCCTTTCTTCACACACTGGCCTCATTTGATACCAATTACTCAGCAATGAGCAGGTTTGTGAGCCAGGACCCCTTGGGACTTCCAAGTGTGTTCACCCTGAGGGTGGAACTCCCCTCTGTGCAGAGTGGCCATGAGATCAGTGCGTATGTAAAACGCACCCTGAGTCGCTTATGGGCCGACGCTGGCTGCTGCCCCGGAGTGAATTTCACCTTTCATGAATACTCCAAACCAACGTCCCCACCAGATAAAGATACTTGTCATGTACGTCCGTGTTGGCTCTGGACTGGCTACAGAGCGTGCTTACACAGCCCAGCTGTGTTCATCAAAAGATCCTTTACTGCTCTACCAGGGACGGCTGAGGGTCCTTCAAACCTCTTTCACACGCAGGGCTGCCTACTGACGGAACAGTAAAATACAGAGCAGCATTCCAGTCCATCGCCCTCGTTACGGTGTACATCCCTACCATTCGCACGTTTCACTAGCACCTTGTCTGCAAAGTTCAGTCGCCATCATTCTGGCACATAGCTCTGAATTGTGCAGGGGTTCTAATTACATGACCTGCATGCAGAACAACGTGGGCACCTGGCTGTCCATTAATTGCAACACCTGGCTGTGATCTGGTTGGAATCCTTGAGTCGTCATCTTCTTGCTCTGCATCTGCCATCTGTAGCGTTTGCTCTGTTGATGGCTCCCTCTGAGGAACCAACAGACGCTGTTGATGGTTTCTCTTGAACTCTGCTCTGTTGGTCTGGTTCACATCCATCCTTTCTCTCCATCCACTTTGACATGAACACAGTCCCCAGGCTCTAGACCTGGCCGTTCGCTGCGTGACAACTGTTGTAAAAGTGTTCGTAAGCTCCTTAGCTTTGTTAAATACCATTTGGCTACTCCCTTCATGTCTGCGCTTGCTTATACACATCAGCCGTGTTCATCATAAGATCCTTTAATGCTCTGCCAGGTATGGCTGAGGTTCCTTTAAATAGGGTATTTGACACACAGGGCCACTTGTGGCTGAACAGTAGAACACAGATTCGCATTCCCTTACACGTGTTAAGAACTTTCCTTTGTCACAAGTTTAGTGTCATCGTGTTTTCTAGCAGCTCTCACGTAAGAGTGTCAGTGACTAATTCTGTAAGAGCTCTCAGACCACCAGTTACATCTTGCCACCGGCTGAATCTCCAGATTGTTCTGTTCTTCATGGCTCACCCTCATCTCCCGAAACAAGCCCTTGAGAGCGGGTGTTGCTGATGGTCCCTCTTCCTTCCATGGCTGGTTGTTACTTCTTGATCTTCAGTTTGCTGAGTCTGAGCTTCTCCGGGACATCTGTCTGTTTCCCTAGCTGTATCATTGGTCCCATGCTGCGCTCGTCGGTTATTGCTAGGCAATATCTAGTAATATGGAGCCTGCAGCTGATTGCTTTCTTTTTATTCTCAACACTTGAACGGAGGTGCCTGAAAGAGGTTTATTGTACCTGGTGCTGACTTAGAAATTGCCATCAGCGTATTAAGTTTTGCAACAATGAAGTTTTGTGAGTGTGATAAGTGAGAACATTTCCTCCTTCAGTCAGTAATTACATATCAGCTTACAGTGAGATGATTTACTCTGTGGCCACAACCACCTTGGATGACCTATCAGATTTTGTTACTTTTCCTGTGACTATAAAACTGGTGAAGCGTAAGGGGAGGAATTGGGTTTGAGGACAATTCCTATACAGTTTAAATAACAACAAAAACAAACCTTGGCTGCAATTCTGGGCCATGTCTGCAGAAGATACAGCATAGGAGGTGGTGCCAGGGCAAAGATCGTTTGAATCTATCTTTGTCCCCTCAAGGTTCTGCGCTGCTCCAGGGGTCCGTGTAGCATCTGGCATAAATTAGAGCAATTGAGGGCTGCTGTATTTTACAGCCTGACCACAGTCTGGTGCTGCCCAGAACCCATCACAACACTATGCTAGGACCCTACGCCCTGCCCTAGGCTTGTGCGGGGCAGGGCAGAACCCTTCCCCTCGATTCATTGTGCAAATAGCAGCTTCCAGCCCACTGGAAAATACTTCTTAGCTTCGGTTAGTTTGGCTTCTGCAAATGAAATGTTGGGTTTTGTGACACTTTTCTTAATTACAGGAACTAATGACAAAACCATTGTGACAAATGACTTCGCTTTTGAATAGTGAAGTTAATTAATTCTGAAGTTAGATCCTCTGTCAGAGCCCCCCCAAAACCTTATTACGCAGTCTGCTTACATAGCATAACATCGTGGGCTATGAAATCAAACTCCCTGCAGCCTGACAGGTAAAATTCTCCCCAAGCCTGAGGTGGGAATGATCTGACTGAAATGAGGAGTATAAAGGATTGGCATACACATTGCATTTTCCTCTTGAGCCATCACTCCATCCATCAAAGACATCAGGAAGAACACAGCCTCATTAATGTTTGAAAGAGTGACCAGGAGCAGTTTTGCTTTAGTCTCTGACCTTCAGGAGCCATCTCCTCAAGGCCATCTTTCATGCATTTAATTTGCATTACAATCCTGTTTGCCTCATTATTTTTTATCCACTCCTTCATCAAAGAATTTAAATCAAATCAATTAAAATGAGGTGGGTTGGAGCAGCATCAAACCTTTTATGGTGGCTCAGGCTGCTCCAGCTGGGATCAGACCATGAAATCTCTCTTAATCTGCCATTATTTGTTCCTTCATTGCTTCTGTGGCATCATCGCCTTGTAAAGCCCTCTTTATAATCTCCCCTCCTCCTCCTCCTCTCATCTGAGGTAGGACGGTTTCGTGGATAAGGCACAGGACTGTGAGTCAGGAAGCCTAGGTCCTGCTCACAGCGCTACCCCTCTGAGACTCTGGGTGAGCTGTTACTTTGGTGTTCCCATCTGTACAATGGGAAAAATATGGATCTCGCCGGCCAGTTGTGAGGGTGAACTCATTACTACTCAGGCAGGAGGCGGTGCAGAACGGGTTCCTGTTTCCTTCCTTCACTGTTCTGAGCTCTAAAAACTTGTAGCAATAGAGGTTTGTTCTGTGTGGGCCTGACCCAGAGTGCAGGGAACTCTTGCTAGCGTGGAGATGCTATCTTCCCAGTGCAGTTACTGCACATCTTTGCTCCCAAGGGCTGTGGCATTTCCCAGGAAAGCGATACATACTTGGGATTCACCCAGTCTGTCTGTTGTGTTACAGACTTTTTAAAGCGGGATCATGACCAGGTTACGGGAGGGTCTCCCCTTTGGTCATAAGTTTGCAGTCGTCTAGCAGAATGTTCATGCTTTGCTTGCACATGTACCACGGATGTCTAGAGAGGTCACAAAGCAGTGCCGTCCCTACGCTTGCGTCCCATAGCATCACTTACCACTGAAATAATGCCTTAACATGAAGGGTCCTTCCCCAAAGCCCTGAAAGATGGGTGGGAATCATCACCATCATTTCACAGATGGGGAAATTGAGACCCACAGAGGCAAAGTGACTTGACCAAGGGCTCACGTCCCAGTTCCTGTCCTCCACGCTCAACCCTCCAGAGCCCAGAGCAGTGAAATGATTAAATGAGGGCCAGAGTAGTTTAGACTTCCATGTCCCCTAGCTTCATTACTGGCCTGCGCAATTCCTGGTGTCTGAGTCTCCCTTCAGTCAACTGAATCAATGATTCACAGAAATTAAAGCAGGGGGTTAAACGATCTCATCTAAGCCAGTTCCTGGCTCCTGCAGGATTATTCCTTACAGTATATTCTGTATTGACTTGCCAGTTCTAAATGCAATAAGACTTTCACCACTGGATTTGGGAGGCCCCGCCTGAATAGATTGCATTGACAGGAAGTTATTGTCTGCCAGGAGCGTACCTTCTTACGCAGGGTGTAAGCTTTTGGGGCAGGGACTGAATTTTTCTTGTGTGCTTGTACAGTGCCTAGCACACAATGGGTTCTACTTTGTGACCGAAGCTCCTTGGTCCTACCACAATAAAAATAAATACATAATGGATGGATGGATGGATGGCCTTGGTGCACTCTCAAAATGGGATTTGAAGTGCCAGGTGGTAGTTCTCTGGTGGAGCCAAACTTTCCAATCGGGGCCCCTGAATGGAAGCTGCTTATTCTTCATTTGGGCACTTAGCCATCACAAATGGATGTTTGGACACTGAAATGCCCAATTTAAGCATGAGGAATGGAGCCGAATGGGACCTGGGAATTTAACATCTTTAAATACAAGCCTGAACCGCAGGACAACACTGGTCAGCAAGCCATGAAAGAGCTGGGAGAAGAGGACAGTGAAACTGATTATCCGGGGAGCTACTGAGGAAAGAATCAAAATGAAACAACAAAAAGTAGCAGCCAGAAGTAAGTTTCCTCCAAGGTGAATGAGACAGATTGGGGAAAGAGGGTGAAGAATGACACAAAGTACTTAGCAGGAATTGCAGGTCTACGAAGTCAGAGGACAGAAAAGGAAGACAAATGCTCACAGTAAGATTAGTGAAATTGCAGTGGGAGAGCGAAAACACATGGCAATATGAAAGCACTCTAAGATTTAAAGGGCAGGAAAGGTTTGTGGAGAGGGAATGCCAAGTATGTTTTGGTGACGTTTGCTGATTTGGCTGAGCTTTCTGTCTACCTCTTAAGATGATTGAAGCATGATTTAAAATGATTTGAGTAAAGAAATCAAGCACGGTATTGGGGCATTAAGAGAGGAAGAAATGAAAACTAGATGTTTCAGTTTTTCAGTCTCAACAAATGAGTGCTGGGAAGAATTGCTGCCGCTGAGACTCCTGCATGGCAGAAGCGTGACCAGAGGACTTGTTCCAGCTCTCACTGTAAAGACAATCTGCATAACATTCGTATTTTAGTCTTTTGTCTCTAGTAGCATGGCCTGTTACTGGGGTTGCCTGACTCTTCCCATTCTAAGACCCTGTTTTCAGTTGTCTATAACTATGCCAATTGAGCTGACAGGTTTCCCAGTAGGAGTTTGCCTCAGGTTGAATTGGTCTGGAATGTGCCGGCCAAAACAGTTCGGTCGTTTCTGAGAACAAGGCTACTGAGGGGGAAATACATTATTTTGCTATTAAAAAAAATGTGGTGACTTTTTTTTTTTAAGAAGTTCTACCACTCCCATGCTTTGGAACAGTGGCTTGAAATTTGGTAGGTGGCAGCCATTGAGTCTGGGATGTGCTTTTTGCTGTTCTTAGGAAAATCCACCCAAATTTGGTCAAGTTATAAGTCTTTGAAAATCTCAGTTTGCACATGCTCAATTAACAACCTCTCTCCAAAGACTCCGTATGCACGGAGCATGCTCCGTCTCCTCACCGCTCCTGGTGTGCACCACACTGTGCATGCACCAGCCCAGGAGTACAGGGGCAATTTAAACGGCACTTCCCCTGTAATTGCTGGGCTGGGCCGAGGTGGGGGCAGGGCACCTGAGCTGGCAGCAGAGAGCCTGAATCCCCTGTGTCGTGGTGCTCCGGCAGCGTGGAAGAGAAAGTGGCTTGCCTGCAGAGGGGACAAGAGCCACGCCGGGGAGGAAGGAAAGGAGGAGACAGGGGCATGGAGCATGGCGAGACTGGGGCTGGGGGAGGGAAACTGTGACTAGGATTTCGGGAGGATGGAGAGCCAGAGGGGACTGGAAGCCAGGCCCAGAGGTTGGGAGTGGCGAGGCACAAAGACTGGGATTGCAAGCTGGGGGAAAGTGGGAGACTGGGACTTGATGGACAAGGTGACTGGGAACCAATGGAGGGGGAGAGGAGACATAGCTGATGGGGAGCCAGGTTACTGGGCTAGGCTGGGCAAGGAAAGCGGGGGGGGGGGGGGGGAGAAGGGGAAGGAGAAGCCTGGGCCTCGGATGGGAAGCCTGGAGGGAAGAGGAGACTAGGACTGGTAAGGCGAGAAGAATGGGCCCGGCTGAGGAGTTAGGGTTAGGGAAGAGACAGAACTGGGACAGAAACAGGTCGGAGGGGATGGGGCAGAAGGGGTTAAGCTTGGGGGAATAGGCAGAATGCCTGTGAGCACCAGAAAACATTCCCCTGCAGGACATGGCATGGAATCCGAGATTCCGGAGTCTTTCTCTCAGTAAACGTCTGTGAAACCCACTGGCAAAGTGTGCGCCTCCCCCGCCTCTCTTTCTGGTCCACATCTAGGATGACTACCTACGACTGTTAGCAGAGACTCCATTAGCTCAAGAACAGAGGTTTGTGCAGTGGATCTGCAGGTGCCAGTCCTGCTGATGCACCATGGGGGGGTGTCAATAAGATGCCACATGGCGGCGTTCGTTTTTTTTCTGGTTGCTGTCTTAAAACCTGGGAAATTACACGTACGTGTTTACAGGAACAGAGCGTGTTTAAAGTTGTAAAGGCAATCGCTCCACAGTCAGGAAACACCAGCCGCCTTGCATGGGTGCATGATGATAGATACGGACTTTAATTAAATGGTTACATACTGTTTCTGCTACAGGGCCCTGCCTCATTCAGTGCACAGGGTGGACCAGTCATGGGGCTGAATGAGGGAAGCTGTGGGCTATAGGCCCCAGGCCTTATTTGTTGAAGAAGTCGGAAGATATGCAGGGAATGGAGCAGGCGACGGCAGTTAGAGAAAGGATGGTCTCAAGGTTAAGGCAGCTGAATGCTGCCCTGGAGTACTGGCTTCTATCCCCGCCTCTGCCACTGGGTTGCTATGTGATCCTGGGCGAGTCACTTAAACCAGACTTTCCACAGGGGGTCACTAACTGCATGTTCCTCATTTTCTCGGTGACTCCCTGGATCTCCCTGGATCTCACTGGCAGAAGTGCAGTGCACTCACAGCTGCAACCAAAGGCAGCGGGAGCGGTGCTTTGAACATACAAAATACGAGATAACACTGAGTGCACTGAAAAATCAGGTCCTATGTGCCCCAAATTGGGCATCCCAAGTTAGTGGACACTTTTGCCCTTCATCTCTCTGTGCATCAGCTCCCCAACTGTAAAGCAGGGCATATACCTCCTCGCCTTACAGAGGTGTCGTGATGATAAATTAACTAATGTTTGCGAAGTGCTCAGGTACTCTAACGATGAGCGCCATAGAAGAGCCTGTGAGGAAATTAATAATTTTGTCTTCAAAGCAGGGTTTGAATGTTGTGTAGTAACTAAGCCCGAGGGCCATACGCTGAACAACGAGGATAAAACAAACTAGTGAATATCTTCTCGCACGTACCATCCATCCTGTGCACTGAGTTAAGCAGTGGTCCTCTGGAAAAAGTAGTATGTGATCATGTAATTAAAGATTGTGCCATATTGCACGTGCTGAAGAGGCCAAATTAAGGTTACACAGGCAACCTTAATTCTGGCATTTCCTAACTTTTGTGTGCTTGATTTTGAACCTTGACTATATCCTTTTAACATTGTTTTTTGTGCATAACAAATACACACATGCGCACATTCGTATGTATATAATAATCACAGTATATACCGTATGGAAACAGACTTTACCAGGTAAATTGTTGGTTTCCTTATCTCATACACACAGCCTTTAAACAACTATTCGTTTTACAGCTGGATATGCTAGATGTTGGTTTTTAAAGGTTGCATGAGTCATAATCTCATCCAACCAGCAGCAAAGAAATATTTGAGAGGTCTGAGCGGCGGAGACAGCAGAGACGGAGAGAGAGCTTTGTAACGAGGAGCAAGTAAACAATCAAAAGAGGTATGATCTGAAAGACATTTCTCAGTATAATCTCCACGTATTGGAATTCTACTTTGGTTTTGGGCTGTAGCGCCACTTGGGGGAGGTGTTAAAAACTGTAACACTAATAGGATATTGTTGATGAGCCATGTGATAGATGGTCTCTCTGATCTGTGTGTGTAGGAAAAATCCCCAGATAGATAGAATGGCCTTGGGGGCAAGGCACTAAATTGGCACTCAGGAAAGATGGGGTCGGTGCCTGGTTCTGCCACAGACTGCCTGCGTGACCTTGGGCAAGTCACTTCCTCAATGTGTGCCTTACTCCTCTTCTCTTCTTGCTAGATTAATCCAGCAGTTGGAACATCAGGGAAGCATCACCACAGAACAATCTAGACCCCATGGTGGGGAGGGGTTAAATGTTGGAAAATTAGCTTTAGAAGGAAGGGAAAGTGCAGAAGGAGGAGCAATGGAAAGAAGGGCTTTTCAGTAGCAATAGGATAATGCTCCATGGGACAATCCCATTTAGGGTTCCTATAGAACATATGAATGGCCAGACTGGATTAGACCCCAGGTCCGTCTCATTCAGTGTCCAGTCTCATGCAGTGTCAGCACTAGCCGCTTCAGAGCAAGGAGCTGGAATATTGCATTAGGCAGAGGTGGGATAATCTGCCCTCCACGGTAGGTCCCCTTCTAAACCCCCATATTCAGACCCCTTTCAAACATTACAATTCTCCACACACACATTTCCCTGGCCTCACAGGGAGACTGTGGCACTAACCACAACCTCCTGCATGCAGGTGTAGAGAGAGAAGAACCTGTCTTCTCTGCTCTGAGCAGCAAGATCTGGCAGCATGCCCTACTGCTACTGCGGAAAGGGTGGAAGGGGGAAAACAGACAACCTGCTACCTTCCCCTAGGGCCAGACAGCTGACCTCTTAAAACCTCTGAAAAGAGAGGTGGCATTGCTGAAGGTAAGCGGGTGTGAGAACCACTGAGTGGGGGAGGGTTGCCCAAAGGATGGCAACTGGCCTGGTCTGAGTCCTCCCCTGTCTCTTCCTGAGAAAGGAGGTTTCTAGGGGTGGTTCTCTTCCCCTGCCAGACCACAGGAAGGAGGAGTTGTCTTCTCAGCCCATGGCCAGGAGGTGGCGTGGCCAATCTGCAGGGCAAACAGAGCAGCTGCTGCTGTTGGAAGCAGTCAGGACAGCGGCATATAACAATCAGCTAAGGCTGCTAGGCCTGCATGCTGCTAATAGTTAATACCTGGCCAATTTTATCTTGTGATTTCCCCATTGGAGCTTTCAAAAAAAACTTCTGCTTCCTTTGAAGAAGGTTTAAGAGTCTCCCTGTGAAAACTAGTTCCAAGCAAAGAGGCCTTGGAGATTAACGAGCTACTTGTCCTGCTGAGATGGAGAATCAATACAGCAGGACAAAGAGGTGTGTGTTCAATAGCTTTCGGCTGGACTGGGCGGCTGCTGCTCTAAGACACATACAAGGACTTGTGTGGTGAAGTGCAGTTTAGGGTCGCTTTGGAAGTCACTGGTAGGTTCATGGGTTATAGCCTGTGTCACTGCTAGGACAGGAAGAATCTTGTTCCAAAGTGCTAAAGGGGTGGGAATTGACTGGTTAGTATCTTATGCAGCATAAAAAAGCATTTAGCCTCTGTTCAGCTTTATTTAAAACTGTAACCAACGAATTAGAACCTGCACTGGAGCATCATTTGGCCAGACAAAGGCAGGTGCCCAATGCCCTAGTTAAAGGGACTCTACAAAAAGTTTGATAAGGTCAGACCACTCAAGCTGCCAGTGACCTGGGAATAGCTACAGGTGATCTTGGGGTCAAGGTGAGAGGGGGGGTTAATCTCCAGGCTATGTCTTTCTATCTGAAGCACATGTATAATAGAGGGACATTAATTGTGCTTAGTCATGTGCCACCTGTCCTCCAAGGCTTTCCATACATTTTACAAATCATTAGCTTAGCTTCACAGGACCCCCACTGTAGCTAATCTAGTTAAGCATGTGTCATGCCCCCCCTTCCTCCCCACTGCAGTGTGTAGGTGACCTGTGGAGTGGGAAAGTTTTACACCCACATTACAGATGAGGAAATTGGGGCACCATCATCACACAAGAAGGCTATGGGGGAGTTGGGAATGGAGTCCGGTGAGCGTGTATCTATGGAGCTCATACACCTGTATATAGGTTTGGGAGATTTGTATTGGTAAATGTTGATAAATGTCAATGTCACCATACAGACACAAACTGGAAAGTAGTTCAATGGATGATCACTGAAATTTACAGATGGGCAAAGCAAGAAAACGGCTGCTTGAGAAATTGAGTGTGATTTAAGGATATTTACTTGGTATATTTTGACATTTGATGTTGGCAATCTGAGTTTTAAACGTTACAGGGCTTTAACTTTTTGAATCTCAACATCTCCGGTCTTTAAATAATCATTGTCTGACTGAAATTTTACATCTATGTTAAAAAGCTTAAAACCCCTAACTTTGGGCAACCATGAAAATTTAAAGCAATGTCAATCTTTAAAAATGCTTCAAAATAAACCAATATTATCCCCTGAAATTATTTTTTAAAAATCCAATTCAGCTAAGCCTACCTGTCTATGAATGAATGGTGTGCAGGACCACACCCACGTGCAGTGATGGAGGAATGTATTCCATGGTCGCTGTGACCACATCGAGGGGGGAAGGGCCCACCTGTCGAGTACCCAGCACTGAGCAGGACAGCCTGCACCTGGCCATGATGCTCACAGTGGGCCAGCGGTCCCACACTGCCCTTGCCAAGTCCTGGAGGGGCATATGCAGACTAAGCAATTACTTAGGGGCCAGAACAGCTCATGGGGGCCCCTGTTGGCTTTTTATTAGATGTGTGGGGGGGTACCCCCAAACTGTTCCCCAGGGGCTAGCAGTCCCCCTCTGTACCCAGGTGCCTGTCACTAGCCGTCGGTCCTCCGTGGAGAGGGCGGGACAGACCCATTCAACAGAGCCCCGTGAGAGAGGGTCAAAGGGGCGCAGGCCGGCGGGCAGAGGGGCAGGGTGGGGCGGGCCAGGCTCCGTTCCCATCCCCGTGCCGTGGCTCCGGCAGGCGGCTCCTACTTCTCCCTCCCCCGGCAGCGGCAGGGCCCTTGGCCGGGGACCGACTCGCCCTCCGCCCCCGGCTGAGGACCGAGGCGCGCCTCGGCCAGGCTGGAGCCCCCGGCGGGCCGGGGACCCGGGGCCGCTTGGGCCCCCCACACACGCCGTCGGCCGCTCTTTGCAAAGAGATCGCCCCTCGGGGGAGCCGGCCCCCGGCGCTGGGGCTGTGTGTGTGTGTGTGTGTGTGTGTGTGAGAGAGAGAGAGACGTGAGTGAGTGTGTGTGTGAGAGAGAGAGAGAGAGAGCAAGACTTGAGTTGCTTTGTGTGTTTGTCTCTTTGTGTCTTTGTGTGTGTGTGTGTAGCAGGCTGTGTGTGGCTCTGACACTCTCAGAGGGTGAATGCCAGTGTGAGTCTTTCCACGCGGGGGGGAGGGGAGAGAGTTGTGAGTCTTGCTGTGTGTGTGTGAGTTGTGAGTCTTGCTGTGTGTGGCTCTGACGCCGTGAGAGGGTGTGCCAGTGTGAGTCTTGCCGCGCGTGTGTGTGTGTGTGTACGGGGGGAGACTTGTGAGTTGCTGCGTGTGTGTGTGTGTGTGTGTAAGAGAGGTGAGTCTTGCCGTGTGTGTACCAGGCTGTGTCTCTGCGAGAGGCTGAGTGCCCGTGGCTCTTGCCGTGTGTGTGTGTGTATGTGTGTGTGTGGCGGGGGGAGGGGACGTGTGAGTGACTCGTGCCCCGCGTGTGCTGCCCGGAGCCGGCCGAGCGCCTGCCGCGTGCGCTGCTCCCCGCCGGGCCGGGCCGGGCGAGGCGGGGCCGGGCCGTGGGCTGCTGCCAGTCCCCGCCCAGCCGCCCCCCTCCCCGGCTGAGCAAGCGGCGGGGGCCCGGCCTTCCCGCAGCGCTCGGCACCGGCTGCTGCCGCCTGCCAACTTGCGGCGCGGCCGGGAGCCCGGCGGCGCTGAGCCGAGAGACGCCCGGCTCCGGACTCGCCGCGGCCGGGCACAGGGCCCGGGGCCGGGGTCGGCTTCCCCCCCCCCCCCTGCGGGGCTGCCCCCGACACACGCACAGCGCCGCGGGGAGCCGCCGGCGGGGGAAGGACGCGGGGAGCCGCCCGGCGATGTGGGCTCCGCCGCCTGCCCGGGCCGCCAGCCCTGCCCCTCGCTGCGCCTAGGGCGGGCGGGGGCAGCCTCCCTGCCTGCCTGCGGGGCCGGCCGAGCAGCGCCCCGCTCCCCGCCTAGCCCGCCCGCTCCCCGCCGCCGGCCGGCCCGGGCCATGAAGCAGCATGAGGATGTGTGAGCGCGGCGTCCAGATGCTGATCACCACCGTGGGAGCCTTCGCCGCCTTCAGCCTGATGACCATCGCCGTGGGCACGGACTACTGGCTGTACTCGCGGGGCGTCTGCCGCAGCAAAGCCACGGGCGACAACGAGACCAGCCGCAAGAACGAGGAGGTGATGACCCACTCCGGCTTGTGGAGAACCTGCTGCCTGGAAGGTGGGTGGTGTGTGTTGTGTGTGTGTTGTGTTGTGTGTGTGTGTGTGTGTGTGGTTGTGTTGTGTGTGTGGGGCTGAGCCCCGGGGCAGGGACGAGCCCGTGGGAAAGTTTGGGGCGGGCTGAGTCCGAGTCCGAGTCCGTGCCCGGCTCCGGAGCCATAGGCAGGGGAACGCCTCGCTCCCGTCTGCACGGAGTGGCCGGCTCCGCTTGGCTCGGGGCGCCGGGGGGGGGGATGTAGCCAAGGGGGATGGCACATGGGACGGGCGCCTCTCCCGCTCGCTCCCCGGCGGCCCCGGGCAGAGCTGATCCCGGGCGCTGAGCCCCCAGCCTCCTCCCGCGCCCAGCCGGTCTCCGCCGAGCCGGGAGCGCCGCCACGCTGGGGAATGAGCCGAACCCCTCACCGGGCCGGGCGAGGGACTCTTGGCCCCAGTCTGGCGGATCACTGAAGGATGCCTGCCGGCGCCTTTGGAAAGGAGCTCCGTCCATCAGGCTGCAGGCAGAAGTACAGTGCAGAGGCCGGCGGGGCCCCCATTGTTGCTAAACCAAGTTTCTGTTGTAACAAAACCTGTTCTCGGCTGGTTACAATTAATAACAACTTCTCTGCCTGACATCACTCTCGAGGGGTCACTCATTTACCTGCAGAAATAGAAATAAGAGGTCCCTTTCTACTTGAATCCCTCCTTTGGAACATGGGATGGGTGTTCAAACTTTCCAGTTGGTACCTTCATACACACAGAGCTATTGGGCTGATGCAAGATTAAAGGAAATTCACTGGCGGCTTCTGTCTCTCTGGTCTGTCTGTTTCTGGTTCCCGGCTTTGGGTGGAGCTCTCCCTGTTCCTTCTGATAAAGTTGTGAGCGTTTCAGAGCCCTGATCTTCCATTGACAGAATGCTAAGAGCTGCTTCCAATGCCAGGCATGCTCCAGCTTTCCCAGGATGCCAGTTCTCTCTACTTTGGGCACCACACACTTCGTTCATTTTTTGAACAGCTTGTTGTGTCTGCATGTTACCAGAGAAACAGATATTTTAGGATGGAGAGGAGGGTAGGGACCACTTGATGCCCATATTGGTTTTTTTTTTTTTTTCATTCAAATATGAATCCTTAAATAGCACACTAGCAGGTCAAGAAGTGGTGTGGTAGCAAAGATCCTTGTCCCTGTTTCAACCCATGAATCTGAAGTCTGGATAGGTGCTCTCCCCTTGTCCCGTCTTTGCAGGACTACAGCTGGGTGGTTCCATCCATTAGACCAGCAGTTCTCCATTTTTTTTAATGCTGCCTGAGCCCCCCTTTCCAGGAAACAGAAATCAGTCTCGACCCAGCCCTTCATCCTCACTCACCCTGTTATCAGGGAAAGGGACTACACCTCACACTTCAGGAAATGGTGCAGTAGATAGTGTATCTGGAAGGACTCCTCTACCAGGCCCACCTTCCCATCAGTGTCCCCATCACTCCCTGGAATCCAGTTTCCCCATCCATAAATGGCTGTGTCAGAACTTCACTAAGGAGTGTAATTTTACATCACTCCGTATCCTCCTTGCTAGCTGCCGGAGCCGGGCTCGTCTCTGTATTCTCTGCTGGCTGCAAATGTCTCCGTCCCAAATCGACTACCATCTCCAAAGCTGATTATGCTGCCGCTACGTGACTCTGCCACTTTCCAGGGTTATTTGTACCAAAGACTATTGGATGCTATTTTTATTAGGACTAGAAAATTATCATGAAGTATAAATTTAGCCCGAATCCAGCACTAATACCTGAGCCGTAAAACATGAAGAGGGAGGCCAGGTTGGGCAGTAACCTTGAAATAAATTGCAGCAGCTGGCTCTAGAACCACCAAGTGCATGTGTTAACCTAGTACTTTGACATGAATGGCCTTTCACAGCATAAAATTCCTTTAATCTCCCTGCTGTGTATCCTGTAATGGGAAATTCTCTCTCTCTAACCTGGCTGTCTAAGAAAGCTGTGACATTTCTACGGTACCTATTTCCTTAGTGTCTGAAAGTGCTCCATAACTGATGACCCAGGATACAAAAAGGTCTTTCTTTTTGTGTTCTCTGTGTGTAAATGGTATAGAAGTCTGAAGTGGGAGCACTTCCATCAATTTCAATGGACTTTATATCAGGCCTTAATTGTATATAAACTAATCTGTGGTAAATAGTCACTCTTTTGGGGATGGGGGCGGTGTGCCTCCCTGATGTAACTCGCTGCTTTGGAACGACCCAGGTTTGGGCTGGTTTCAGAAATGATACCCTGGTCTCTTGTAAGGTGCCACCCAGCATCAAGCTGAAGCTCAGATGTGAGTAGCACAATTCATTTCCCACAGGCTAGGGATTCAATCTGAGATGACTAATGAGAAGAGTGCCTCTTCTGTGTTGTGATCCTGTCTTCCACCCTTCCTCTTGTCTTTTAAGGCCCCGATCCTACAACTGACAACTTGGAGGTGGATTGTTGCCCCTGGACATTGGTTTCAATCCCTAGCAGTCTGCCCGTGCAGTATCAGTTGCAGGACTGAGGCTGTAGCTGGTAGGATCTTTGGGCAGGCACTCTGTCTATGATTGTGTTTGTGCAGCATCTAGTATCACGGGGCCTCTATTCTGATTGGGACCATTGGGCATTACTCATTTTGGGTGCAAGAGACCCTTTGCTGTTAACCACTGAGCCTCCTAATGCTCGTGAGTAAACGACCAGTTCTAAATGCAATGGAATCGCTGGAGGTACCTGACCACGCGATGCAAGATGCTACAGACACCCTCTTGATTTTTGCCTGAGAGATTAGTTTGTGTTTTGTGCTATGTTAACTGATCTGATGCTAGGAAAGTCAAACTTGCCTCCAGCAAAGTGTGATCAGCAGATCAACATTGTCAGCTAGATAGAAGGGGACATTTTGCTGAAATAAAAGAGCTTTGAATTTCCTTCTCTAATTCAATATATTCTGTACAGCTGTTACGTTAGTCACTTTGAAACCCATCCTTCTCTGCTGTGCAATAAGATGGCTGTTAAGATAGTGCATTAAATACATTTTATGCACTAGGAATACTGCCTGGTTTCTATGGGAGATATCCTGAATCATACCTGAATTTCTATATATTCATTTTCTTGGATTGGAAATACTTGAATTTGGCCCTATATCAACATTAACTGGAAATGAACATGGTCAACCCAAAGTGCCTAATCTTCCCATATTGCAGCATACGCTATTAACATTAACAGGTGCTCTCCGTGCATGGAGACGAGGTATCCTCATGGCTTTTTAACGTATTTTATGCAGAGAAATTAAATGTCAAACTGTTACATGTTAGATTTTTCTCTACCATTTTCTGAGTGTTTATGGCAGATTATTAAAATGGCCCAAGTGAGTGCTGAATTCGTACTGTATCTCCAATGCCTTTTAAATACATGTCAGTTACATAGGCACAGTAGCTGCCTGGGAACAATTTATATCACATGACTGTAGAAAGCCCATAGGCAAAAGAGGATAAATCTTGAATGAAACAGCAACAGACCTATGTAGAGACACCCACGCTGGAAAATACAAATTAATGGTTGACTCATTATCTCAAGTCTAGGCAGGAGTTCAGACTACCATGCTAACATAGCCTTTGTTTGAAATTGCAGTGTTTGAATTTTAATTCTCTTGTACAATGTGAATATCTTATTAAGATCCCTTATTGTGCTTCTTGCTCAAACTTGACAAATATATTTTGTTTCTGTGCATCCTCCTTGGTGGTTTATAATAAATTTTGTTTTTCCTTTTCTTTGACTTCATCATTAATGTAGAAAGGGGGAAATGCACAGAACTTATGGAAAAAGTTAGAATTAAGGAAAGAGTTGATTTGGGTTTTGGTTCTTTTCTCACACAGTACCAGCTGTTTGGTTTCCATCAGATTTAATTTAACTCGACAACATTAAATATAGTTCACCTAACTCCCTTACGCTGGTGTCAATCAGGAGTAACTCCAAGTTATTACGGAAGTGTAAATCAGGTGTGACTGAGAGAACAATGAGGTCCAGTTTGTTTGAATTATCCATATTTTTAGGCACTGTTTTGCCCATTCATCTTTCTCAGGCACCTTCCTCACTACGCCCAATCCCAAATACAGGTCTCTCCAAAGGTAGCCCCTATGATCACCACTGCCTTTACAGAGTGCCACAAATATTGTCCATCTTCCTGAAGTGAGTGTGGCTAAGGGACCTCTCTGTAGCTGACACTGATTGCTGTGGCATCACGGGCTTAGGAGCATCCAAGGCACTTGTAAGTGGATATTTTCTGCACCTGTGTGTCATACCCACTGCACTAGGAAGTAGAAGACCTCAGGCTGCTCTTCTGGATCACATACCAGTCCATCTAGTTCAGTATTCTGCCTCCAGAAATAGCCATTGCCTGATGCCTCAAAGGAAGACAAAAGCCTCCATAATGTACCCCGACTAACAGAAATCATGCCTGACCAATGAAGTGACGAGCTGTGCTTTCGTTACCGTGGGGTGACCCTTGCCCAGCCGATGCAATTAGATATGTTCATTTAATGCTCAGAAAACTATCTAGTACTATTATAAAAAAGTCCTACAGCCCCACTCATTGTTGCAGTGGCCTCCCGGCTCTGCCCCTGAATCCCCCTGGGGGCTTTGTTTCCAGCAGGCTGGTAGCCCACCTGGCTGTTAATATTGCTGCTACTCCAGTGGCTAGAGGTCCAGTGGAGATCAGGCTCTGTTGTGCTAGGCACTTGTAGCAGGGCGGGCTCTGCTCCTGCCTCTTTGCACCACAGAAACCAGCTCAGACTCTACCAGTTGTGTATCCATCATGCCATTTATTGGAGTTTCCTCCACCAATGCCTTTAGTCTATTTGCGGCATCCCTTCTGCTTGCAGTCCTCTCCTCAGGGTCTGAGAGGAGCTGGGATCTCCATACCCTGAGGCCTTTGTGAGCCTGCCCTCAGCCAGCCTGTTCCTTTCTCCTCCCCCTGGGGCTTCCTTCCTGGGCCTCTTTATCAGTCCTGAGCTGATGGGCTAACTGGCTCCTTACTTGTCCAGCCCACCAGTCTGATTAAAGGTAATTAGCTAATTACATCAATCAGCTTTCTCCAGGGGAACTAATTGGTGTCAGGGTGATCAGAGTGCAGGCCCACTTGTTCATTCCCTGCACTCCATCACAGCACTCCACAAACACATTGTAAAAGACAGGACCTGCTCCAAAGAGCTCACAGTCTAAATAGACCAGGGGCAGAAGGGCAAACAGGGGCAGGGATGTGTCCAAGCGCACACAGCAGGTCAGTGGGAGAGGTGGGAATGGAACCCGAAACGCAGGAGCCTCAGTCCAGTAAAGATGCTGAGTAACACTGAACCCTGCAGGACCCCACTAGAAAACGCCTCTGTAGGATGAGGATCGCTCACCTACAATTTTTTGCAATCTCTCAGTTAACCGGTGTTTAGTCCAATTAATATATTCTACACTGATTTAGTAGAGTGTTGATCTTTTTTTATAACTCGAATATCACATGGAGCTAAGTCAAATACCTTATAGAAGTCAAAGTATATTGCATCAGCAATTTCCTTTATCAATCAAACTTGTAATCTCATCTAAAAAGATATGAAGCTTGTTTAACAAGATCTATTTTCCGTGAAACTATGTTGATAGCCATTGATTATGCTACCATTCTTTAATGCTTTTGTGTCCCACCCCATCAGCCTTTCCATGATTTTTGCCAAGGATCAGTATCAGGCTAACCAGCTGATAGTTACCCAGATTATCCTGTTTACTCCTCTTAAACACTGGCCCAGCAGTATGCTTTTTCCTCATTCCCCATTGATCCAAGATTTGCTAAAAATCAACATTGGTGGTCAGACAACTCCTCAGCCAATTATTTTAATACTCATGGGTGGAAGCTCTTCAGTTCTGCCGATATTAAAATATTTAACTTTAATAGTTGCTCTTTAATAGCCTCCCTAATTACTCACGGAATAGAAAGTATTACCTTATCTTTGTAAGATATGAATGTATCATCCTGCTTCTTTCCAAATACAAAACAGAAATATTTATTGAATATATAATAGTATTTCTGTATCACAACTGACAATTTTACCATCCTTATCTTGTAATGAACCAGTTACGTTGTTAGGACTTCATTTTTTCCTGATATATTTAAAGGATTCTTTCTTGTTGTTCTTAACCTTACGTGTCATAGATTTTCTTCTTCTTGATACTATTAGCTTCACTTGTCCATTGTCTTCATTCCCAACTGCTGATTTGTAGTCATTGCTATTAACCTCCCTATTTTTCCATTTATTATACATTTTTAATGCTACTTTCATTTCTCTTCTTAATTAGGATGTTTTCTTACCAAAAAAACCCCTTACTACATTGTTATGGAATTGAGGGGGAGGGGCGGGTCTTGAGCATCTAATAAACCATTCTTAAACAAATCCCAATTATCATTCACCTTTTTATGTTTAATTTTTTCTGCCCACTCATTTTTGCTCATGACTGTTTTCAGCTTTGGAAGATTGGCCCTTAACCATGAAGTATGTGCACTGCTGCTCGGGGGACTGTATTCTGTTTGCACTTAGCAAATGAAATTAGGTTGTGATCACTTGTACCTAGGCAGCCATCAGTTTTTAGTTCTGTGATCAATTCATCTTTATCCGTCAGCGTCAGGTCTAATATAGAATTACTCTGAGTTGGTTGCAGTGCTTGTTGTGTTAGAAAGTTATTATCTATAATTGTTAGAAGCTACAAGGCAGCATGAGACCTCTAGCATATGTACCCCAGATTGAAAATCCCCATGATAACACAATTTTTCTTTCTATACATTATAGATAGGTGTTTAAAGAGCTGCTTATCCTGTTCCTTCATCGGGTTTAGTGTCTGTAATAGAACCCTATCAGCACCCCGTCTTGTGATTTATCAGTTGGAACATGAATCCTTAAACGTTCCAGCTCCTGTTCTTCTGGAGTGTCAATAGCGCTATTGCCAGTAATGGTATCTATGATGTAGAGCAGTGTTTCTCAACCTTTTAGGAAGCAGGTACCCCCTAACTTCTGAACATTTTAATAAGTACCCCAATACTCAATTTTCCACAGGATTTTATATTTACAGACTAATACGAGCCATATGTTGGAAGAAGGGCTGAGTATATAAGGCCGTGATATGACAGATGTCAGATCTAGTGTGGTTGGGTTACCACCTTTACACCAGAGGTGCACAACTCAAGTACGTACCTGGGCTAGAGGTGATGTTGGCCAAAGCTAGGAGGCTTTGAGCAGCATGCCAATGCTGGGGAATATAAAGCGCCGTGCCAAATTTTTTGCCGTAGTTTTGAGAGGAGGCCCATAGCCTCCAACACATAAGTAGCTGGGCAGTCTCAGTGGAAGCTGGTAAGTGAAATTCCTGGGAGTCCTAATTTTCCAATGCGGTCAGACAGCAAGAGCCTCGAACCATGCTTCTGAAGGGAGTCAGGTCACAAACTGCCTGCCAGACCTCTGACCTTTCAAACACGCCTGTGTCCAAATACCCAGCTTGTGTTGAACATCCATGTAGCCAGTATTTACCCTGCAGTGCAGATTGCTTTAACCAGCTCCCAAGAACTTATCTTTGAGAAACTGTCTTGTGCAGGTTTTTTTTGTGTGTGTTTGTTTTTGATAGAAGCCTGGACTTTTCTCTATTAGAATGACACTGTGTTTATGTGGCTAGAATACCTGTATTCATGGGTGTACAAAGGGACAGCTTCCACCTTGCCTGCGAGTGGCTCGTGATGAATAAAAGAGCAGTCACCGTGATGGGTAAAAGTGAAATGTGTGCTGTGAACCAGCTCTGAGTTGGACATTTGATAGCTGCAATAGGAGTGGTGTGTAGTCTGTCATCTCCAGAGCTGTTACGCTTTAATTGAGATGGAAGACTGAATATGAATAACGCTTGCATGGAATTTTTCCATGTAAGGTCACTGCTTCCATTGGAGGTGTAAATAATTAGAGATGGCTAATGAAGGCTGAAAAATCCCGGGTTGAGGCTGATCGCTGTGGAATGTAGCATTGGTTTTAAAGGGAGAATGTCTTGAGGATTATTGGGATCCCCCAGGCTTTACTACGATGTGTAGACTTTGTCCCCTGGGGGATAATATGCTAACTTCCTGGTGGTTAGAATACAGAGATTCAGATGATTGGATGGTTAGAACATGGCGGTAGGCGTTGGGACTCTGGACTCTGCAGTTGTAAATCTTGTAACCTTGGGCAAATCATTGCACTTCTCTGTGTCTGCATTTCATCATCTGTAAAATGCGGCTAATGACTCCTACAGAGTCCTAATGACAGAGCTGGGCTGTGTGGGTCAATTCATGTTTGTCAAATGCTTTTGAAGCCTTGGATGGAGTGTAGTCTAGAAGTGCAACATGTTACAGTTAGTCTAGGCAACAGATGAACAACTCGCAGACAGTAACCCGGCAATGGTGAGCCAGGCTCTCTGTGGATACAGTGCATTTTGTACTGGCACAGGGGAGCCAGTCGGTCCAGCATGTGAGTCAAATGCTTGCAAATTACAACGAGGAGTTTATGTTCTAAAGCTCTCTTGAGTAGGTGATGCCCCAAATCCCATCTGAGGATGATTTAACATCAGACACCTTGAGCTAAACTCACTGCTGTTGTAACTCTGTGGATTGAAACGGAATCACGTCTTGGATGAACCTCAGCTCTACCTGTGTCCCCTCCCTCCTCTGTCTTTTCAGATTACAAGCTCTCCGGGACAGTGACTCTCCCTTGCAGTGTATATGTGCAGTGCCTAGTTTAATAGAGTCCGGAGTTTGCTAAAGGCCTCTGCAAGCTCCTGTAATATTAGTAATGTATGATGGGAGCCTGCTTTTACTCGGGTGGAGTGGAGAATAGAGGCTGTTAGTTCTGCATTGCCAGTGTCAGTGCATTTTCACAGTTGTAATGTTGAGAGACTATTTGTTTTACATTCCTATTTTTGCTCATGCAAACCAGCTCTGGTCCGAGGCTTGCTGTACAGCACCTACGTAATGCATTTCAAACAGACCGATCAGTGCAGAACATATGATGATTTTACTTCAAAAATACCTAGATGTATATTTTCAGACGTGATTAGTGTTTTTGGGTGCGCAATTTGAGATACCAATAAAGGGGCCTGGTTTTCAGAGGGTGGGAGCTCTGCACCTTCCAAAAAACAGGCCCCTCTCTGGAATCAACATGCCGGACACCTAAAATCACCAGTCCCTTTTTAAAAGCCAGGCCTTTAATAATAAGAGTCCCAGTGTGTCCACACTGCACTGCGAGTGCTCCACGTTTCTTGACAGGAGATCAGATGAAATGGCCAGAATGTTAAACTTAGCTAACGTTTCTCCTATATCACACTAATTACTCAGATGGATTTTCCAGTGTGTTTTTCATGCACACAATGGACACGCCAGTAAATGGACATTCACTCCATTTCTCAGACTAATACAAATGGTTTTTAAAAATGCATAAATAGTTAGTACCGCTCTCCAGCAACCACACACGGGGCTCCCATACAGAGAAGGGTGTTAAAGCGCCTGGCTCACCTTGTCAGCGACCCTCTCTCTGGCTGATTCATGGAGCGGCTCTGCCAGGCGGCAGCTCTATGGCCCTCGTTGTTTATCAGCACAAATAGCACGTAGGCACTTGGGATGGGATTGTCAAAGATGTCTGTGGAGGGAAGGCAGCCGAATCCAGCTCCCTTAGGATGCTTTGACAATCCCAGCCTTGGCCGATGGGAAAGTGAAGAGGGAAAAGGAATGAAAACTCAGCCTCTTTTTCACACCTCCCTCTGTCTTCAGCTATACAATTACCCGATGTACCTGACAGGCACTTTCAGAGCCATCTAATACATCCACTGCATAGTGTGTGTGCGCAGGAAGAGGGAGATGTTATCTAGTGGTTAAAGTGTAGGCCCGGCAGCCAGCAGTTCTAAATGCTGAATCCATAACGTCTGTAACTGACTCCCTCCGTGTCCTTGGAGAAGGGCTAGAATTGCAACAGAACCTTTTAAAACCTTTGAAATGATTCCTGAGACTAATTTCTTGAAGTTTTATTTGATTACAATTTAGTTTAGTAATTGGTATTTAAGAAGTAGCTGAAGACGCTTTTTCAAAAGCGTTCTGCAGAGAACACACTTTGGTTTATGGCTTCATACTTCTTCCTAAAAGTTACTTGTATCTTTCTTTTCTCTGGGGTTAAATGTACAAATTGAATCCATCTATTTTGCCATTCCTTTTGTGAAATCCTAAAGCTCAGACTATAATGAGCTATGGCTCTATGTGAACCCAGACTTCAGGGAGAAGTAAGGTATCAGCGGGCATCTAGAGAGATTCCTTTGATTAAGGAGACACCTGCTGTGATAAAGAGTGACACTGTCTGTTTGGTTACTGGGATCTTCTTTCTTTGCTCATGTATATTGGCGGCGCTCCGCAACAGCTCAATAAATAGAAGACATTTCAGAGTTTGTGCTAAGGGAACACTATTGCAGCCTTCATAGTATCATTTCAAATTGATTATATAACAAAAAAAGCATTAACATCATTGATTGGTGGGACTCGCCCTGATGATTCACATGATTCACATTTACATTCTTATCGTCTAAACGACATGCTTCACTAGATCAACTCAAATATTTTAAATTTAATATTTTGAAAATATAATCTGCCAGTTGGGCTGTGCTTTATTTTAAAGCATGTTCCATGTCCTGATGAATATTTATATCCTAGGAAAATACGAAGGAGTCTGCTTGAAAGTGTTAACTTCTTGTTGCCATTACCCAAATCAAACATAAACATCATTTGAAAAGATGCGTGTCTATTTTGGGTCAAATAGAATTTCCGAGGGAAAAAATATTGGCTATTGGGCTACATTTGACTGGACTGTGACCTTGCTGGACAAATGTATGAAAAGAATATAAAGGGATGATTATCTGATGGAATCTGAAGAGAAATTAATCTTGGCCCACCCTACGAGCATCAAAGAGATTTCAAAGAACAAACTCCATTTTTGTAATTGAATTAGCATGTATTCTGTAACAACAACCAAAAAGAGAAAAGGATTGATTTCTGCAAAATGCAGCCCAGAAAAATCATATCTTATCCCCCAGGGCAGAATAGAAATCCATATTGACACTAAGACAGAGATTTCCATAACGGTGCAAAAAGGCAGATTTGTGCGTGCAGTTGCTGACACTATGAACCAAAGTTATGGTTACGTTATGCACAATCATGCAGTTATAAAAACAGGAGCCTCTCTGTCCAAACCCATTGGCCCATCTCCATGGAAACCACTCTTTCCAATAATTATTTGTTTTAGCCCTCCGTAGAGAGCCCAGAATCAGCTCTGCATCCGTGCTCTGATACCGTGCAATATAAACCCCAGGGATATAGAACTCCAAAACTAAAGGCAAGAAAAATGGTGTTCGTGTTGTGGGGTGTTAGATCTCCACTTGAATTGTCAAATAACAGCACAATATTAATGGTATTGAAGCCTCATTTAGTGGCTTATATACCCCTCTGCCAGGTTCATTTCCCTTCAGTGTTTCCTTCTTCTCTTCTCCTCTCTTCTGGTGCAGTTTGAGCTGTTGGTTGTCCTCTGAATCCCTGAACGCTCTAGGATCTTGTTACTTTTGGAAATCACTTTCCCCCTATGTCCCACGATGCTCTGCATCCTGCCCAGTCACGCGTGTTGTTGATTGCTGGGTTTGTTCTCTGCAGGATCACAGGCGAGGAGGCACCTGTCACTTGCGCATCTCTGCCTGTGGAACTGATTTCTCCAGGCTCTCAAAACATGGTGTAGAGATTGCTTTTTCACTCAGGACTTTAACAAACTACCCTGGAGATAGGCTATGTGCCTTGTGCTAGGGCAGATAACAGGCCATGTTTTAATCAAGTCACCTGTAAAGTCAACTTAATATTGGTATGTGTTTGTTTATAATTTATTATGAGACTCCCAGATACTACAGTTAACCACAGTCAAAGTAAATAACCACATCTGCTCTTCCGGGCTATGTGTCTTGTCCTGAGTGTGACCTGTAGCACTGCCCCTCAGACTGACCGAGTCATTCCATTTCTAGCAAAGAGCAGAGTGAAGTTATACCATTTTCTACTCTTGTTTTGATCGCTGCTGGGTGAGTGGATTTCACTTTCTCACCATGTTCCACTGCAGCTGGCCTAATAAGTGAGTCTAATTTGCCATTGTCGTATTATGATTTCAGTCCCAGGGACAAGGAACAGTACCAGAATTTTAAAGCTTCAGACAGGTGAACTGCAGCTGTCGGTTCTTCTATTTGAACTCTTCAGTAGTTTGTGGAGTGTTGGCTCTTTTGCGTCTGCACCTCAACCAGTTCCCATTCTCAGAGGCTGTAGCTATTCCATGGTTAGCCGTTCCAAATAAGGAATGATAGAATGATCTTGTGAGGATGCATATTGTTCCATGCTGCAACATGGAGCGTGGGGCCTTTATTTTGTTTGCCTCTGTCTCTGCCTTGCAAAATTCACCCCCTCATCCAGGATGAGTAACTGCGTTTGATAGACTTTAAAATATAAGCATTTTTTGTTATCATAATGGTAAAGGGACAGGCAAATTGATTATGGTCCCTGCACAGGCAACATTTTATGACATTCTCAGATTCTATCTATTTCTGATCTACCCGTCACCTTGGTATTTAAATTACAAAATTAAGACTGCTACTGCTTTGGTCTGCAAAAGATGGTCATTTTTACCAATCCTTGGATCAGCCATTGCTACTCAATTTTATTGAGTAAATGTTTTGGAGGAAAACAAAACAACTCTAGCAATGACAATGAAATAAGAAAACCTCATAAAGGGAAGTACAGTGTAAGACTATATCCATCTTACTGTACGGGAATATTTTACACTTGTTTTATGCTCTAAGAAAAATTGAAGAAAAAGAACCAAAGTAAAGAGAAAAGTGAAATAAGTTAGAGAAAACTAGGGATACAAAACACTCAATATGTCAGACAGAAGAAGCCCAGCATAGTCAGAGAATCCTCATCGTACAGCAGTAACATTAGTCTGCAAGGCCAGATTTTTTTAAAAGAGCTCAGCAGATTGGGTACATGTTGAGTTCTGAGCACTTAATTAGTTGCCTTCAGCATAAAGATCACCTTTCCATAGTTATCAGTTCAGTAATTATGAAATACACCAAAAAGACATCAAATTTGAGGCCATATCTCCCCTTCTCTGATTGCTACTCATTCAACAGCAGTCATATTACTTAACCTAATGTCCCAGTTTTCTTACGAAAAAAAAAATACTTTGCCAAGTTGTTCTTTAGTGCAAAAGAGTAGGATGAGAGCAGAAAATGTCATGTTGCTCCAGCCCTGAGAGCAGAGAGAAGAGCAAAATGGGGGAATATACACATTCAATTTTTCTGCATTTTTCAAAGTCCCTGGGAATTCCACACAATAGGGATAATGCCATAAGGAGGACATACCTTGTGACTTTTGCTGTTTGCAAACGGATAACAATCGGTTGCATTTGAGGGTGATGTGTCTGACTCTCAAGCACTCATGTTTAACGTTTCTCTGGTTAATTGGTAATTGGCATGTAAGTGTGTTTTTATTTTATATTTGTGACTTGAATTGCAATGAGAGAACCCCAACAACCCTGAACATCCGAAGTGGTCACTAACAAGTAGCTACCATGATTCTCATATTTGTCACTTTCACTTCTTAAAGAACGTTGCCCTGACAGTGCTGCTTCTAATTCCTCATGAAGAATTCGTCATCCATGCCTGGGATAAAGGCGTCACCGTGGTCTGCCTGTACCCATTCCTGTCTTAGAAAGGTCGCCATGATATTTATTTTGTCTGTTATGGATACTGGGGGATGTTACTGCATTGATCAGCCCTTTGTCTCTGTTTACTACGAGTATAGCGCCAATTGCTGGGACGTGGCTGGCAATTGCTACAATCTTCCCAGTGTGCAGCTGTCCCCCAATCAGTTAATTACCATCTGTGTGAAACTCCTAGGCTAATGGGGCTGTTTTGCTCTTATTATGACTTGGGTAACTCCATCTTGTCCCAGTGCCTTGCTGCTTTTCATGCTCTGGGTGGGCTATCCAGCTACCTCGCCTTTGGCTATCCATGGGTACCTGGGATGGCAGGAGGTTGAATCAAATGCCTTGTGAGCTCTTCAGTGCTCTGGGCTGCTTCTCTGTTGCCCTGCGCCTGGTGTAACCTTGTAGACCTGTGCCAGGGGGTATCAAGCACTTCCCAGTCAGAAGGCATGTGGTCATGGCAAGGCCATTCCAGACTATTCTAAGATGCCTACTAGTAGCTGTATAGTGTCCATCACCCTGGAGTCTGGGCACCTCCGCAGTGGTTAAGCGCATGAATCCATCTGTATACCTCAGGTATCACTAAGGGGCTGATTGCCAAATTCTGTCTAAGCAATCCCCCATCTTAAGCAAGAACTAAAGTATTTCTAAGGTTTTCAGTACAGTTGATCCAACCTTTCGTTGAAGACCAGATTCAACATGGCAACCACTTTTTGCAGGTCTCTTCTCTGGCTGTTACTTAGGGCAGGTTTCACCACAGGGCTATAGGGAGAGATTTAAAAAAAAAAAATTCTGAGGGAAAAATACTATGAGATTGTGTAATTAGAAGCTGTTGCGTAACGCACATGCATAAAGAAGCTGAATTAAGGTTGCCTGAGCAACCTTAAATCTGGTGTCTCCTAACTTCTGAGTGCTTGTCTTTGCAACTGTAACACTGTTCTTCTAATGTCATTTGGGGTGTTATATGGAAGTGAGGCAGGACCAGTTCAGGAACATAACCACCATGTCTGGATATTGAGCTATAGCCGGGACAGACTTCTTAGACGTGGTGTCACTTTTTATAACTGTTAACCGGGGAAAGACATCCTGCTACTTGCATTTAGGGCCAGATTAGGGTCCCTCGAATGCAGCTGTGTGCTGGCGGAGAGGGAGGAGGTAACACCTATGCTGGGGGCAACCATAATTAAGCCGGGAGCATTGTGGGTGGGGACAGAGCCCTGGGGATGGCGGTGCTTGGGTCAGCACCGGCTACCGCTGTCGAACGGGCATAGCAATAGATAGGTGCCTCCCCCTGGGCTTCCCTAGTGCCAAGGGAGGTCATGTGTCTTTGAAAGCCATCAGGCTCCAGTTATATTCCTCCACCCCCTCCCTATTCTGGGCCTCGTCCTGCTGCCATTGTAGTTGATGGTAAAATTTCAACAGAAGCAAGATTGGGACTCGGATCTAGAGGGTAAGAATGAATCGGAAAGAATTGGTGTATGACATGAAGTTATGCATCCTGCCTTCCATCCATCCATCCAAGTATCTCTCTCGCTTCCCCCCCGCCCCCCAACCCTTCAAATCTATATTCAGTAACTGCCTTCCAAAAAGAAACACTGAGTGGGAGTTTGAATTGTTTCAAAGCACCAGAGTCATCCGAGCAAATGCTTTCTGCTTTGAGTCAGATTTGAGAAACCTTGGAGGGAGCAAGGCTAGTTTATAGCCAAGCAGTTCCTGAGAACCTCTTGAGGGGCCCCTGAGCCCTGGGAAGGTCACTAGCTGGGTAGGGTGGTGGTTTGACATGCCCAGTGTGCTTGAAAACACAACGGATTTACACAAAGGTGGTTTTAGGCTGATCAATTCCTGGAGTCTGGGCTCATAAAGTGCTTGACTCTGTTGTTACTTCCAGGGCCAGATCACAGGCAGCTGAGGTAGAAGGGTTCTCTGAGATGGACTCCCATCCTCCAGATCTGTGGGTAGCAGAGAGTTAGTGCATTACTCAGGACATGACTAAAGTCATGCACGACTGCTTCACAGAGCCATAGAGTTCCCATGTACATACAAAGTATCCCCAGAGCTAACTTTACCGCTGCCCCCCCAGGAATAAAGCACAGAGCCTAGCTGTGCATGACAGCTTGGGGGAGTTTTTACTTATGGAAAAATCCTATAGAATGTAATAGGGTGAAACTAATAGTGTTTTATAGAAATGATTCTAAAAACCTATAGAATGTAATAGATTATGACAATCTTTTTGTAGGTTTTGGGGTTTTGAAAGCGTCCTTTAGAAGAGCTGTAATTCTCCATTTAATCCTATAAAATGGTCCCCAAATAAAGCCTTAAGAGGGGTTCTAATTTTCTTTTAAATTACATAGGATTTTTCCCATCAGGGATTGTTCTTAAATCTGTTTTCCAGTTTAAAATTAGCTTGTGGTTGCCAGTGATAGCCTGCAGTTGGTGGGGGGTGACATGTATTTTTCCTTCTATGGAAATTCATTCAGACTTGCCATATTAATATTTATTTTTCTACAGTGTGCTAATATGAAAAGTGAATTTTTTTCCAAATGCTGTTTGTAGAACACCTCATAGTCTTAAGGCCATTTTACTAATTTCGTAGATATTCTTGAGTCAGTAAACAAGTTTTGGGGCATGGAAGGGGGATTCCCTCAAAATTTCCAAACCATAGATATACTGGTGAAATAAATATCGACATTCAGACCACAAATAGACAACACCACCAGGGTCCTTTCAAGGGGGCAAAATGTGTTGGGTGTTTCAAGTAATATAGTGGGCTTTGCTTTGCCTGTCTTAATGCTGTTAAAAGGATGGTCCAGTAGTCTAGGTGTTAGCATGGGATTTAGGAGACATGGATTCAGTTCTCTGCAATAGACTTCCTGGGTAACCTTGGGCAAGTCACTTAGGCCACGTTTTTCAAAAGTGGCTAGTGATTTTGGTTGCCCAACTGGAGACACTTTTAAAAGGGTCTGATTTTTAGAGGGCTGGTGCTCAGCACAGTCTCCCTTTAGGGTGCCTAATAATGGGTATCCCAAAATCCCTAGTTGCTTTTGGAAATCTTGGCATTAGTCTCTCTGGGCCTCGGTTCCCCATATGTAACCTGGGGATAACAGAACTGCGCTTCCTCTCAGGGGACTGTGAGGGTACATACATTGGGTATGGATTATCAGATGAGTCCGTAAAATAGATGAGGGGGCCTGGACAGGCTGGGCTTCTGATCTGGGGAATGGGGAATGATCTGTTGAAGAAGGAAGACTTTTAAATCTTTCTGGCTTCTAAGTTAAATATGAATTTTGAGCCTGCAGCTGCAGTCCACAATTGCTCCCAACTAGCATATCAAAAAAGGCCCGGCACATTACATGCCTAATTCCCGGCAATAAACAGGCTGTGATAGATACACTTTCTTTAAGTGCACAAGCTGTAAACTTCGAATATTTATACTGTTAAGGAGATGTGTTAAAGGCAGGTGTTTGAGTGACAGGGTAATATTTGAAGTTCGAACACTTATCATCAAATGTGCAGCATAAAAGGGGGAGAAAAGAAGAACCCTAATAGCATATTTTGCAGGGAAAACAAGCTGCCAAGTCTCTTCCCAGACTAAACCTGGTTTAAAGATTGACTGTACAGCTGTAAAAACTATTGATGAACTGTAAACATGAAAAGATCACCCTGATCATGGCCCGTCAAAACCATTACACTGAGAGTGCTCTGAGCTCCTTTCCCGCATGACTCACCAAGTCTTGAGCAAATGTGTTTATTTGTAAAGATCCTTATTTCAAGAAATCCTGACCTTTTTTAATGCCTCACGCTGTAAGCTCTGGAATTCTAAAATGCTTTTTGGCAACTGTTTAATCTTGCTAAAGCTCCAACACTCTGATTTCCATGGCGATTTACATATATTTATCCTTGATATTCCACATTGTACTGCTTCTTTGAAAACCGATTTACTTTTGCGGCACTCGTAATGTAATTCAGCAGCTGTAGCACTCACATGAGATCAGACGGTAAAAAGGGGGCATAGAGGGATCCACTTTATTGCACTCGGCAATTAAGTTAATGACAGTCCTCCGCATCCTGTCTCTGATGGAGCAGTGTGGTGAGTGGCATCACACTTCCGATCCACACCATACATTCCTAGGAGATTATGGTGTGTCTGGAGCTGCTACTGTGTCATCTGACTGCAGCCAGGGACTGCAGCCCTCTGACAAATGCAGTGATCCCTTATGCATGGGCTGGGCCCCCTGATTGCTGTTTAAGAATAGCATCGATATAGAAAGCAATGAAACTCCGCTCCGGAATTTGCTGTTCATTAATGACAAGGATAAAATGTCATTGGTGCAGGTCAGGAAGATCCCTTTGTAACCATGGTTTTAAAGCTATTTCGTAATGTCCATATACACACTGAAACCTACACTAAGAACTGCAGCTCTTAAAACTTTTCAAAGTATCCCTGAAATCTTCTGTAGGATGTAAAAAGTAGCCTCCATCAGGCAGCTGTTGCTGGTCATTTAAGCTAGGTTCAGTCTCTCTATGTCTAATTTAGCCATAGACACATATTTTATTTTTAAGAAAGTTAAGAGGATGTTAAGATTCTGTGGTGATACATTTGAGGGGAAACTTTTTTTTAAAAAGTGAGCGTTTTGTGTGCAACCCTAACCCTGCCAATGTCTATATATGTATATGATAGGCTTGTTCATGTCACAATCGTGGGCTAGTAATCAAATCATTCCAAATAATATACTGTTTTTACAACCTCTGATACATATTCATTTTTTTCACACTTTTCAATTTACACTAAAATAGATTAATAGATTATGAGCCCAGAAGGAGCCATTGTGATGATCTAATCTGCCCTCTTCTATAGCACAAACCTGAGGACTTCCCTGTATTAATTTTTCTGAACTAGAGCAGATTTTTTAGGGAGAAAAAAAAAATCTAATCTTGATTTAAAAATTCCGGGTGATGGAGAAACCACCAAAGCCCTTGTTAAGTTGTTCCAGTGGTTAATTACTCACTGTTAAAAATGTATACCTTATTTCTAGTCTGAATTTGTTTAGCTTCAGCTTCCAGCCATACCTTTTGTCTGCTGGATTGAAGAGCAGACAAAGGTTTAACTCTATTATTAATATTCTGTTCCCTATGTAGGTGTGACCCGTCCGTGCCCAGGGTAGCCACCTGAAAATGCCAAGGTCAGGGCAGGCTGCAAAAGGAGAGCAGATTCTCCCAGCACTGGTGGGTGACACTGAAGTCAGACTTCCCAACCAGCCACAAACAGTGCTTCTGATTCTCCCACCTGGTTGTCAAGAAGCCAAAATAAAGATATACGCAGCCCCCTTTACTGCATTTCAGTCTCCGGCTCCCAATCAGCCACTAGGTCCAGTAAAGAGACCAGTTATTTAAACTCTATGCTCTTTACCAAAAAGGTTTCTCCTGACCCCAAAGGGTCAGCCACAGCACCAGATCAATATAAGTTTAGATCTTACCCAAAATACCACGCTGCCAGCCAATCCTTTAGTAAATAAAACTAAAGGTTTATTATAAAAAAAAAGAAACCAACTATAAGAGAAATTAAAAGATTAAAGCAATCAGATACATACAAATGATTTGAAAGTCCATAAACATCAGGTTTCTAGAAGAATTGTGGAGTTTGCAGGTCGGTATAGTCCCTCTGGTTTACATCCAGTACCTGGATGAGTCTCAGTCCTTTGTTTCACAGCTTCAGTAGATGAGTTGATCCAGAGATAGGTGATGACTGAAAGACGGACTAAAGACTGGTGATTGAAGACAAAATGGATCTCGGGCATCTGCCTTTTATGTCCTCTGGCTTTTGCCATACTGCTTGTGGAATTTTACAGGAACCAAAATGGAGTCCAGAGTCAGATGAGTAAATCCTGGTGATTCATCAGGTATATCCCTGGCTTCTCCCCTAGGACCCTGGCACCTGTGAATTTCTTAATGGGCCATTAAGCAGGCTATTGTTCTGCAGCCATCCTATCTGGGGTGTGACCCAGGCACAGCACAATTTGAAATACAGATATATCAAACATATCCATAACTTCCACTGCACACATAACACATGAACATAAACATCATCATCTTACTTAGCACACTGCCTTTCTAACAGTACCTGACATGGCATATCTCGCATGAATTATTATGATTTTGACATATTGATGTTAAATACTATAATAAATGCCCCCCCCCCAGTCCAGCCAGCGTGACAGTGGGATTTATAGGCTTTCATCAACTTGCCCCTTAATCTTCTTTTTATTAAACTAAATAGATTGAGCTGCTTGAGACTATCACGATAAGGAATGCTTTTTCCAATCCTTTTCTCATTCTTGTGGCTCTTCTCTGAACCTTCTCCAATTTGTCAACATCCTTCTTGAAATTGTGGACACTGGAACTGGATGCATATTGCAGTAGTGGTCACACCGGAGCCATATAACCTCTCCATTCCTACTCGAAATTCCCTTGTTTCTGCACCCAAGGATCAAGTTAGCCCTGTGGGCAACTGCGTCACAGTGGGACCTCATGTTGAGCTGATTATCCACCATGGTGACCAACCTTTTTCAGAGTCACTGATTCCCGGGTTAGAGTCCCCCAATTTGTAATTATAACCTGCGTTCTTTGTTCCCAAATGTAGGACTTTACATTTGGCCATATTAAAACTCATCTTGTTTGCTTGCACCCAGGTTATCAGGCAAGCCAGATTGCTCTGTCTCAGTGACCTATCCTCTTCATTATTTAACACTCTCCCAAACTTTGTGTCATCTGCAAAATTTATGAATGATGATTTTGTTTTCTTCCTAGTTATTTTGAATAGCATAGGGCTAAGAACTGATCCCCCCTAGAAACATCTGCTCAGTAACGATTCAACATTGTACAATTATATTGTAAGGCCTATCATTTAGCCAGTTTTTAATCCATTTAATGTGTGCTGTGTTGAATTTGTGGTGGTCTAGTTTCTGAAGCAAAAAAAAATCAGTTAGTTCTATTTTCCTATTGATTGGCATAAATTATATTACCCTCCTTTGATTCTTTATTATCTCAGTCTTGTATCAGCCATTACATTATTTATCCTGGGATTGATGTCAGACTGACAGGCCTATAATTACCCAGGTTGTCTTGTTTACCTTTTAAAAATATTAGTACAACATTAGCATTCTTCCAGTCCTCTGGAACTTCCCCAGCATTCCAAGACTTATTAAAAATCAGTGTTAAAAAGGTTGGCCAAAGAGCTCTCTGGACAGTTAAATTCTCAGATGCAAGTTATCCAGACCTGCTGATATTAAAATGTCTAGCTGTGGTAGCTGCTGTTTAACATCCTCCTTAATTAATGTTGGAATGGAAAGTATTTCATCACCATATGATATGACATCTGGCTATTTCCCAAATATAGAACAGAAATATTTATCAAACGTTTCTGCTTTCTTTGCATTATTACTGACAATTCTGACATTTCTGTCATAGTAATGGACCAGTATCATTGCTAGTAATCCTTTTATTGCTAATATACTTTAGAAACTCCTCCTTATCTTCCTTAATTCTGCTGGCCACAGATTTCTCCTTGTGTCCCTTTGCTTTCCATATCAATATTTTATAATTCATAGTTTTTGATTTATATTCATTACTGTCAACGTCCCCTTTCTTCCATTTGTTATCGATAGCTCTGGATATTTTATAACTGCTTGCATTTCCCCTTTGAGCCAGGTTGTGTTTTTAACTAGCGTGGCATCTCGTGAAATGTTCTTAAATGGTTCCAAATTATCTTTCAAATTTGTCTGTTAAAATCTTTCTCCCGACTGATTTGGCTCATAAAGTCTTCAGCTTTGTGCAACTGGCCTGTTTAAAGCACCAAGTAGATATGTTACTGATTTGCATATCAAGTTTAATCAAGTCATGATCCCTTGTACCGGAGCGATCACTAATTTAGTTCTGTGATCAGTTCCTCTTTACCTGTGAAGATGTGGTGTAATGTAGCATTCTCCAGTGTTGGGTGCAAGATTTTTGAGTTAGGAAATTGTCACCCTTATTTTGAGAAAATCCAAGGACTTTTTAGCAGTAGCAGCAGGAGACCTCCAGCATGCATCACTCAGATTGAACTCGCCCATGATAATATAGCTTTCTTTCCTACACATGATAGATAAGTGCATGAGGAGCTGGTCATCCTGCACTCCAGTGTGATTTGGTGGTCTGGAGCAGACATCTTTATCTGTTAGGACATTGAGCCATAAGCATCCAAGGTCATTCGCTTCCGAGCCGTCCGTGACTCAGATACGGGCAATGCAATTTTTGACAGTGTCACGCCTCCTCCCCTTTTGCTCACTTGATCCTTCCTAAATAGGTTATAACCATTGATATTAACATTCCAGTCATGGGAATCGTCCCACCAGGTGTCAGTGATACCCACTAGAGTGAATTTATGCTCCTAAAGGAGCAATTCCAGTTTCTCTTGTTTATTACCCAAGCTCTTGGGATTGGTATAGATGCAACTAAAGAATTTCTTGACTTCACATCCTTTGCTGTCTCGATTCATTTTGTTTCCTACGTCGTGATTTTGTGTTAATATAGGGCTCACTTGTTCCCTCTTCTCACCTCCCCCGTTTGTTATTTTATTAGTCTAATACCCCCTGCTTCGTCTAGCTCACCTGTCAGAGGAAGTCATTTACTGTTCTTGTTTGCTACGTGTTTTACTACACTACTCATTTAGCCGTGCCAGGGAGGTAGCATAGCTTCCCTCCGCCACAGACAGTTTTAAAAGCCAGAGCAAGTGCAGTCTGCTTGCACCAAGTGCAATGCTCAAAGGTTCATAACTTAGGCAAATCAAATCCAATTTTCACCAGACTCACAGTAAGACACTCCTCTTACAGGCTAAATAGGAGCTTCCCAACCCAAGCCGTTTCAGTGCCAGAACCGGCATCAGCAGGATTATTGCAGAAAAGAGAAGGAAATCTGATGTTCCTGAAGAAATAATTCTTTAATTACACCCTGCCCATCTCAGTTTGTTTGCCCACTGCTAGGGGGAGGGCAAGGTTGTCAAGCGTAGGTGGCAAAGTGACATTGCAGTCAGCTGGGATAGGTTCTTGTGACAGAGGAGGAGGGATCAGAGGGAAAAGCAAAGTGTTGACATTGGGACAATTGCGGTCTACATCATTGAATGAGCAGGTTATGGGCTTCCAGCTGGTCCTGGTGTCATGTCTAGATTCCAAGCTTTCATTTTAAAAAACAATGGTTCTGTAGTAAATAAAATCTCTTCTGCTAGCAAAGATCCTTTACCACGTATAAACTGTGGAGAGCTGCCTGACTGAGTCTGTGATTGGAGAGACTGAATGAAGAATGCGAGTACATGGGGACTCGTAGTGAGGCGAGAGGTCAGTGTGAAGTCTCCGGAGCACCAATCCGGTTTAACTTTTCCACTTCTGATGGTTGCCTGGGAGAACTACCCGCTGGTGTGTGTCCCCAGCGTGATGGGACATGCTAGTCCTCTCTCAATGTTCCTTTCGCTAGAAGGAACGTCCCATAGGAGACAGGCACCAAGTTTGAACGGGCAAGTCCTCAGAGGTTCCTGCAGCCAGTCACTTCACTAAGCGGTCTGCTGCTGCCCACAGGCGTTCGGGAGACAGTAGCACTTTGAGCACAAGCAGTTAAAATGTATTGGACTCATCACTGCACTAGGATCCTGCAGGATCTGGGGGGATTTCTTGCTGCGGTATTGAAAACTGATCATTGTAATGCACTGATGCGTCTCACCAGGAGAGCTGGCTTGAAAGCCTGTTTCCCCCACTGTCCCCCAAGCGAAAATGGAAAAGGAAAAAACATCCACACCAATTTCTTGTGTGTCCTCATCACAGAAACCACCAGCACAGCACCTGCCAACTGGTCTCCATGGGGACAAGTCACAGAGGAGAGTCCAAGGACTGAATTTGCCATGGCAGTTGTACTCCCCTCTCATCCTTCAAAGTGGGTCCTAGATGGCAGGGTTGAGATCCATTGGTGGAGGCAGCGTGTGCGAATCCTGTACAGCTGCTGCCCATACTGTACCTGTCCGACAGTTAAATTAGGGACTTTGCTCTCGAGAGCTACCGGTGCAGCGCCTGTCAGGGTGGTGTAAATTGAGGTAACGCCAGGAACTTCATTGATCTGCAGCAGACAAGGATGTGCCAAGTTAGTGTTTAGAAAACGTTGGTATATTTTCTATCTCCTCCCTCCCAACCCGGCCCTGAAGTCTTGGGGAAAGTCACTGCAGACAGATGTTGCCAAAATTCCTCTCGAATATTGGTTGTGCACAGGGCCCCCACACTGGGGGGGGAGGGGAGGTACACTTTACTGGAGGCCCTGGAGTGTCTGGCCCAGGCTGCAACCCCCATTACCATGAGGAAAAAAATTATTCATGGCTCATGAGACTGTAAGTCTGGGATGAGGGATTGTGGTATGAGTATGGGAGAGGGCCCGTGTTACAAGTTTGTACTGGGCCTGAAAAAATTATGCTTGGGCCCTGGTTGTGCGTGGTGTAAATCTGTCTTCCTGCCAATATATTGTGTAGGAGCAACACTGCTACCCCTGGCCAGTCCCACACTATAGGAACAGGTGTTGTGAACCCTGGTTAGCACCCTCCCAGACACTGCCCAGAGGGAAGAGCACCAAGGGAAGCACGTGAACGTTAAATCACCAAGCCACCGTTGAACACAGCCCTCATGTTCTTGGGTTATTCTGTCAAATCCTGACAGAGCTCCTTCTTGCAGCTCTGCCAGGGTGCCCTTCTCTCCTCTCGCTCGGTTATAAATGGTTCCCTGCAAAAAGGGGCCCGACATAGGTTCTGAGTTCAGTGGAATGCAAGAGAGGCCACTGGTATCCTCTTTGGAGTCACAGAGGTTTCAGCAGAACAAGCTCCCTCCCTTCAGCGTGACTCAGGTCCGTAATGTGAGGGAAAAGAACACAGCAGGGTTCTGTTCATTCTGCGTGGCTGGTAAATGCCAAGCTGCCTGGTGGAACCTAATAACTGAGCCCGTCTGGGGGAGCGAGGGGCTAGATTTCACTCCAGAAGCTTAACGTCAGGGTTCTCTTCCCAGCTCTTCCATTGACTTGCTGTTTGACTGTGTACTAGGCACTGTCTGCGTAATGGGGTTAATGAACTCATCCAACTTTAAGTGCTGTAGAGAGGCAGTTGTGTAACGTCATCCCTTTAGCCCACTGTTTTGCAAGTCAGTCTCTGCAGGGAAAGGGAAAGGAAGCCTGGCCAGTCAGAAAAGGGATGTTGGAGCAGCTCTTCCACAATGCATGCTCAATGCAGGTATGTATGCAGAAACTCTGCAGATACGTTAGTGCTGCCCAGGACAGAATTAAGACCCCTTTTGTACAAACTTTTCAGACATAATCCTGTATTTTTGGTACCCTCCCTGACATTCTCAGTCTGGGCACCTAGAACAAATGGCCACTTCTTAAAATGTTGGTCCTAGTTTCTTCTCCCTTCTCTGGAATCTGCATTTCCTCCTCAATTACAGCTCTTCATGGAATTCACTCCTCTCTGTGCATTGCTAATCAGATTTAGCATCGATTGCTAAGTGCTCACCTTGTCCTGTGTTTTCCAAACTACACAGCAGTGAGATCTGCCATCAGCCTGCCATTCCAAGGTACAATTTTGGAAGAATTTCTTTCTTGGGCCAGACAGAGAAATATAGATTTGTACGTGAGGCATTTAGCTATTGATTTGGCTACCACATAAATATAACATTTTCTCACCCTCTCCAGCCAAGTGTATTCAAAGGGTTTTGTTCTCCTCTCCCTTACGCCAGTTTTATATTAATGCAGCTCCATTAACTCCTCATTTACACCAGTGTCAGAGTGTGGGGGAAACGTAGCCAAAGCTTTTGTGCTGTCCATAGCCTTTTCTCTGGCTAGAAATCAGAGAACAGCACTTGGGCTGATCCTGCTTTCATGCTCACTGTTGTAAATCAGGAATAAATTCCACTGATGTCAGTGGGATTACATTGCTGTAACGCGTGTGAAGGAAGAATCAGACCCTTGGCGTTCTGGGTACCTTCTAACTTCAACCCTGTTAAAACCCGTATAGTTTTGAGTTGCAAAGACATAACCGTCAACTACACCCATGATCGCCATACAGGGACAGATTGTCACCTGGTGTTAGTCAGGAGTAAGTCCAGCGAAGTCTAGAGAGCTCTGGCATTTTACACCAGGTGAGGATCTGGTCCTTAGAAATTTTATTCTAGGAATAATGGGTCAAGTTGCATTTTCAAACCCTTCTCATCTCCTTTCCAGTGCCCATGAGAATTGACCTTTGGTCTGTAATCAGGAGGGATGGACCAGTTCCTCAAAGAAGGATTTGGGAACATTCATTCAAACGAAACCCAAATAAGTGAATGCATCTGTGCAAAGGCTCACATTGGACGTGTCTGTGTTGCCATCCAAAAATCTCTCACTTGGATGGGTTTGCGGTTAAGGCACTGGGGTTCAGTCCCCAGCTGTGCCACAGACTCCCTGGTGATGTGGGCTAGTCACTTCATCTCTCTGTGCCTCGGTTTCCATCTGTAAAATTGAGATGATGATCCTTCCTTTCTTCCTCTCACCCTTTGTTTATCTTGTGTATGTAGATTGTAAGAGCTTTGAGACAGAGACTGTCTCTTCCCATGTCCGTATAGCAGTTAATGTAGTAGCACCCTGATTTTGGTGAGGACTTGAGTCAGTCAAAAGTTTCCAAATTCTGAGGTTTTAATGAAAATTTTTATCAACATTTTAACCAAAAAAAAAAAAAAGCAAGCGGATACAACTAAACTTTGGGGTTTTTTCAACCAATGACAAAGCTGGCTAAAATGTTTTAAGGATTAAAATGTTTCAAATTTAAAAAATATCAGTAAAAATCTTTCAAGAGTCGTCCCCTCCCCAATCGCTAGTTGGAACTGTCAAATAATTACAGGCAGTGCAGGTAGTGACACCTGTAGTTAAACTTGACAGACATTTTCCATTGTAAGACTACGTTTGCAGTTGCTTAAATTTTGTCAAACTTATCTTCCAGGCTAAATTTTTTCTTGCCAGCTGTCTACACCAGGCCAGTTTTTTTGGGAAAGTTTCAGTTAAAATGATTCAGACAGTTCTGTGAACAAGATTAGGGAAAATATGTTGTTTAGCCCATGTTAAAAAAAGATTCTTGTAACTGTTTCAGTGAGACTATGTAGCACCTCCATGCTTTGGAGAAGAGGCTTGAAATTTGGCAGGAGGTGCCGATGCCTTTTGCCATCCCTCTGAAGATATGCCCAATTTTGCCAAGTTATAAACATCTGAAAAATCTGTTTGCACATGCTCAGTAGAGACGTGTAAGAGTTTGACAGCTAAATTCTCCCAAGATTCTGTCTGCTCTGAGCATGCTGCAGCACCTGACTTGAATGCAGAGGGCTGAGGAACAGGAACGGGAGAGGAAGAGGGAAGAGATGCAGAATGAGTGAGACAAGGAGAAGAGCCTGGGAAAAGGGGGTTAGGAGCAGGAGCTTGGAGGGAGGACAGTGGCAGGAGCGAGGGGGGCAGAAGATGGGGGGGGGCGAATAGGAACAAGGGTGGGGAGAGGGGCAGGATCCAGGGATTGCAGGGAGGGTGGGGAAAAGCATAATAGGTGAGGGGAGGAGCTGTAAGAGGATAAGACAGAAGCCGGAGGCAAAGGCCCACCGTTTCCTGGCCACTGCAATAGGTGCGCACTTTCCAACTCCTGCGACCCGTGAGGCTGGTGTCCTACTGACAGCAGCCTCTTTTTCTGACAGCCCCGCTTCGTTCCCAGAGCACAGTCTGCCCTGAATGAGGCAGGGGTCCAGTGGACAGAATAGCACACGACCGTGCGAGGAATGACTGCATCTTAACACATGCGCACAAAGGGGGCGAATGATGGTTGCACAGGCAACCTGCAGTCTGGCATTTCTTAACCTTTGAGTGATTGACTTCCCAACTTTAATGTGAGGGGGCTTTATGCAATAAATAATCACGTCCTTCCTCTTGTTTATAAGTTTGTCTCCTGTCGGACTGGATGACAGATACCAAGTGGTAGAGGTAGCATGTGGTGGAAGGGGCCAGTCACACCCCGAATGTCTAAAGAGCAGCTGAAGGGACTTGGTTTTTGAAGACCTAGGCTGCCATGCGCTAGCACGCAGTGTTCATCAAACCAGAGTGAGTCCGAGATGTGCAGAGCTGCCTGCAGTGACTCAGCAGCGTGAGCGCCAACCTCGGGGCAGACATTTAGGAAACCGGGGCACATACCCCAGAGTGGCTGTGAGTTCTATCCTTAGCTTTCACCAACCACTTCTCAAGCGTAAACTCCTCAGGCACTACGGCAGCATAAGCACAGAGTCAGACAGCCCCCTCGGGCGCGCCGATCTATTTCACCACCCAGGTGAGCCTACCTTTGTGATAGACGGTCCTTTACACCAAGAATTATCTTGATATTAGGTTACTTCCACCCCCAAGGGGCCAGTCGTTTATTCCTGGTCAATTGCACCTTAAACATCATAGCAAAGACCACACTTGTAGCCAGCTTCTATAATGAGCAAGCTCTATACCTCCTTTAGGATTAATCCAGGCTAAGCAGCTGTGGATCTCTTGTTTATGCCTAGAAAAACCTTGTCTCCCAGAGTCCAGGCAGCATAGTGATACCAGGTTCCTGTTGAGGGTTTTTATCCCCTTCCTGCCCTGTGCTCTAAGCTGCAAAGTCAGCTAACAGGAGGAATCCACTTGCGTGACTCACCTTCATTGGCAGGGGGAAAAAGCAAAACAACAAACATCTTTTGTCCTCTTCAGTGTCCCACAGCAGTCTGTCTGGTGTCAATGGACCTTTCGGGTTAGGCAGGACATAACACCTTTTGTTGGCAATCAGCTAATGAATGTCTCTCCTGTCTGGTGATTTACACAGCTCGAGGCTCACAATACAACCACTCAAATATTACCTTACAATATGGGGTACAGAGGTTATAAGTGAGATGAACGCAGGCAGCAACTCACAAGCATTCAATACAGTCTAAACATTAAACACAGTCTTATAATGCTAAGATCTCTTTTGACATTAACATTAACACACAGGTGGGCCAGATGGGTCCCAGCCATGTATTTGTCAGTGTTCCATTGAGATATGGAGCCTTTCAATCTGCATCTCTTCTTGGAGCATTTTTGTACAGAAATAAAGGACCAAACTCATGAAATAATTTATTCCCCTATGGGTGAAATTCAACGGCTGGCTGGCTGCCCAGTGGTGAGCGGGCTTGTGTGGAGCTGGCCATCTCTAATGAAGAATTGGAGGGTGGGCCATATGGTGGTAAGTTCTTGCATTTAATTTATGGTTAATTTTTGAAAAATGAATGATCTCCATGCAAGCAAACAAATGAGAGGATTTAAAACAGATTTGCTCAGATTTTGTTAATTTACCAGGATAAACTCAATCCTTGAGCTTTTCAACACAGTTTATTGACACTGACCCTGCTCACTCACTAATTGCTCTATCCTAATTAATCAGTGTTTATGTATTATTTAAAGATAAAATCCAACGTGGTGTCCATAGCCACTGTCATCAACTATCTCTTCTTGGACTCAATACAGAGACCACTGAAGTCAATGGGCAGCGTTCCTTTGATTTCAGTGGGCTTTGGAGGAGACACCTTATCACCATAGTGATGAAGTGACACTCCCAACTGCCCTGACCTCCATCATGGACTGAATTAAGTGCCTCTGACCTTGTTCTTCCAGAAGGAGGCATAGGGAGTCGTGGTGGTGGTGATGATGAAGTTCTTCTTATCCTTTGCATTTTAATCTGATTTTACATTGTACTAAGAAATAATTGTGTGTGGGAAACAAATGTGAATGTGATGAGCTCCACATTTCAGCCACTCCTTTTCTTAACAGCTTTCCTGTCAGGCTGCAAGTCTCTCCTCTCTTCGTAACTGTTCGTTATTAATATAAACGTTCTTATTGACCTTCTTTGATGGGATTGCTTTTACAGGATCAGCCCAGTGCCAATTCCTTGCGTGGCCAGTTGCCTCACGTGTTATAGGTGCCCTTCGCCCCTGGTGTTGAAGTCAGTGAAGTTACGCTGGCGGTTGGCCCAAGCACTCTGTGTGATGGCTATCCCACAGAGAGAAGGGCTTTTGCTACGTGAGCACCAACAAACACTCAGGCCTGGTCCTTGCTGCATGAAAGGTGTGTGTTTTGCCTTGAGGTAAATATGTATGACAAAGTAAAAACAGTGAAGAACAAGGCACGCTGACTTGCCCGTGAAGTAAGCCACCTTGCCTTTACCTCCCTGTAAAACTAAAGCCCTGGTCTTCACCTTGAGCCACCTCACACCCTAGTGACCCCAACGTAAAAATCACACCTTCTTTAGCGTGAAGACAAGGTCTCCAACAGACCCCGTGCTGCCAGTGCTCTGCGTGTAAAGCACCTATGACAGTCTCCTAAGCAAAACTAGGGAAATGTGGTCTAAAGGAAATTACTATAAGGGGGATGAACGACTCATTGAAAGATCATACTCAGAGCAGTTATCAAAGGTTTGCTTTCAAACTGGGGAAGCGTATCTACTGGGGTCCCGCAGGGGTCAGTCTTGCGTCTACAGCTGGTCAATATATTCATTAATGACTTGGATAATGGAGTGGAGAGTATGCTTATAAAAATTGCAGATGACACCAAGCTGGGAGGGGTTGCAAGCACTTTGGAGGACGGTTAGAATTCAAAACAACCTTGACAAACTGGAGAATTGGTCTGAATTCAGCAAAATGAAATTCAGTAAAGACAAGTGCCAAACTATTGCACTGAGGAAGGCAAAATCAAATCCACGTCTACAACATGGGGAATAGCTGTCTAGGTGGTAACACTGCCGAACAGAATCTAGGGGTTACAGTGGATCAGAAATTGAATCTGCGGCAACAGTGTGATGCAGCTGCAAAAAAGACTAATTTCATTCCAGGGTGCATTAAGAGGAGTGTCATCTGTAAGCCACGGGAGGTAATTGCCCTGCTCTGCATGGACTGGTGAGGCCCCAGCTGGAGTACTGTGTCCAGTTCTGGGCACCCCACTTTAGGAAGGATGTGGACAAATAGGAGAGAGTCCAGAGGAGAGCAAAAAAAATGATACAAGGTTTAGAAAACCCGATCTAGGAGGAAAGGGTAAAAGCGTGGGGCATGTTTAGTCTTGAGAAAAGAACACTGAGAAGGAGGCTTCAGCTATAGGAAGGGCTGTTAGAAAGAAACCGGTGAGCAATTGTTCTCCATGTGTACTTAAGGTAGGACAAGAAGTAAGGGTCTTCTTAATCTGCAGAAAAACTTGCTAACTATCAGGATAGTTAAGCTCTGGAACTGGCTTCCAAGGGAGGCTGTGGAATCTCCATTGTTGGAGGTTTTTAAAAACAGGTTGGACAAACACCTGGCAGGGAGGGTCTAGGTTCACTTAGTCCTGCCAGAACACAGGGGCCTGGTCTAGGTGGCTTCTCCAGGCCCCTTCCAGCCCTGCATTTCTATGGTCTTATGACTGTCTTCTTTGGGAGGGAGCCTATGTATCAAACACTTGTGAGTTGGGCTTTCCTATTACCCTAAATAAATAGCAATGAGAATCCCATCTTTTACCCATTGGCAAGAACAATTCACTCCCGTTCCCTGCTAAATTCAGCAGATGCTAAAAGTTTGGATGGGGGGAAACATCATAGAAAGCAGCACCAATTTATTACCCGATTCCTTTTGTAATGAAAGAAATAAGTCTAAAGCCTTGAACAGGAGTCCTGGAAACTACCCACCACTTTCAAACTCTTTTGGCCTCTTTTATTAGTCAGAGTTGTTTTTTGCTTTTCTAAACTACCGTGTGTAGGTTGCAATTATCCCACGGATTCCAGAATGGGAGATGATGATTCATTGTCGAAATGTAGATTTTATTTTAAAGTAACGCTTTTCCCTGACACGTTCTGTGAACTAGTGCTGGCACCCTAGAATTTAGAAGTGGCAAAAATCTATTGGATCATCCAGTCCATCCCCAGTCAAACGTGGAATGAGTGTGTCTAGCCGCAGGCTTTGTATAGCTAAAGTCTGACTGTCTCCTGCTGTGTGGATTCCATCACCTACCTCCCTTGTTTAATTACTCTGTATTACTAGGATGGTTTTCCAGCTACCTCGTTCAAACTTCCCATGATCCGCTCCATTCCTGAATCACTCTGCCAAACTGCTCGTGGGGGTCAGAGGGAGGAATGGAACCCCCGGGAAATCAGGTCTTTGTGGATTAATAGTTGGGTTATTTATCTCCTGACACTGATTTGTATCCCCATTGTGTCCCAACCAGTGTGTACATTGTCATGTTTTCTCTCTGTATTCTAATGTAGGCAGGGAAAAATATGGACTGAATAGGGATAGAGAGAGAGAGTGTCAGCAAACAATGCCATACAACATAGGAAGGATGATATAAAACACGTGCAATGTGGTATTGCAGTGCCGTCAACAGAGCAGGAGCTTTGGGGAACTCTCCTATAGGCTGCAAACTATATATTTCACTGCCTATTGGAACTTCCTCCCCCTAGGGCACTGTAGCTCTTTGCTGTTTCCCGCTCTTTGGCCGGGAAGGGGGTTGTAATGCAGGGGCTGGGGCACTCTGCAACTGGTACAGAAAAACGGGCTAGAACTTTGTTTTGAAAAACATTGTATTTTTTTCCCCAGGTCAAGACATGTGTCCTCCACCCTCCCAGAGTAAAGTGCATGAAAATAATAATCCAGTAGAAAAACCCAGGTCCGCTCTGCAGAGAGGGAGCTCTTGTTGATTGCAGCTGGAGTTGTAAATGTGCTGCAAATCAAGCACTAGCATCATTCTCCCTCTCACATGCTCATTGCCAGTTTGCACTTCCATTGTCTGTAAGACTCCTTGCAAAGTGCTGAATTTTGCAAATTAGTCAGTAAATGCACAAACACACATTTGAAAACATGACAAGCAATGATGATGCGTCACACTGTGGACTTTGTTCATTACTTTTGACAACTGTAGCAATTGAGATAGAATTGTCTCTACCAGGAGGAATATGGTGTACTATATTTGGTACAGATACTGAAGCCCCAACTACATCCCAGACCCCCAATACTGCTCTGCTCTCAGATCTTTGCTGAGGAGCAGGGGTAGAACACTAGATTAAAGGGACTTAATCCTGCAGTCAGATCGGTGCAGTCACAAGGGTCCGCCTGCACTAATCCACTTTCTAGGGCCTGGGCCAAAAATTCGACAACAGACTCACAAACCACTTCTCCCTCTCTGAGCTTTGCCCTGTCCTTCACTCAGCCTCAGTGCTTTCTTGTGCCATTTTCTGGCTGATGCTGCCATCTTTGGTCTATTGCACTGTGTGTCTCGGCCCCTCTGTCCATCAGGGACCGTACCTCCAAAGGTGAACGCTGATTGGTTGGTTGGTTGGTTGGTTGGTTAGTGGCAGGGTTTGATTTTTCCCCCCCCACTTTTTTGCAAAACAAAACTCCTTGCGAAAGTGTGTGTCTAGTTGAAAGCTCTTCGACTCCAACCGGAATCAGTGCACGTGGACTGCCATGCTGGTGAGAGAGAGGGGCAAGTGACAATGAGCCAAACTTTGCTCTCAGTTACACTGGTGTAATGTGGAGTAAGGCCACGGAGGTGAATGGCGATACTCTGGATGTCCAGCTCAGAGAGTATAATGTGGCCGGGTGTGTGTGATCTCTTTAAAGGAAAGGAGAGTGCGCTGCTCGTTAGAGATAGTAGCAGAGAAGTTTTGATTTTTTTTAAAACCATCTCACATGGCTTGTCTTAATTTAGCTGCTCCCCAGTGTAATTTATGCAAACAGATGCATTCTAAAGAGGCAAGAAGCAATGCTCTGAAGCATGTAAACAAAACCAATTTCCTCACCAGGACAGGCTGCTGCCCTGTGTCCATGAGGGTTCCTTGAGTATGGGAAAGAGTAAGACATAAGAAATCTAGCCAAATGCCGTCCTTCCCCAAGGCCTGTGACTGCTGAATTGCCCTTGGCTCTGGCAGCTGCTCTGGCTTGATGGAGCTCAGCCATCGGTTTGGGGCATTTTTCACGCCATCTCACTAGCCTTTGCCTGCATTTGTGTTCACTGTTTGTCTATGAGGCCGGTCAATACTGAAGACTTGGCAACGTGGGAGGCAAACAAAATGCTTGATTGTTGAGATGAGGAAAGGAACAGGTGGCTTGACTGCTGCTTTGCTTAAGCCTGGCTGTAGGAGGGTAATGTCTAAAACGCGAAGTCTGGGCAGAGGAGGAAATCTGGCTCTCATGATGCCAATTGGCTATAGGGCAGAGTAGCTCCTATGTATCTCGTCAGGCTAGAAAGAGGAGCTGCAGGGAGCAGGGTTACTTCTCCTCTCTGGATAATTGATATCAATAACTCGGCAGGGAGGTCGGAGAGTGAGTTTGCCAGGCTCGGTGGCTTATCCTGGCCTGATTCAGCTCCGCCTAATGGGAATGAATGTTGAGAGTTGATGGGATCGCCGTGGCACAAGCAAGAGGAGAATCAAGCCCAAGGTCACAATTATAAGAACAATGCAGTTAGATGCACAGAGACTGCTCAGGGGATGAGTCCTGGAACCCTTCACCTGCAGGCCACTACTTCAACTCCTGCTGGACTGAAAGGCATTGCAGTGTCATGGCTGCGTGGGGTCAGCCTTTCCGTCTTTCTTTATTGTAATATTTCCCCATGAATCACTCTGCCCAGACCCTCAGATGTTTTGGTTGCATTTCTCACGCTGTATTGCAGCCAGGTAATGAAATAAGGCTAAAAAGATGCAGCTACTGAGTTTCAAAGGGTTTTTATCCCAAATGTCCCAGGACCCCCAGGCAGCATGAATCTTAGAAATGAAAAGTGATGGCGAGTTTCCATCACCTGGGGCTTGGGGGCAGGTGAAGGTCTTCCAGGGGGTACATCAACTCATCTAGATATTTGCCTAGTTTTACAACACGCAGCATAAAAAGCATTAGCAACGTCAGTACAAACTGAAATTTCATACAGACAGTGACTTGTTTATACTGCTCTATATACTATACACTGAAATGTAAGTAGAATATTTATATTCCAGTTGATTTATTTTATAATTATATGGTCAAAATGAGAAAGCAAGCAATTTGTCAGTAATATGTGCTGTGACACGTCTGTATTTTTAGGTCTGATTTTGTAAGCAAGTAGTTTTTAAGTGAGGTGAAACTTGGGTGTACGCAAGACAGATCAGACTCCTGAAAGGGGTAGAGCAGTCTGGAAAGATTGAGAGCCACTGGCAGAGAGGGCTGGGACTGGGTTCTATTCCCGGTTCAGATGCTGGTTTTCTGGGTGACCTTGGGCAATTCCCTCACCGCTTTGTTTCTCTCCATCTGTACAATGGGGATAGTGATCCTCCTTTGTAAAGTGCTTTGACAGCTACTGATGAAAAGAGCTCAGCATTATTATGGTTATCCTTAACTAGCCAGAGGGACCTCAGGTCTGAAGTTCAGACCTTCGCGCAAGATATTTCCTCCTCCTGCGCTGAGCCATTGCACCAACATGCAGGAGGATTGAGATTCTCTTCTGATTTAAGGAAGATACTGCCCATATCTTTCCAAACTTGATTCATGGCTTTGCACACAAAAAACAATAACAGCAGCATGGCCACCCCCAAGTGTTAAAAAATCAGGAGTCAGGCCCCTCAAAATAATGAAATCAACTTCAAAAGCATGAGATTTTTAAGATATCGCCTCTGGCCTTCTTTTTATTTATCTTCTGACTTTTGAACCGTTCAGATTTGTTTTCAAGCTTATTTCCACTGCTGTGAGAGCTAAAAATGTACGTTTGTTAATGGAAGCTGAGATTCCGGTGTATTCACATTGCTCCAGAATCTCGGGCAGTATGAAAAACGCTAAATATCGCCAGCCTGAAGATACAATTGGGAGAGTTAACGACACTCTAATCACCTTGCCTTCTCTGATTTAAACACAGTAGCAGAGTATTCCTCCAGCCAAAGTAAATACACACAGGCTAAAACAACCACAGCCAACTCCCTACCAAGCAAACCGCTCCACTGCGCACACAATTCTCCTTCTGCGGAGAAGACGAGCGAGTGAACCTTACATGACAGATGATAGTTGTACATTAAATGATATGTTACTGGAAGGTGCGCAGACTCTATAGCGATGAGGGTGGGATAAGAACCAGGACAGAGGAGACTGGCAGAGGGGTTTCTTCTTTTAAAGCCAGGGAAATACAAATTTCACTACATGAGTCCTCCTTGTCTAAATTAAAAACCATGCGGCCTTGTGGGCAGGGCTCACTGTAGTAAAGGTCTGTAGGAGTTGGCCAATTTACTCTGTCGTCTCTGCTGCCCAGATGATGAATCACAGAGTTGGAAGGGACCTCAGGAGGTGTCTAGTCCAACCCCCTGCTCAAAGCAGGACTAACTCCAGCTAAATCATCCCAGCCAGGAATTTGTCAAGCTGCAGCTTAAAAACCTCTAAAGATGGAGATTCCACCACCTCCCCAGGTAACCCATTCCAGTGCTTCACCACCCTCCTAGTGAAAAAGGTTTTCCTAATATCCAACCTAGACCTCCCCCACTGCAACTTGAGACCATTGCTCCTTGTTCTGTCATCTGCCACCACTGAGAACAGCCTAGCTCCATCCTCCCTGGAACCCCCTTTCAGGTCGTTAAAGGCTGCTATCAAATCCCCCCCTCATTCTTCTCTTCTGCAGCCTAAACAAGCCTAGTTCCCTCAGCCTCTCCTCATAAGTCTTGTGCTCCAGCCCCCTAATCATTTTTGTTGCCCTCCGCTGGACTCTCTCCAATTTGTCCACATCCTTTTTGTAGTGGGGGGCCCAAAACTGGACACAATACTCCAAATGGGGCCTCACCAGTGCCGAATAGAGGGGAATAATCACTTCCCGGGGACCTGCTAGCAATGCTCCTACTAATGCAGCCCAATATGCTATTAGCCTTCTTGGCAACCAGGGCACACTGCTGACTCATATCCAGCTTCTTGTTCACTGTAACCCCCAGGTCCTTTCCTGCAGAACTGCTTCCTAGCCTGTCGGTCCCCAGTCTGTAGCTGTGCATGGGATTCTTCCGTCCTAAGTGCAGGACTCTGCACTTGTCCTTGTTGAACCTCATCAGATTTCTTTTGGCCCAATCCTCCAGTTTGTTTAGGTCCTTCTGTATCCTATCCCTACCCTCCAGGGTATCTACCACTCCCCCCAGCTTAGTGTCATCTGCAAACTTGCTGAGGGTGCAATCTACCCCATCCTCCAGATCATTCATGAAGATGTTGAACAAAACCGGCCCCAGGACCAACCCCTGGGGCACTCCGCTGAAACTGATGTGCACAGTGGTTGCAAGGGAAAAGTGAAGAATCTGCCAGTTTTTGTAGTAACTGGGAATGCTGCTGGGGCCTGCTGTCTCGCTCACAGAGGCCACGTGAACACTGGAGTCAAGGGGGGGTTGTTAATATATAGGGCCTGCTCCGAAGGCCACTGACGTCAATAAAGTATTCTTTAGTCTTTCCGTGGACTTTAGTGGCCCTTACATCAGACTCTTGGTGCTGAGAGAGGCGTGGGCCGCTGGAGCCTGAAATCCTCCCCAGAACTGACGCAGCACAGAGACGCTGCCAGCCACCCTCCCCACCCCCGGCCTGCCTACCTCAGCCTGTGCCCCGCAGCCAAGGTCTTCAAAAGTAACGAGCAATCTGGGAGGCTCAGCTTGGGACCCATCAAAGGAGGCAGAGCCTCAGAAAGTGCTGCGCGGCTGGCTTTTATGGGTCCTGAGTGGAGAACCCAAAATGCAGGCGCCCGAGGCCACGGACCACTTCTGAAAATCTTAGCCGGAGGGTCCGTCTCGCGGGGCGAGGGGAGAGTTCAGCCGGCAGGGCCCGTTCAGTGCTTGTCCAGCTCCTCCCCACATGGCTGGACTTGAGAAGCGGTGTGACAGGGGCCGGGCTCGGTCGGAACTCGGAGTGTGGGCAGGCAGCGCCGTGGACTGCGCCGTTGTCCTGGTTGCGATTTAATACACACTGATGGGAGAGCAGAATGCCCCCATGCACAGCCAAGCGTTATAATGACAGCGCTGCCTTTCAGGGCGATGCGGCATGACGGGGGATCCGCTGAACAGGGACGAGCACTCAGCAGGAGAGGGGAGGAGTCATCGGTGAACTCGCTGGCCTCCCCAGTGTGTAAATTTCACACCAGGCACTTAGCACCATTTTCTTTTTACTGCTGTCTGGCTGCTGAATTGCTAACGTTTCGTATGGCTGGGCTTTCAGGGGAAATTCCTCCTCAGGCAGGCAGAGCAGAGTGCTGGTGATGGGAGAAAAGAACAGCATCGTAACACGTTTCCTATGTCCCTGGGTATCTAGCAAGCTCTCTGCTCTCACACCCCGTCTCAATGTCTGTGTCACTGGGGTATGGACACACCGATAATGCGCAAAGGTAGCGTGCTCATGAGGGTGAAGGTGAATTGCGCAGCGGGCACCCGCCCTCTCGAGAAGGGGAAGAAAGGCCAGGGTACGATACCAAATACATGCTTGCCTGAGCTCTCCTGGGTGTCAGTCTGCGGATGTGTGCTACAGGCCTGGCAGTGATGGGGCTGGAGCTCATATCCCCTTGCTCCGAAGGAACAATGGGCCTGCACTGTATGAGCTAAAGGAGACTCTCCCGAAGCGCTTTCCAACACAAGGCCATGGCGCACAGCTGAGCAGTTCTGATTCCACCCATTGGAGGGCAGTGGTATACACGCACACGTGGAGGGGTGTGCACACACACACACACCTCTTAGTGCCAGCGTACCAACACTCATTGGTGATGGGGATGAAGCATCCTTTGAACAAAGGTGGCTGCCTGCCATTGTCTCTAGCTAACGCCCTGTGGCCCAGCGTGCGAGCTATGGCTACGTTTTCAATGATGCCACCCCACACTCCTGGTGCACGCCCGTGTCATGCAGGGTGCTCTGCTCTCGGTGCTGGCAATGCCAATGTTCCTTGTTTCAGAGGAAATGCAGGCCCCTGGATTGCACGTTTGGCGCTAAGTGAGGGAGGAACTGGTCTGCAGCCGTGACGATGTTTTCAGTCTGCAGCAATCCCACTGCCTCGGAATCTCAAACATTTTTGCAATCATTTTCTTTTTCTCAAAGCTCCATGATTCACTTCTAGGCCACCCTCTCACTCCCTTTCTTGTCCAGCGCTGTCCCCGGGACCCCAAAGAGTTTGGGGGGGGGGGGGTGTTACTGCAGAATTACTATTCGGCAGGAGCCTTTCCTGGGCTGGGGAGTGGAGCGTGCAAAGCCCTTTTTAGTCGTCTTACGGGAGATGATGACGCCAGAGAAGAGAGAAGATGCGTTCCCCTTTGATTTTCTAGCAAAGGCTCCAAACACCCAACGGAAGGGAAAGCCGCTTGTGGGTTCTGCCATCTCCCCAAGTGTTGGTGGCTTCAGACGGGGCCAGCCATGGCTGTACATCCAGCACGGGTGGGGGGAACGCCGGCGGAGCCCACGCAAGCGTCCATTGCAATCCAGCAGCACAATCCCCCCTGGTTTCAGCTCTCCCCCGCCCTCCTCACTCTTGCACTCTAGACAAAATCTTGGCTCAGTAAAACTCTCAGCAGCTAACTCGGGAGAGGAGCTCTTCTCTCACCAGAGGGTAATGATGCCACTGACCCGAGAGTCCCACGGGAGCTCTGCAGTGGCTCTGAAAGGCTTTCTCCTGAGAGCGAGGAGTCAGCAAATAGGCCAGAGTGCCATCATCCCTGCTGAAAGTGCCCAGCCGCTTAGCACATTTGTCAGAGCGCCCAGGGGAGCTGTTTGCAGAGCCAGTGGTGGATAAAGTGTGCCAATGCGGGGAAGATTGAGCTTGCTCTGTGTGTTCTTTATAACCATCTGCACTCGGCTGGCGGCCTCTGCCTGAATCTCTCTGCCCATTCGTTGGCGTAGATCCTGCTGGGGAAGGATTCAGAGGGTTCTGCTGACTCACTGATCCCACATGCACTATACTGGGAATTTTCTAAGAACTTCTGACTTTGATTTAGCTCCACCAGTGTTAGTGGTGGGAACCCTAGTGTAGACATGCTGCTGTCGTTCCATGTCATATAACCCTGCTCGGAGCCCATTCACATGGAAGCTTCCTAGGTAGATAACACATGGATTGCTGAACCAATATTAGCAACCCTAAGACGTTTTTGGAAAGTTTTCCTAGTGTGGACAGGGCCAGTGAGCCAAGTGGTTCACTAACCCACCCAGATATAAGGGAGGTGGGAGTGGCTGTTTGGGGAAAGAGGATCTAGGGTCTGGGCTGAGCAGTCCTGGGGAAGGAACACTTATTTGGGTGAAGTTTCAAGATGCTGCTTACATGATCCAAACCAGCTCTTCTGTCTTTGATTGCAAATGTGTCTACAAAACCCACAATGAATGCAAATGACAAACAGTGAACCTCCGGATCACTGTGCTTTGAATCCTGCTCCGGCTTTCATGGGGTCCATTTTGCCAGTAGGCCCTGGAACAAAACATTGCACATACCAAGATTAAAGATAGCTTCCTTAAGAAAAGCAGAGAGCAGAGTTAGCGCTGCTGCTGCCGCAGACGAGGAAAGGCAATTCCAGCAGGCTGAGCCGTGGGGCTGCCTGGAACGGAGTCTCCCTGAGCAGGGTCACACAAGCTGATGTTCTGGTATCTAGCGGGCTGTTGGCATTTCCAGGGGGTCTGGCCAGGGAAGTATTGTGTGCAGTGATAAGCTAAGTTACCTCATCAAAATTCACACTAATAGGGAGAGAAGATTACTGAGATCCACCACTGGGACAGCTAAGCAGAGGATGAATAATGGCAGAAGCCTTCTGCCTTCGCTCAATCCCTCCTGGCTGGTATATGAATTAAACCCAGCGCAGTATGACTCAGCTACGTGGAGCAGGGACAGTGGCATCTCCGATGCATGCATCAACTGTGGAAATCTCTCAGAGAAAGCTAGAACGCCCCAGAATCAAAGGTGCAGGGTCCAGTTTGTTGGAGCCCTGCTTCCCCCTGCCTGGCTTATGGGCACATTCCTGACAGCAGGCTGGTTCTGATTCACCCCAGGAAGTGTGGGAGGGTTACCCTTTCCTGTGAGCACAAGTCTGGCCCCACATTTTCAAATGTGGCCAGCAACTGTGGAGGTTCCATTTTGGGGCGCCCATCCTGGGACATCCAGTCCCTGACTTTCAGAGGTGTTGGGCCCCTTTGATCCCACTGAATTTCCACCACTTCTGAATTTGGCCCACAGAGTTTTGTTTTTCACCCAGAAGCCCGTTGTAACAAGTGATGAAGCCAAGCCGCAACATTTGGATCCAGAAGTGCCTCGTGACCGGCGGTTCGAAGATGGTTTGAACTGGGGTGCGGCTCACGGACAACTTGCGAAATTTGGATCTGGGTCTGAACACCCCCAAACTTTGCAGTGTTGGGTTGAGCCTATCCCACCCGGCCTTCTTCCGGAGTGTGAGAACATGTGTCACAACTGCTTTGCAATGCATCCCCATGCATGGTGCATTGGGCATAGGCGACAAGGAATGGTGAAGGGAGGACCTAGGGTACTGAGCAATTTCGGAGCTGGTGAGAGGTTTTCTGGCCTTTACTGCTAGGCACTGGTCTCCCCTGATTCACAGGCGCCCAGAGATTGTCACACTAAATCAGATCAGGGCTCCACCCCGCCCAGTGATCAGCCCCGACGGTGACCAGGACTAGCTGCATCCAGAAGAAGGGGTGAGAAACCCTGCAGCGGAGACTTAGAGAATAAGCTAGGTATATAGGAAGCTTCTTCCTTCCTATGCCAGTGCCTCAGTGGTTAGCCTAGGCCCCGAAAGAGAAGGGTTTATCTCCCTTATTTATTTATTTTCCCTTTAAGGTTGGAGGACACCCTAAGATCACAGCGTAATTGCTTTCCTCTAAGGTGCTGTTTGTTCCAGGGGAGCCGTAGAGGTGCCCCAGTGCAGATCTATGTAGCAGACTGAGTAGGATGCAAATCACAGACTGATGATTAGTCTGCGCAGAACGGAGAGGGGGAACCTGCTGTCAAACTTATTTGATGTTAGTTTTTCGATCCTAAGGGAGTTCCAGGTATGTCCTAAACCATGTGGGTCCAAAATACATGTGAGGGCTTCTGTACCCTGAGAAAGGGTTACTTGTTATTGGGGCCCTGTATAGTCTAGTCCACCTGCTTTGCTTTGTTATGCACGGAACTCACTGCTGCAGGATTCGCTACTGTTATCCATATATAAAATGAACATTATCTACAGTTACACTAGCTGGGATAACAATGAAGATGCTAGGAGTACTCTGAAATGACCTGATTCCCAGCTGGAGTCAGGAAAAAAATTCCTCAATATTAGGCACTCAGTGCCTGGACCATCAGGCACCAATCGTTGTCAGAGGCTAGATACCGGAGTAGATGGGCCTGTGGTCTTACTGGTGGTCTAAGAGATGGATCGAGAGCTCTCTCAGCCCTTGACTGAAGGGTTGGGGTTTTGAATTTGTAACTCAGATTTGTTTTCTCCCAAGTGTTGGTAGGGCTTTGGACTTAAATACCTGCTAACAAAAAAGAGGGAACAGCAAAGCATTTTAAACTGCCTGGTTACAAATCACCATCCTGCTCGACTCTTCAAACTTTGCTTCCTTCATGTCCCATAATTCTACTGGGGCCTACAGAGCCGCCCAGGTTTATTTAAAAAAAAAAAAAAAAAAAAGCCTGAATTTCTCATGTAAACAGCACAGAAAAGAGTTCGCTTCAGTCCCGGCTTTCCTGCTAGAGGCTAAAGAAGCAGGCCAGGGCCCGAGCTCAGCGTTAGTTTCCCTTTGCAGGTCTCCTTTAATAAGGGGTGGGTGGCTGGGCGTGTGACAGGTCTGGCTGTACCCACTGCACACTGCAGCGTGTCGGGAGGACGTGTGCGCGGGGCTGAGTGTGCGCGGGTGAAGCAGTCGAGTGACCTGGCTCACGCTGAGTGCGTGGGCGGCTGTGGGATGTACAGAGAGGGTGTCCTGGAGCTCTCGGTCCGGGGCGGGGGACAGAGGGGAATGCACACACAGGGCTACCTCCTAGCCCCAGTGCTCGTTAATCAGGGTGAAGGGCCAAGTCTGTGTGTTTGGGGGTGGGGGTGGGGGGGCGCTGGGCCCCAGGATTTTTCTCTCTGAATTAAACACTGTTGTGGTGTTTGTTCAAAAGGTGGGATTTTTTTTTTCCCCTGTGTGTCATGTGACTTAATGGTTGCCACGGTAACTATCTCTGGTTAATGAATAGGCTGGAGTAAAAAATCCTAGATAAATGTCAGAGCATAAAATAGCTTCTGCGTGGTGCGGGGCTGGGCGACAGGCGGCTCTGGCTTCGCACAGATCACACAGCAGCTGGTGCTGGGAGCCAGAGCTGTCTGTCTGTCTGTCTCTCTCTCTCACACCCTCCCTCAGCTCCTTCCCCCGGCCCTTGCTCACCCCTTCCCTCCCTGGCCCCACCTCGGCCCTCTCCTCCTTTTCCTCTCGGTGACGATTCCCTTTCCCCAGGGATTCGATGCCCTGGGTGCACAGGGACACAGCCAGTGCCTTGTCCCCGCAGCCAGCCGCCTGCCAGAAGCTGCTGTTTGGCCTTCGCGTCTCTTCAGCTGGGTCCTCGCACCCGTCCCCTGCAGCTCCTTGGTGACTCCGGCTCCAGGCGCTTTGTTCCCCATCCAGACGGGGAGGGCAGCAGGGCGTGTTCGGAGCAGGGCCAGCCCTCCGTGCTCTCAGCATCCCAGAAACGGCCGCAGCTTGCTGCCAGTGAATCACACGTTCCTTATTCCCTTTCAGTAGCCTTCTGTCTCCCTGGGGTGGCCCCGTCGCTGCAACCTTGGCCTGAGATCCGGGACCTTTATGGTCCTGCCCTGGCTCGTGGCGGAGCAAGCCAGGCCCAGCACACCTGAGAAGAAAGGCTACCGAGCGGTACCAGAGAGCTGGCCCGCTTTGGCAATGCTTCCCCATGGCCTGCTGCGGGCTGCGCTTGTGCCTTCTGGACCCGCCCCGTCAGTCGGATGTCTGTCCGTCTGTCTGCCTGTAGCTGTGTTCTCAGACCACGCCCATCACCCTGGCATCCAGGCAACTTGCCGGTTTAGGAACCACCCGGCTCTTCCCCACCCTGTCAGCCGTCCCTGGAAATAACCTGAGTGTCTTTTCTCTTTGCTGTGGGCAGACTAAGTCGCAGGGATGGCATCTGGATCGGTTCTGAGCTTAGCGGAGAGTGTTCCGCTCCTCTAGGGAGAAAGTCACTCCATTTGTCGTCCAGTTTTGTTGTTCCAGAATGGGGGGAGGTGGGTAGGGTAGAATTGCAATTTCCAAATAATTTGCTGTCCTGGCCCAGTACTGGTGAATGCCAGAGGAGGACCGTGCTTTCTATACCAGGCTTAGGAACCTAGGAATTGCCAGTTGGCTTCAGAGCCAAGGTCCATCTACCTCAGCATCCTGGAGCTGGCAGTGGCCCATGCTAGCTGCTTCAGGGGAAGACGTAAGAACCCCCCAGCAGAAGATGTGGGATTATCTGCCCCCACATTAGGCTTCATCCTGCTCTGGAAGAGTTTGGCTAAAGCCCTGGTTTCATGTCCCTGTGAACATGGCCGTTGTCATTAATTACAGTAACTCCAGATAGTCTTGATATCCTGCTAGAAATGCCCAGTTGCTTTGAACCTCGTTAAATTCTTGCTTTGTTTAACTCCTTTATAAGCTGCTATAGAAGCAGTTCCTTTTGTACCGTTCAGTCCCAAAAGACACACGTGCAGCACATGAACAAAAAACATCTGATCTGCTGACATGCATGGAACATCACGGGATGTCATGGGAAGCCATGTGGTTTAACCCTCTGCCTCGCCACCCTTCCCTCCCCACACACCATTCCTGGGTCCTTTGGCCAGCCCTCAATTAGGCACATATAAAGAGCCAGATAGGGCCCCCCATGGCGAGGTGTGGACCTGCCTTTCTGCTCAATCAGCCAGCCTGGTGCTGAGCCATGCTCCAGCACCGGCCATGGCTTCCCATGCTGGCTTAGACTGACGAGGAGAGCTTCAAAAGAGATGGAGCCCAGGGAAATTAGTATTCTCGTTTGCACACTGCACTGATAGACTGACTTTGTCTCTAAACTTCTCTCCCACACTGTATCAAGTGATTTCCCTCCCCCGCCCCCCTCTAATCAGATAATGAATGCTGGCCCCATGACCCTGCCCAGGAGTTTATTACATATGGAGATGTTCAAGCTCTGGAGTGAGGCAGTGCGTTTGGGAAAGATCTTGTGAAGTTCCACACACTCTGCACAGCTCTCTTCGCTAATAGGAGCTTTACAGCCATTAAACGGCATAAAGGGCAAATCTATATTGAATAGAACAGATCTCAGCCGCCTTGTGCTTTGCGATGTGAGCGAAGCCAAATAGACTTGAAGGAGGCATCCAGAAGGTCACCAATTGATTTCGAAGTGCAGCCTCTGTAATGTTTAGACATATTTAATGCAGAAACCTTGTTTCTTAATCAGTAGCGAAGAATCTGGTTCTAGCCATATGAGCTACATATGAACCGCGGACTGATGAAGGGACCTACCACTTTGCACATGGCCCATGTGTTTCTCCGTGTATTTGTGTGCCGTGGAGGAGTGTGTATAGTGGGTCTGTGTGTATATGGTGTGTGAGTGTTCTCAGTGTGTGTCGTGTGTGCACGTGCACGGGGGTATGCTGGCGGGTGTACATTGTGCTGGGTCAGAACATGTGTTTATAACAGTAGCGTGTGTATATGCTGCACCAGGATACATGGTGTGTGTGTGCGCACGCGCTGGATCGGGGGCTGTGTGTGTGTGTGTGTGTGTGTGTGTATTTGAGTCAGCGTGTGTGCTGTATGTGCATTGAGCAGATTTCAAATGATGAGTAAATCAAGGAAATTGTAATTATTTGCGGTTTTTGACACTGTGGATTGAATTTGAATGCTTCAAATCTGAGCTCTCTTGCATAGATAGTGGTGATTGCTCAGAGAGTCCCAGGGTATTTTTTGTTTTGTTCCCCGATTGGGTCAGCACTCAGACTGACACATGCAACATTTGGTCTTGGCCAATACTTGCATGTGTGACCAGGGCATTGGCTTGCTGTGAGCGGTCATGCCAGCAAAACTTAATGACACAATGTTCACGGGGCAGGCCCAGCCCCAGCCCACGGGTGCCTGTGCATACCTGGCCATGGCGTGTCCCCGTGGGCTGCACACATGTACAGCAGATGCATTAAGGGATACGCTGAGCTACAGCAAAGTCCTTTCAACAAAGAATGGCCAGATCAGCAGTCCATCGAGCTCAGTGTCCTGCCGTCTGACAGTGGCCAGTGTCAGGTGCTTCAGAGGGAATGAACAGAACAGGGCAGTTATTGAGTGATCCATCCCGTCGGCCAGCCTTAACTTCTGCCAGTCAGAGGGTTAGGGACACATATAGCACGGGGCTGCATCCTGGACCATCTTGGCTAATAGCTATTGCTGGACCTGTCCTTCATCAACTTCTCTAATTCTTTGTTGAACCCAGTTATACTTCTAGCCTTCAGAGCATCCCCTGCATCCCAGGGAGGGACTGTGGATGTGGGCTGGGGCTTGACTTCTCCCTTCTGCAGCCGCTCTGAAAGCAGCGTGGAAGTGTGGCTGTCAGCAGGCTCCTAGAGCGCCATGTTCTGAACGTAACCGACGTCCGTCGGAAAGCTCAGCTCCGCTCAGGCGCGTCCCGGGAGCCCTGAAACAGCTCAGCTGATGCAGCTGCGTGGAGCACTCCCAGGGGCATGTCACATGGCACCACCCGCTTCATTTCATCCTCCCCAGCCCACACGAGGCATCGTCCCTTCCCAGCCGCCCCGCTCACGGCTCCGCTCGTCCTTTGCAATCCTGTGGGAGAAGTGACTCAGCAACAGATGCCGCAGGACAAGAGCCCAGCAGCACGGCGTGGCCACCCGCCTGCCTGCTGCTGCCGCCGTGAGAACGGGACGATGGACTCCGTCCCTGCCTACGGATGTCGGGATGTGGATGGAGCCTTTACCAAGCAACCTCTCTGCTGCTGGTGCTGCTTAGCCAAGTGCGTCGCTCCCAGCCCAGGCTGTCGGGCAGGGCTGATGCCCCGTTACCAGCTCAGGACGTTGGGTTGCTGGGGGGGTCCCTCTCCTTCCACTACCACTGCAGGAGGGGAGGCAGGATTAGGATTGAGCCGAGAGCTGTGCAATCAGCTGCGTGGAAACACAACTGTCTCGGCACTTCAGTTTGGTTTTCACCATCTTTGTGAAGCCGTGGATGGGGATGAAATAAAGGAGACCTGGTCCCTTGACTGTACTTCCGTCATCTAGCAGCTGAGATGCAGCAAGGACAGCTCTCACTTTAGAGCAGCCACAGCACAGCCGGTGCCTGAGGGCAGGAAAATAACCAGAGGGGAAACATAAGCCCTCATGGAATCAAAGACCACGGCGGACAGCAGCCGGGGCGGAAGCCTCAGCTGGTGGGGCAGCAAACGTGGGGTCTTGCTGCGTGTTTGGTGTCGGTTTGGACTGGAGGCCTGGGGTGGGGACAGCATTTGGACTAGGGGCTTGGAGGGAGGTGCTGCACTCGGCCTGGAGGCCCGCGGGGAGGGGCTGCATTTGAAGGGGCCTAGAGTGAAACCAGAGAATTTCTGGCACAAGGCCGTTGCTGCGCTCAGGTTTGCTTTTTAATGTTGCTGTGCTTGTCCTTCCATTTACTGGCTGGTTTTTCGTTGTTATTTATTATTTGTACTGGAGTGGGACCGACAGGCCTCACCTGAGACAGGGCCCCGTTGTGCTAGGTGCTGTACGGACACATATTGAGAGACAGTCCGTGCACTGAAGAGTTTAGAATAGGAACAGAGAAGGGAAGAAGGGGAACCAAGCACAGAGAGTGGGCGTGACTTTCCCAAGGTCACCCAGCAGGTCAGTGGCAGGGTCGAGAGCAGAACTCAGGTCTCCTGACACCCAGGCCAACACCCTACCCATTAGATAATACTGCCTCTGGAGGTGCAGAGAATGTGGCATAAATGAAGTGCCTCTGGCTTGTCAGCACCGTGGCCTCGAGGTTTGAGCACAGGAATGGGAACCAGGAACTCCTGTGTTCTAACCCTGCCTCTGTCACTGACTCCCTCTGGGATGCCTTGGGTAAGTCATGCTCTGTGCCTCAGTTTCCTCATCAGTAGCAATGGGGCGAATGACAGTGCCCTGCAGGACAGGGGTGTTGTGTGGATTCCTGTGTAATGTTCGCCATGTGCTTTGGAGACCAGTGCTGTTTTCTTGCTGTTGCAACCAGACTCACACGGGCAGGAATCATGGCAGCTGCTCTGCACCTGGCTCTCTCCCAGCAGTGCCTCATAAACCAAGCAGAGGGCAAATATCGCCTGCCCGCCCAGGGTCACGGAGGTCGGCGTGAAGGGAGGGATCTCGCCGCATAGCTGGGGCAGGCCCTGCATTTGTCCAAACAAACCAATAAACGTTAGTGGGCATCTCCAGGACTCTGCTGGTGCCTTTAATTTCTCGCTCGGGTATCTCATGTTGCAGCACGCAGCCTGGTGATCTGCTCGGCTGATGGACCAGCCGGCCTGGCAGCTTTGGCAGGAGCTCACCTTGCTCCATTCCCGGCCCCAAAGACTCGCTTCCCTGGGGTCCTCCCCCCGTCCCGCCACAATCCTGGCCAGCACGGCTTCTGTGCTGCTCCTGCGTTGGCATCCCACAGAGAGCGGCTGGGCCCCTGACATACCACGTTGGCGCATGGGAGCCGTCTTGGGTTTTTTCCATGTGCGGCACAGCCATCACCACGCTGGCAGGGGAGGGAGGGAGCCGAGCCCCTGCAGCACGCTGGAGACCGAGAGCCAAAATAAGCAGCCAGGACTTTACAGGAGAAATGGCTCCATTTTGATGCAGAAAGAATCCTTTTCCCCAGAAGCGAAGTCGGAGGCAATTGAATGGCCCAGCGCATCTGTCATCTCCCACGAAGCTCCGGGGACAGGCTTCCCTTCCCCACCCCACAGAATTAAACCGTTTTTCTTTGCAGCTTTTGGCCGCCAGTCCATGCTCCTGAGCCTTAAATCAGTGAATGAGCAATTCTGCACGTTATTGAGTCCAGGCATAGCCTCCCGGTGAGACTGGGCTGGGGGGGGATGGGAATTTCCACTCATGACAGGTGCATGTCAAATGATCAGCTCTTTGGTTCACATGCGCACCCTTAATTTTGGACGCTTACCCGTACCTCTTGAGCGTGCGGACCTGAGCTAGAAATCACCTGAGGACAGGACTCTGGTGAGCTTTCTGCTGCTTCTGGCTTTTGCTCAAGCTGTTGTCCTGCAGACGCATCCTTGAGTTTTCTCTCTTCTGGACTCAGCCGCAAATTGGGAGACCAGAGGCTGTTTATCCAACATTGGATCTTGTCAGAATCCCAGCCAGAGCGCTCCTAGAGGGCTGTGGCAATCCGTAGACCTTCTACAGCAGGGCCCTGATCCTGGAGTCTCAAGGTGTTCTCACAGGATACATAATAAGAAAGTGGTGCCTGGGGGGGGAAGATAATAGATGGAAATGTGAGCTGGGCTGTCTGACAGGACGGTTCAGGGTGGGTGAACATTAGTGGATTGGGGGGGGATGGGGGGGGGGGGACTGGGGCACTGCTTTATGCAGATCTGTCCATTCCTCGATGTTCACACACAGCTGCCACCATCATGTGTCAGAGTTGTGTGTTCACTTCCCAGCGGGAGCTATCTCTGCCCCCTTCCCGCGAGGCTGCTGTGCTGTTCTCCGTGGTCAGTTTGGTCCCTGGGACTCCACGCAGCAGCCACCTGGAGGAGTCAGAGGTGACTCAGCGGGTTCCCTTCTGAAAATCCGAGGGTCAGGTCTGAGCTCAGTTATGCTGGTGTAAATCCAGAGTAACTACGCTGCAACTAGTGGAGTTACACCAGTGCAAAACTGGAGGGGCCTGAGATCTGCCAGGAGCCCTGGGTGCTCCTCTGGGCCCGGATCCAGCAAAGCTTTCAAGCACCTGTTTGACTTTAAGGACCCGAGCAGTCCCCGTTGACTTCAGTGAGACCGTTTAAAATTAAGCACCTGCTTGAGTGCCAGGCTGGATCAGGGTGCTGGAGGCTGCATAAATCTCTGCAAACCTCAGTGGGTGCAAATATTAAGCACAGGACTAGAACTGGGCAGAGACGGGTCATTCCGTTTCAGGGAGGAGCTCCAGTCTGGAATAAAACCCCAACATATCAAAATTCCCCGCAAAAGGGAATAGAGGCCTGGCTCATGTGTAGTCCCCCCGGCGAGCCTGAAAGCCCTGGGACACCTGGCCATGGGGCAATCTGCCTGGCGGGCTGCCCCAGAGCCATGGCTCATGGAAGCTCTGAGGTCTCCAGCAACCCCTCAGATGCACCGCCAAGGAGCTAGGCAGGCGAGCTGGCAGGTTTCCGAAGGAAGTATGCCTGATAGTCAGGCTTTGAAACCTTCTTGGTTTAAAGAGAAACTCAGCTGAAACTGACCTGTTCCTGTGAAAGGTTTTGATTTTGGCAAATCAGCAAATTGCAATGAGAAATGTTTTGTGGGAATTCTTTCAACCAGCTCTCGGAGGATCCTGATTTCAGTTACTCTGATGTTATCTGGATTTGCATCTGTGGCCTGATCACCCAAACATTAGATCAACCTAGTTACATCACTCAGGTTTGCACCCACACAACAGAGTTAGGTCGACCTAAACCCGTGGCTAGGTCGACAGACGATTCTTCCATCAATGCAGCTTTCACCTCTCGGAGAGGTGGTTTAACGAGGTTGATGGCAAAAACCCTTCTGTTGATGTAGGAAGCGTCTGCACGAGGGTGCTCCAGTGGTAGCGATGCAGTGCCACAGCTGAGCTGCAGCGAGCGCAGTGTCGACATGCCCTTTGCAACTGAGATCAGAATGTGTCCCGTGAGGCCAGCCTTTCCTGTCGCTTCTCCGTTTCCAGTCCTGGTTGAAACCCAGCCAGGCCTCTGTCCTGCTCCCGCTGACATTCACAGCAACCCCCTCCCTGGACACCCAGGGGAGCAGCCAGAGATAGGGTGTTCACAGGAACCTTTTGTGTGTTTAAAGTTTAAATGAATTTATCTGTACCCCCCCCAAAAAAAATATGTATTTTAGGCAAAGGTTTGGCCGAGACCTTATTTTATTCAAGTAGATTCCCATGTATCTCTAGCAGAGCTTGTCTGTCTGTCTGTCCATTCACGCGATGCGTTTGTAAGTCATCAGCAAGATCAAAGGGAAGTAGCTAGGGCAAAGAGGCCAGGCTGTGAAGAAGAGGTGCTGAGCTCTTTGAATGCTGTTGTGCCTCTGGACAGATGCTATTTGCGTGAGCAGCAGCTTGGAAGTCAGTCTCTTTGTTAGGTTATCTTGCAGAGCACGCCAGGAAGGTAGCCTGGCAGGAGATAACACTAACCTCCCAGAATCAGATGGGCACAGCGTCAGGGCTGAAGTCTGGGAAGGGTTTTCCAAGTGGTAACACACGTTGTAACGACTTGGCGGTCTTTCTATTCCAGTGAGAGAATGTGGAGTTAAAGGGCTGGGCAGATTTCAGCTACAGATACAGTGAGTGATTCTCCATCAAAAACCAAATGAAGGATTTGCCCTGGGCAGTGGGAGCAAATTGTTGCCTGCCCTGCTTTATTTGAGCTTAACTGCAGAAAATGAACGTTCATTCGCATCTCTGTCCATCAGACAGCGTGTCAATACTGTAACAGCAGGGTTTGCACTGGCTGGCTTTAGAGACGAGGGCATGTGTATATCACACAAGGAGGAAAGTGAGACTGGGTTGAATACTGGCCAAAGGCAGTACGTGACTGCTGAATGACAGCAGGGCTGAGAACAGATCCCAGTGCAACAGGGCGCCTGCAACAGAGTGCAACGACTGCAACCACTGTGCAGCATTGCTGGCCAGACAGAGGGCAAACCATTGCACTCGTCAGCTGAATCCCTTAGGAAATCCGTAAAGATAGCAGGGCCTGTGACTATGGAAAGAAATAAGAACAGCGGACATGTATGTTGCAGCTTTCATCCCAACTGCTCCCAGCATCTGTACAGGAATTGCTTCCCCCTTGGGGGTGGAACACACAGCCCACGGCAACACGACCCGAGAGTGCAGGGAAGGGGTCGGCAGGAAGCAAAGAACAGTACAATATCCAGTTACACTGGCAGAGGAATACTTGGCGCACAGACTGTGATCACTCACGTTGCTGCTCCGGCTCGGGGGCTTGCTGAAGGGAAAGCAAATTGTCCCTTTAAGTCCCTGGTCCCAATCCAGCCTCGATCAATAATGACTAAGTAGAATAAGTAGCAGATGATCACTGGCAACGAACGGTAGCAGACGGGCCTTCCTCTCGCTGGGGGAGTTTTCACGTGATTTCAGAAAGCGACAAGTTCTGATGTTCAACTCCACCACTTCCGGGAGCCAGTGAGCCCCACCCACTGGACCAGAAGCCTAGGAAAAAGATGGAGCCATTGGGTTATTGCGTGTTTACGCCACCGCCCAAGCGTGGCCCTGTGCGTGTTCGGCTGTGGTGGAGGTGAGGAAGGGTGAGCACTAGAGACGAGGAAGACAAGCTGGAAAGAGTTAAATCAGTCACTTTGAAACTGGACGCTGTCAGGCTTCCCTCCAGAGGAAACTCGGGCGGGAGAGTGTCCCTGGAAATGGATGAGCAATGTGAATTCAAGGGAATCGCACAAGTGCCGCAAACCCTTACCAAGCGCACAGATCTCCGTCCCAGCCGGGCCAGTGGGGAAGTGAAAAGCCTCAGGTCTGATGATCTGATTTCCCCAAAGTGCCAGGGGTGGGGCGGGAAGGAGTGGACGTCCTAGGACAAGTGGGGCAGCTTTAGACATGGGGTCTGCAGCTGAGTGGGATGCTAGTGCAGTCGTACACGTGTGTGGTTACCCAGAACTCGTTTCCAGAGCCAGCTCACAGCTGCTGCGGTGGCCACGGTTGTGTCTGGGTCGGTGGGTGCTTGTGGAGTGCGAAGAACTCGGGGAGCGCATCAGAATTAGGGGGTGTTGGGTGCTGCACGTCCAGAGGGGCGGGGGGCGTGTTGGAAGAGGAGTGGGAAGATGGGGGTTTTGGGTGCCCAGGGGTGCTGTGATTACAGGTGGCGTCTTCCACTTTTCATCTTGTTTGTGAGACTCCTGAGTGCCAGTAATGAAGGGTTCAGCATGCGAGCAGCTCCTGCCCTGGTTAGCGCCGTGAAACGTACGCACTGTGTGCTCAAGAGGTCTCGGCGGGATGCGGGTCGGGTACTGGCAGTTCAGAATGGCCAGTGGCTGGAACTGTGCGCATGGATTCCTCATGCTTGGGTCGCTTGGGGATAAGCGAGAGGCCAGGGGCCTGTGGAAAAGGATCTTTGTGCAAGGTTCCTGGGGTTCAGTGACTCCTCTTCTGGAGATTCCAGTGCATGGCATTCCACTAGGGACGAGCCAGTGTCCCAGCGTGGCCCGTCTCCTCGGTGCCTGTCAGGTAGCTGGCTCCCGCCGGCTGTCCGAACAGAACGCAGCCATGAATACAGCAAAGGTTTTCAAGGCAGCCAACAGGTGCTGCTCTTTGTGGCGCAGCAAGCTGCGTTGCCTTGGGAAACCATCACAAGCCCAAGATGACCAGGAATCTCCAAGAGTTACTATCTCCTAGTGGCCAGGGCAGTGCATCAGTAGCCCCGTGAGGCGCCAGGGTAGCCTGCTCCGCTGACAGAAGGCACTGAAAGCCAGGTTTTGGGGAACGCCTCCCAGACCAAGTCCTAGAGGGAGGGGAGAAGTTTTACACCGGCCAGCTGGGCAGCGCTGGAGCCAGATCTCCTGCATAGCTCTGCTCCCGGGGTTAAGCCCACGGGGAAGCCAGCCAGACGGTAGCTGTGTGTAATGGGGCGGTGGCTTTGCAGATCTTCCGTTCCGTCTCTGTTCATCCCCAGAGGGGTTTCAAACCCTTCTCGAGCCAGCCGGAGAGCTCTGGGGAACACCACTGACGCTTCAAATGGGTTTGTGTCTCCACAGGAACGTTCCGAGGAGTTTGTAAAAAAATCGATCATTTCCCGGAAGATGCGGATTACGAGCAAGACACGGCCGAGTACCTGCTACGTAAGTCTGTGTCCAGGCGCCGCTTCCTCTGGCCCAGTGTGATTCCGCTTGTTATCTCTGGGAGCACACTCAGATCCTCGGGTGACGGCAGCAGCTCCTAAGAACCTAGAGAGGGGGAGAGAGGATATGAAATAGTTAATGTCAGCGCTCGCCAAAATGGGGACTCCCTCCCTGGATTCTGGCTGTCCCTTTCATTCGCATAATATGCAGACACTCTCTGGCGTCAGCTCGGCTTCCACCCCTCCGTGGCACTGCCTGTGATGCCCGTCCCTGGCCAGGAGCTGTGCCCATTCTGCTGCTCCAAAAAAACACCAACCGGTTCTTGCCATCTGATTACAGAGGCAGATCAGTACCCGTCCATGGCCTCCTGAGCAGTGTAAACGACACCTTCCGTTTGGTAGTGTAATGATGTCACATCTCACCGGCATCTTTCTCCTTTGATCCCCTTTCAAATCTGTCCCGCCCTTTCCCGGGCCCAGTCCTATGAGATGTCCAGAATCCTCAGTGCTCAGGAAGCCTGCAGCTCCTTGCAAAATCAGGAGCTGGGCCCTTGCAATTTTGCTGCCAGAGGATATTTTTTTTGCAATGATTCCTCTCCTCCTTTGTGTCCTGTGTTTCCTCAGCCAGCTCTGGAAATTGTTGGCATTCAGTGGAGTGAGGATCTGACGCCTCTGCCATATATTTTGTCAATAGCAGTCACTTGCAAATAGATTGAATGGAAATAGACCTGGCAGACCTCCCAGGAAATGCAGGACCCTCTTGTCTACTCACCTGTGCCGGAAATCTAGCAAACGAATGGACTTTTATATGAAGGGGACCTAATAGAGGACGTGGGCTAGATTCTTAGAAAAGGAGCCATATCCCTTTTACACCTCCACAGATGTGTGTGCAAATAAACACAGAAACACAAACGTGCAAATGGACACACATGCGTACAACACAGATGCACACAAACTCACAGATAGATGTGGCACACGCCACAAACACACATGCTCACGCACACAGGCATGCCAAACACCAACACACAGGCATGCATAAAAGCTGCACAGACACCACACACCTGCAAACATGCCCTGCAAGCATATGCACATGAACACACACACACACACACACACACAAACCAAACTAGCATTGCAAGAGGTTAATTTTAACAACCCCATTTCTAAATAAATAAAAAAAAGTCTGGGGGTACAGATGTCGCTCTCAGAGGTATTTGCATCTCTGGATAGCCATTCTCCTGGCCTCCAGGGAGAGAAGATGGATAGGGAAGGGCTGTGGGAGGCTGGTATTGAAATAACCCCTGAAACATCTGCATTGCTGGCAACTGGAGCAGAGAGCAAGCCCTCTTCTCTGAGCCAATTTGGGAACCGGAAGAGAGATTTTCTCCTTATCTTGTGAATTTTCTAGGTTTTCCGTTAGCCCAGCAGGCTGCTGCTCACTGAGTCTGGACATCATACCCCGGGAGGGTGAATTCAGCCCCTGGGAGAGGGATGACACCTGGGGCTGAATCTGAAGTGATGCCAGTACCATGTGCTGTCCCTCTGCCCAGGGCTGAATGGCTCTGGACCGTGGTGTAGTCTGTCTCCTCACTGTCATTCCTCCTGTTACTGAGGATTTCTCCAAATGCACCGTTTAACAATGCACGCTGCTCTCTGGGAATGCCAGCAATTCTGCTCCTCTGTTTCGGAGGGGGAAGTGCTTAATGGCATTGGATTTTAATTTTAGCAGATAAGCTTTTAACTTCTTTTCTCCCTGCATTTTAAAAAAAAGCCTTTTTTAAAACCCCGAGAATTGCATTTTAATGGGGCTGCTCTGTATTCCCTGGGCTTATTTTAACAGGTCTAATGGGGAGAAGAGAACCCCAAACTGAGCACATTCCATTAAATGCCTTTGCTTTAGCGGCAGAGAGTGGTTTGATGAATTAATTAACTTTGACAGTCATTTTGGAGGCCTAAACCTTTGAGAGTCCAATTAGAAAAGGCAAAAAGACCCTGTTTTCTGTAACAGCCTCGGCTCAATGTCTCCAAAACTGATACTGAAGTGGCCTGGCTGAAGATCTATTCTGGAGCAGAATTAAAGAGGGGAAATGGTGTTTTACTTAAAGCCCCAGCTCCTGGACTCACGTTATTTGAGTGACTCCGATTTCATTTTTTTTTTTTTTAAAGTAAATCTCTAGTCCTCCTGGTGGAGAAAAGCTGGAATGCGTGCCTTGAATACCCAGAGGGCAAACAAAAAGAACTCCAAATGTATTCTTTGGTATAATCTCTTGATTTCATTATTCTATGGAGGTCTGACCCATGATTTTGAAATGCTTTGGGTTGGCGGTACTGCCAGTCTCAGAGTGTTCTCCCCAGTCTCATGAGAGTTGGTGTTTTTCCTAAAGCCCCAGCACCCAGAGTCATGTGAATGTACCAGAATCCCAGCTTTCAGCTTAAAATAAAAAAGTGCAATTCTAGCCCTGCTGGTTACGGGGGGAAAAGCTGCAAAACATGACCCCCGATGGCTCAGAGCCCAGGAGACACAGAAAAAGAACCCGACTTGGTTCATTCTAAAACCTCATGATTTTTAAGACAAATTCATGATTTGAGGGGCTGGACTCAGGATTCCGAAAGGCCGGGGTTGGCAGTGCTGGCTCCTGGGCTCCGAGGCAGGTCCAGAGGTTGCCTGACTGCAGAGCCATTCCAGGGGCAGGGACGTCCTGGATTTGTCCCGGAGGGCGGTAGCTGGCCCTTTCAGTGCTGATGGTCTTAGGCCCCAATCCTGCAGATCTGGGCAGGCCCACGGGCAGCACTGGGGCGTGCGTTATTATTAGAAACCGGGGAAGAGACCCTGGGGCTAGAGTCCGTGCCGCGCTCTTGGCCACTTGTGCTGCCCAAGGCGTGCGAAGGGCCAAGTTCTGAACACAAGCAGCCAGCAGGGAATTCCTCTCGCAGAAGGGAGCTCTCCCCTGGCATGAGCCTGCTGGAGACCTCGGCACCTGCACCAACCCAGGCGTGGCAAAGGGAGTGTGTCCAGAGAGAGGTTGCACTGGCGGAAAGCGATCCTTCGCTGCCCTGAGCTCCCTCAGCGGCATAAGTTAGAGCAACTTCTCGGCTGCTCTAACCCACACCAGACTGGCACAGCCTCAGGGGGTCCCAGGAGGGCCAGATGTAAGACATGGAGCTAATTGTCCCGCTCTGCTCGGCACTGGCGAGCCCCCGCCGGAGTGCGGTGTGTGTCTGGCTTTGGGCACCACCCTTGACTGAGGAAAGATGTGGGCAAATTGGAGAAAGTCCAGAGGAGAACAACAAAAATGATCCAAGGTGTAGAAAACTTGACCTAGGAGGAAAAGTTCAAAAGAACTGGGCCTGCTAAGTCTTCAGATATGTGAAGAGGACGGTGATTAGTTGTTCTCCACGTCCACTGAAGGCTGGACAAGAAGTGATGGCAAGGGAGAGTTACGTTAGATACTAGGAAAAGCTTTCTCACTCTTCAGTACAGAAAGAGGCTTCCCAGGGAAGCTGGGGAATCCCTGTCACTGGAGGTGTTGAAGAACAGGCTGGCCAAACACTTGTGCGGGATGGTCTCGGTTTGCTTGGTCCTGCCTCAGCGCAGGGGGGCTGAACTAGAGGACTCCCCGAGGTCCTCGCCAGCCTGACATTTCTCTGATGCCATGAATCTTGGCATTGATTTTAAGGGGAGCAGAATGAGACCCCCGAGATGCAGCCTTCCCATCACCTGGCCATTCCACCACCAGCATCCGACGTGCCAGGGAGCTGCATACGCGTCTTCACAGGGACCCCCCTGTGACTAGGCCAGCAATGACTGACGGGGCTTTGTGGATTTGTTCCCTTCTCTCCCCCCCCGCTAGGTGCTGTGAGGGCGTCCAGCATCTTCCCCATCCTGAGCGTGGCCTTGTTGTTCTTCGGGGGCCTGTGCGTGGCTGCCAGCGAATTCTACAAGAGCAAACACAACGTGATTCTCAGCGCTGGGATCTTCTTTGTCTCGGCAGGTAAGTGCCCGCCCAAGTCACAGCAGCTCAGGAGTTGCACGGCGAGTGGCCCTTCCTCCCCCCTCCAGGATTGGGGCCACGTCCTCCGGGGTGCTGCATAGGCACATGGTGAGATGCGGTCCCTGCCCCCGGGACCTTAAAACCGAAGACAAGGCAGAAGAAGTGGGTGTCATAAAGAAGCAGAGGGAGCGGGGCAGGAAGCGGCAGAGGTGGTTGTGTGTCTGGCTGCAAGTTGCAGGATAAGAGGGGCTTTTATTTAAAGGCATAAGGAAACCAGCTGGACTAATGCTGTCGTGTTCCCTGCTGGCCACGGATGGCCATTACGGGGGCCTTGCGGTCGAAGTGGTCCTTAGGGAGGGGTCTGAAGGAGGAGGAGATCGATCACTGCTTTGCATGTCAGTTCGGGCAGGGGGGCCCCATGCACACGGGGTGGCAGGAAGTGGCTGTGGAGCCTGGGAGAGATCCCTAGAGGGCAGGGCTCAGGCACAGGGGTGTGGGTAGGGCGAGGCATTCCTGTCTGGCTCTTCCTCTCTCCATTCAGACCGTGGCGAGGTCATCAGATGCAGGCAGTGTCACACCAGTACCACACACGCCCCCACGCAGCCTCCTGCCGGCGCGCCTCTGCCCTGGCGCGAGGGGAATGGCCTGGTCTGTGCTTGGCCCCTCGGCCCAGGCTGCCAGCAAGGGGGCTAGGTGATGGGTTTTGCAGTGAGGTCGCCATCACGTTGCAATGCAGCAACGCTGGGACAACACTGACCTCGTCCGGATTTGAACCGCTGAACCGTAGAGGTGAAAGACTCGGTGTCCCCATTCCCCTTGTGTCCCTTATGGAAAAGCCCTAAAGCAGCTGGTGGGGATTAAAGCAACGGGGCTCTTCAGGAATCAAACAGGGTTCTGTGGAAATCACCCTCAACATTTAGCAGACTGATTTCTGAAAGATCATCTCTCTGGGACTGATTTTTCAGCCTCCCTCTAGAGTTCTAGGACTGACTTTAAAAAACGTACCCGGAGGATCTCCTCCTCCTTGCAGCTCTCTAGGACTCTTCCCAAGAGGGTTCCCTCCTCTTTCAGGCTGGTTGATACAGCAAGGGGCCAACTCGTCCACAGCTCTCAGCCCCCGCACTTAGGGCATGTCTGCGCTGCAGAGAGGAACCCCTGGCACCAAGTCTCAGCATCCTGGCCAGTCGAATGAGGCTCACACTGCAGGGCTAAAATTAGCGGCGTAGATGTTCCCACGTGAGCTGGAACCTGGGCTCCGAGAGACCCTCCCACCTTGCCGGGTTGCAGAGCCTGGGCTGCAGTATGCCCGAGTGGGAACCTCGTTGCTGCTATTTTAACCTTGCAGCCTGAGCCCTGTGAGCAGGAGTCAGCTGAGCCAGCACCACAGGGTTTCCTTTGCAGAGCCGACATTCCTTCAAGTCCGATGTCCAAAGAGCTCGGCTCCAGGTGCATTAAAGACTGGTCTCTGCATGGAGGCGTGGATTCAAATCCCACTGCTGACACCAGGTAACGATCTGGAGGGTTCATTGAAGACCAAAGTAGTGAATGGGAAAGGAACAGAACTTTAAAAGCACAGAGGGGAGCAACTCCCAGGTGTGCAGCTGGGAGCGGCCATGCTAGATCTGATGTAGGGCACATCTCCCAACTCGTACAACACTGGCCCATGCCAGGGAGCGTCTCTAAATCACAATCTTCTACAAGCAAAATGGGAGCAGTAAAGTAGCCAGCTCTGCAGGCGGGAGGCTGGGCTTTGAGTCACCACGGGTGTCGCTGGGTGCTGAGCACCTCTGAAAATCAGGCTCCTGCAGTGAGTGCCGAGCCCTGGGAAATCTGGGCACGAGGCCTGTGGGCTGCTGCAATCTTCAGAGGCAAACGCCTCTCTCTGGGCCAGCCTGTCCCTTCTGGGTGCCTCATTTCTAGGTGTAACATTTCCCGACAGTTTAACTGCTTATTTCGTGACAACGGCTCAGTCCCAAGGAAGTTTTGTTTTGTTTTTTCCCCCAAAGAGACACATCCGTTTCCTTCCTTTGGCTGACGGGAGCGTGCGATGAGACGAGAAAAGAACAGGCCGCGCGTAATCGAAATCCGTTCGTTACGTGAATACAAACGCAGGCAGCTCAGCCTCACTCCAGCATCTGACACTGCCACGCCCGCTCTGCTGCCGAGGCAAAAATTGCCCCGTTCCCATACGCAACCTCCAGACTTGCTAGAAATTAAAAGGAGAGGAGTAATTGTCTTGCGCGCGTGCACACAGACGAGCTGAGAGACCCAGACGGCTGGAGGTTCGGTTCAGAAAAGTCCCTTTTCACACTGTGTTATCTGAGCCCCTCCGTGCTGACCTACGGGAGGCACAGTGGAGGGGCAGCCTCCTCCCAGCCTCTCCCTGCTTTGGGCGGCTAAGGGGGAAAGGCTCCTTGTGCACCCCCGACCCTGCTCTCTGGTGGATACGTCTACACCCCAGCTGGGGGCACGCTTCCCGGCTCAGATGGGCAGACCCACACTAGCGCTGCTTGAACTAGTGCCTTAAAACCAGCCGTGTAGCCCGGGGAGCACACGTGGCAGCTCAGGTGAGCCTGCCACGTGCGTGCCCCAGGGGTTCAAGGCAGGTCTGGATGTGGGCAGGTAGCCCAACCACCACTTGCGCTGCCCCCCGGCTCTGCTGCTGTTTTTGGCTTGCTAGGTCGAGCAGAACTAGAGTGTCCGTCTCCCCAAGCCGGAAAACACTCGCCCAGCTGTCGTGTCGATGCGCCCTGTGCCGGGCCCCAATTATGGCCAACTAGGCTGCATGTCCCACGAGAAGCAACTCTCGGAAGCTTCCCAGGGGCCCTGCTTCCACTCAGGGGGCAGCACCCAGGGAGCAGACTTCGGCTCTGAGGGTCTCAGGTAGAACCAAGGAATCCTGAGGGCCGGGAAAATAAACAAACACACACCTGCCAACAGGCCCAGTCCTCGGGATTTGGGACAGGCCTGAGCCTGAACTCCAGAGACCAGAAATAAAGATGAGGAGAGCAGGGGAGGTCTTACAGTCCCCTCCCTGCTCTGTGTCTCTGGTGGTCGTCCAGCCCCAGAGGAAGCCACCCTCCCTAGAAGACAGCATGAACGGGGCTTTCGCACAGGCCGCCTGGGGGCTGACTCGTGATGGGCCCACGAGGACCGTTCCATCCTGTGACCACTGGGGAGGTTTCCAAATGTGTTTTCGTTCTGCGTCAGACACTTTCACGGGACAGAATGGCGTCATGAACTCCGGATGGTGACGCTCTGGTTTGGGAGTCGCCTCTCGTGGTCTGGTCAGACGTGGCCAGGGAGCCCTGCACCTCAGAAACCTCCCCTCGAAAACTTGTCAAAACCGATGCGTCTTCACAAAACGTTTCGGCTTTGACAAACCGGCCTGTTGTGACGGAAATGCAGAGTCGGCAATGTTCCGACTGGGCCTCTGGCCTGCTCTGAGTGGGTTAGAGATGTCTGTTAGCCCGGCTACTTGTGCTGCTTTTAAGGGAGCCCCTCCCTTTCTTTCTCTCTCTCTCTCTCTCCCCCCAAGGTCTCAGCAACATCATCGGGATTATAGTCTATATCTCTGCGAACGCTGGGGACCCCGGGCAGAGCGACTCCAAGAAGAGTTACTCCTATGGCTGGTCCTTCTACTTTGGAGCCTTGTCCTTCATCGTCGCCGAGATGGTGGGGGTGATCGCCGTGCACATGTACATCGAGAAGCACCGCCAGATCCGCGCCAAGTCCCACTCCGAGCTGCTGAAGAAGTCGGCTTTCTCTCGCCTCCCCACCTACCGGTACCGGTTCCGCAGGCGATCCAGCTCCCGCTCCACGGGGTCCAGGTCCAGGGATATGTCTCCGGTCAGCAAAGGGTTCAGCACCATCCCCTCCACTGACATCTCTTTGTTCACCCTCTCCAGGGATCCTTCCAAGGTGACCATGGGGACGCTGCTCAACTCGGAGCGGGATCACCCTTTTTTACAGGTCCATAACTCCATCCCCAAAGAGTTCAAGGAGTCCTTGCACAACAACCAAGCCAACAGACGAACCACGCCGGTCTGAGCCAGCTCCTCCCCACACCACCCTCCAGCACCAGGCCAGACAGGGCAGTAGTGAGAGGTGTAGTGTCTGGCTGCATGACGTGATCCTTGTTACCAGCGAAACTCCGGTTTTAAAGAACAAACCCAAATGGCTCCCTGCCCCTTAAATGCCACTTGCCAGGCCAGGCCACTGTGTTTATGGTTGAACTGTGTTTGGGCCCCACAATCCCACTCCTGTTCCTTCTGTGGTTGGAAAGGGACATTGGCTTTGCTGTGAGTCGCGGGAAGCAACGTCCCTGAGGACTGGCACGGGGGTTTCCAATGGCCTCCGGGACAGTGACTTCTCAGAGTCACCATCGTTCATATTGATCATAACAATCACAGTGTTACCTTAGCTGTATGTCCCAATGGAACCATTGGAGACAGCCTTGTTTGTGAGAATCATTCACCCGATAGTTACATTTATGCGAAATTGCCCAGAAGTTCAGACTAAGAGGCACTGAACTGGCTAACATAATGAGCGCGCGTGTTGTTAAAATGGATGGAGCGCTCGGGTCTGGGTTTCGTGCATGCATTAAATAGCTTGGAATCCAATTGTTTCATGTTGGGTTGGAAGAAACATCCTTTTAGTATTTCCTGTGGTTTTGGAAAGGCTTTTTGGGGAGGGGAGGGGGCAGAGGGTATTCCATTCAGATCATGTAAATGGGCTAAGAAGCGGATTCCCGCCAATGACTGGTAGCAACTAGACAGCATTTCATTCCCCTCCGGTGTTAAACTGAATGAAATAGCTCCCTGAAATTCACACACACACACACACAAGTGACTGTGTGGGCACAATGAAGGAGGGATGCTTGGCCTAGTCTTATTTGAGGAGTGACTGGGTTTGCATCTGAGCCCCTGGCAGTGATGTGCGTGTCGCTGGTGTATGGCTCTGTAATGAAGAATGTCTCAACTGACTGGGAGATTAAAGAGAAAAATAACAATAAAAAAGTCCAGTTCGGCAAATCTAATTACTTGGCTAAATGAGCAACTCACTTTCACGCTGCCGTGAACAGCAGGGAAATCATGCAGTGTGTCACACAAAGCACTTTACAATATAGCCTCCGCCTTCCCCATCGCCCCGCCGACAAGGTGCAACCAAGAGAAAGCGAAGGACCACGTACATCCTGCCCTGCAGGAATAGCGCGGAGCAGGCAGGGAAGTCAGAGTTTTACCATCCAAAGAGGTGTGCCCTCAGCTCTTCCACGCTGCGCCTGGGGATGAGTCTGCTCAGTGCGGGGACGTGAGACCACTGCAACAAGTGGTGCTGGTGAGCGAGGACTCAGCCACAGGTGGCTTTCTGTCCAGGCCAGTGGCCCCGCTGGTCTGCTGCAGACGCTGCACGTCACGCACGGGTTACATCGGAGGTGGTGACCCTCTCTCCTCAATGAAGAGCCCCTGGGGCTTTTTGACAGGAGCAGAGATTTTAGCCAAATTCCATTGCATGCAGCCGCCTTGCGTTCCCCTGCAGTTACAGCGGGATTAAGTAGCATATCCTGCTCTGCACTGGTCTGTCGTGGTCCATGCACCCTTGCACTGCGAAAGAGGTGGCTGCATTTCAGGGGTCAGTGTAGCGAAGTCCCTACGTACACACTCCACAGCGCGCGTCCAGGGTCGGAGGGGGTAGAAGCTGCCATAGCGCAGTCAGATTGATTCTGAAGGCGTGAAGAGCTGCGCGCGGGACTCCTCCGTTAGCAAAGTCTTTTCAGGCCGAGCTTATTACGAGCATTTGCTCCCGCCTCCTCTCAGTGGCAGAAGCAGCCCCGTGCAGGGAACAGAGAAACATCCCCGGCACGGTTACGGCTGCAGCTGTGCTTTCCTGACCCTCGGGGTGAGTGCTGGGGCTGTGCGCACTGAGTTCTCTCTGCTGCCATGTGCTCTCAAGACATCCCCCTCCATTCCAGCGCAGGGAGCCCCTCCCTTTTCCGGAGGCGATTACACCGGTGATAGGTTTAGATTGCTGTACGGGCATTGACAGGGTATCCCGGGACAGTTTGATGAAAACACCTAGAATGGTATCACGTTCACGGGGCGCACTTTGAGCAGCTGGAAGCTGGCTGGCTGAGGGGTCTCACAAGGTAACTGTAAGTGGGGAATCATCATTGCTATTCACAGCGCCTCTCTCCTGGCCTTGCAATCTAGTCTCCCAGTGCCAGCGTCCTTCTCCTCCAGCTGATTAGGGGGAAGTCATGCCTAACGAAGCTGGCTGCTCCCCCAGACTTTCAGTCCCCGTGGCTCTTGGGGTCTCTCCTAGGCAAAGCTGAGATGAATCATTCATGCAGCGACTTTCACTGTTCTCTGGGGGCCAATTGACCATGTTCAGAGAGTTTGTACGGAAATTATTCGCTATTAGACGCTATTGTTCGCTGGGACTTCTGGGCTGCATCCAAACCAGATGCAGACAGCAGCCCTCTTCCAGTCCTGGTGCTGACCTAGACCCAGTGGCAGGCAGTCCGGTGTTCCTCCAAGGGAGGGTTCAAATGTGCACAGAGACGTTCCCAGCAAGAGTTTGATGGCTGTAAGCCTATTAACAAAAGAATAATGATGAACACGTCCCTGACGCTTCATCTGCAGCTAAGTCTACATGTAGAGGACAGACCCCCCGTGCCCTGCCGGCACAGGTATGAATAGCTGTGGCGGGTGAGGCCTGGCGTAGAAGGATAGAGTGGGGCGTGCTCTGTATGCCTGAACCCCCAGGCTACATGCTTGCCCGAGCAGTGACTCCCACATCTACACTGCCATTATTAGCAGTCTAGCGTCCCACTGCTTCCCTTCTGCCAGAGCCTCTCCCCGCCACGGTGAAAGGCCTTTCTCCGCTGCCTCCCCACTGCGGCATCCTTTCCCCGCTGCACTGCCGGAGCCTTTCCCTGCACCATGGAGCCAAACAGGTAGTGCCTGCACGCTGCCGTAAGTGTAGACCGAGCCTGAGGCTCTCAAAGTGTGCCCCAAGTTTTAACTGCCCCTTGCCCCTTGGGAAAACAGGTGAGGATTATCACACCAACCTTCCACTGAGAGAAAGTGACTTGCCCAAGGTCACTCAGCAAGTCAGTGGCACAGCCGGGCAGGGAATCCAAGAGTCATAGCTGCTAATCCCCTGCGGTGATCACTGGAACCGCGGCTAGGGACATTCAGGAAAGCAACTGCCAAAAAGCAACAGGTTTGAGATCTATTTAGACCAGGAGTCTCCCCAGCCCAGCATTGCTGCCGCTGGTGCTGAATGCCTATCGCCCACTCCTCCTCCTCCGACTTTGAGGCATTTAATCAGTGAACATCTTCCCCCCCCATCACTGCCCCACCGAGCAACTGCAGCTGCAAACCACAGAGCTGTACCTAGTGCGAAGGACTCAGTCACTGCACACAAGTTTGCTCCTTTAACCCACAATCGCCAAAGGCAGCGTCTGGAATCCTAGCACACGCCCTGCTGCTGCTCTCGCCCTTCTGTCCTGGCTGGATTCCTGGGTCTCCAGCTCATGGTTCCCGGGCAGCTGAGGCCGTGGTGCCCCTGCTTGCTTTTTCCATCTGGTGACTCAAGGAATGCCTTGGTTTTCATTGCTTGTGCACTCAGCCACTGAGCAACGTCCATTTAGCTGCCCAGGATGATGCACGGCAGAGGAAAGATTGCAGCTGGGCGAGTTTCTTTTTGCTTTACAGCATGCACCTAAACGTATGCTGCAAAAAAAAAGCCTGGCCCTCAGTGTCAACGTGCAGATGCCTTTCCCAGCCTGACTGACGACAAAGCAGAATTCAAACCAGGCAATGCCTGCTTTAAGGTCGGGCCAAAACACCATTTCTTCTGAAATGGTGCCAGGCAGGACAGCCCTGGGACACGGTCAGTTTGGGGGCAGCGGAGTAGGGGACTGAATGGCTCTGGGCACTCCCAGCCGGCTCCTTTGTAGTGGAAATGCCATGTTCATACGCAATTGCAAAACCAGTGGCGCGCCGCTTGCCTGGCTTCACTTTATCTGCTGCATTTGACACATGGCTCGGCTTAGAAGTCAGCATTAGAGAGGGGCCTCCGCTGAGCTGCCGCTGAAGGGACGTGCTGGCTGCCTGTGCAGTGTGACAGCGCCAGAGAGAGAGAGAGAGACACACACACACGAGTTTAGTCTTTAAATGTCAGGGGAGGTGTGTGCGGCCAGAGGCTGGGCTTTGAATGATTAGCCGCTGTCTCGCGGGAGCAGAGAGCCTCTCATGGAGCAGTTTCCAGGCAGCTGGGCTCACAATTCGACATGTCACTTAATTGAAATCGTATTGAACCTTCTGACAGGCAGGCCGGGTCCCCTGCCGTGACTTGGTCTGGGGGGCTCCAGGGCTTGGTTAGGCAATCTGGAGCGTACAGTGGGGCACAGCCTGAACACGAGGCGCCAATGTGAAGGCGTTTCAAAAAAGGGCGAGTAACAGTCAGGGGTGCGTTAGCAGGAGGGCCCCGTGTAAGACCGGCGAGAAGTGTCCTGCTGTGCTCAGCACCAGTGAGGCCCCAGCCAGAGTCCTGTGTCCCGGTCTGGCTGCCAGCTTTTAGGAAAGATGTGGCCAAATTGGAGAGTGTCTGCAGGAGAGCAACAAAAGATGCTGCAAGGTTCAGCACCCCTGAGCTGAGAGGAGCGAGTTAAAAAGCTGGGCCTGTTTAGTCTTGTGCAAAGACTGAGTGGGGAACCTGAGAACAGTCGTCGGCTATCTCAAGGGCTGTTAAAAAGAGACCACTGCTCAGTTGTTGGCCTGTTCTCAGCGGACTGGAGAAGTAAGGGGCTTAATCTGCAGCACGGGTGAGTGAGGAAAAGGGCAGCCAAGCCCTGGGACAGGCTTCCAAGGTGGGCTGCAGCATCCCTGTCAGGAGCGGGTTTCTCAGAACCGGTTGGACAAACACCTGTCGGGGATGGTCTAGGTTTACTTGGTCCTGCTGTGGCACCAGGGCTGGACTTGATGAGCTCTTGAGGTTCACAGAGAAGACGGAGGCAGAGAACTGGTTCGTTTACTTTCCCGCATCGTTAACATTCAAATGATGGTTTTCAACCTCTTTTCACTTGCGGCCCTCTAGACCGTTTTGAATAGAGGTGCAGACCCCTTGGGAAATCTTAGCCGTATTCCGCGCAGCCCCGGGGGGTCTGTGGACCACAGATTGAAAACCACCGCGTTAGAAGAAAGGAATGGCTCTGATGTCTGGCTTGCATTTCCTTTGCAGGCTCTGTCGGCACCTCCCAGCCAGCGAAGGCTGTGCGCGCTAGCCAGAAACAAAGGGCCAGCTCCCAGCGCAGACGTCGCGCTACCGAGGTCAATGGAGCTATGCCAGTGTTCAGCAGCTGGGGCTCTGGCCAATTGCCGTTACTGTCTAAAGGCTTAAACTCCTCTCCTCTCCTCGCCTGGCCCCAGCCCCTTCTCATGCTTGTCCAGGTCACCAGGAGACACCATTCGTCCCCAGCCTCAGTGCGCCGGCCTTAGAAGTGAGTCCCTAAGCGACTTGCTCACAAGACACAACCGGGGAGTCCTAGGAACCTTTGGGCCGTGAGCAGAAGCAGGATTGTCTCTTTCCGCCCGCCTGGCCTTTGGTGTTGTTCTGCGGGGATGGAATCAGTGACTCGTGACAGCGCTGGTTATCCTGCATGTCAGATCCGATTGCTCCAGGTCAGCACCCTGCGTGCTGCAGAATGCTTGTGGGGTTTTGCTCAGCGGCGCACAGAAACGAAAGATGGAAAATCTGATGAGGCCAGCTGGTTCCTTTCCCTGGGGCCACTGCCGGGCTGGGCCCTACTTTGCATTTCGTAAAGCTAAGCTTAAAGCCAGTTTAGCTTTAAATGTCCCAGCAAACGAGCTCCCTCTCTTCTCCTGGGGAGACTGTCCTGCTCCTCACAGGATTTGCTCACAGCCAGTTTCCCCTGATAATTCAACCGAACTTTTCCTTTCTTTAATTTCATCTGGTTACTCCCTGGGCTCCACACGAAGGAATTACTCGCCCTGCTGTTCACGCCCTGCAGGAATTGTCTCCTGTGTCTCTTTAGGCACCAGTTAATCAGGCTGGACATATTCAGCTTTGAGGTTTTCCACAATCTCTCCAGCCCCGTGTCACTTGTGTTGTTCTTCTCTGACGTCTCTCTATGGTTTCGCGGTATCTTTTTGGGCGCAGACCTTCGTTTTCCAGATAAGCGCACACCCAAGCGGGGGTTTTTCCATTCCACCTCCACAGCCTGGAATTAAGGTGAAATCCTGGCTCCACTGAAGTGGCAAAAGAAACTTTTTTATGTGCAACCAGCTACATAAGAACCTGATTCGAAGGCTGTATTTGATTTAGGCTGTGGACCGTTGCTATGTTCACAGAGCACTGGCTAGCATCTCATTGTTGTCTCTGCGTACAGAGCAGTCCTTCCGAGAGCTAGTCAAACAATCTAAAGCAAGTGAAGTTTTTACAATAAAAGATCATGATTACAAGTGGCTGTAGTCTGTAAAGATTTTTTTTTGTCTTCATTAAGGTTTATTTGCTACTCTTGCAATGATTTTTTTGTGTAAGAAGAACTATTCAGATGCTAATTAGGTCTCTTAATTGCAGTAGTCACTGATTGCATGTATTAAAAACAGTTGAGGAAGTGTAGCAATTAGATCTTGGGGAAATATTTAAAAACAAAGTAGTGAAAAGACATAGTGAAAAAAGTCACAGAAGAAGAAAGCATCTGAATTTACCTGCCATGTAACGTAAGGCTGAGGGCAGAGGGCACAGCTTCTTTCACTGGGTGGTTGGGTATGTAACGTCTAAAGAAATCTTATTTTTTATTTTTATTTTTTTCAATTTACACAGACACCGGTCCTAGTTCTACATGCCCTTGACAACTATTTAAAATTCAATCCTTATCAATAATAAATCCAGCAATTTGGCAAGAGGAAAGTCACCGTGCTTAAATACGAACCGCTTAAGAAAAACTTTTCTTCTGCTTTTGAGAGTCCGTAACGGGGGTGGGTTTTGTGACACGGGGTTTTTCAGTGGCCTGTGGAAGAGGCTGCTTACCCAGAGACTGAAGTCAAGAGTGGCAAGTGAAAGGCCAGTTCTAGTCTAACAGGGCCGCCTTTGGGATAGCCACAACGTGGCGGCCATCATGGGCTCTTAGGAATGGAGTTGCCATAATGATCACAGCATGAGACTGCTGCTGTGGTTGACAAACTTGGCCAGGTAAGGCGGAGGGGTCGGATAAAAAGACTCTTTGGCTAAAAATATAACCACCCCCCAAATCTGTTCCAGAAACTGACTGTGATCTACTGGAAATCTTGCTTGTGTGCACACACACAGACACACACGTATCCTGCTCTCCCAAGATTTCCACCCTGCTTTCTGACAAGCAAAGTTCAGACAAACTTTGAAAAAGGCCCCAAACCTTTGGGAAAGGGTCACAGTTACAGGGCATGCTGGGCTGTCGCCTCCTTTTAGTCCCTCTTGCGCTCACTGACCCGTAGACAGAATCGCCTGCTCCAACCCCTCACAGAGTGGGCCTCTGAGCTCCAGCTGCCTTGTTTACCAACCATGCTAACACACCAGGCCCAACTGTGTTTGTCATGTGCATGCCCTCTTCCGCTGGGAGCCTGTGACCAGAGGCTGATGAAAGAGACTCAAAAAACCCCTTTTTTCAGAAGAAAGCATTGTTTTATGGTCACTCCCTGCAAATATTCCCTTGGACGAGCTGTGTGCACATGCATTCTGCCTGAGGAGCTGTGAATCTGCACTCAGGCTCTGTTCTGCTTTAGATGAAGGCACAGCTCATTTCAGGCCATTCAAGACTCTATGTCAGTCAGGCGACCATCTGTGAGATGCCCCATGGTGCTGGGATCCAAGAGGTCCCCATCCTGCTTGAAAGTGACTCTCTGTGATAAACGCCACTTGGAAAAGGTCCCTGGTGCCATACTGGAAACCATGCAGCTGCACACAGAACTTCAGCATATGAAGAGTCACCGTTACCTAGGCTAGCCAGAGTGGAATCTAAAATACAGGTAAAACCTGAACTAAATTATGACCCTGCCAGCAGATCCAGCCCAGTTCCTCAGATATTCTAACAAAACTGCCTCGCCTACAGAATTCAAAACCCTCATCAGCTCACTGGCAGGATCAATGTGTTTAGAAAACCTCTTTTAAGTAAATCATTAGAGACACTGATCATAGAAACTTTGATACTCGGCAGGCTGAAAGCCACATTGAAACCTTCATTCAATATTCACTCCTGCTTTAGTCTTGTTAGCTTCAAAGGCGACAGCCCCTGTTACAATTTTATCTGCTCGGAATTCTAATACACCGAAGGAATTCTTGCTCCAGCTTTTCTTGGGGAAAGTTAAAGAAGCTAGAGCCAAGCAGCAAACAAACTGCCACAACTTTTGTATCTTCCTCCTGGTCAGTTTGCCAAAACAAACGAAAGCAGCAAAACCAGCTTTTCCTCCATCATTTTTATACATATTTTGCATTTAAAGCAGGGTGACGTTTTCATAGATACATTTCTGAAAAGTAGAGCTCTGGGTAATTCACTGAATAGTTCAGACAGGGCCCCCATGGAAAAGAAGGGCCTGTATATTCCTATTCAAAAATCTATCTTCTAAAGGATCCTCTCCCAATGGAACACAAGGCCCAGTTTACAGGGCTGACGTGGGATCTAGGCCTAGTATTGGCCCTCTGCATAGGGATGAATTTCCCCACCTGACATGTTTAAGTTAATACTACTTATTTGTATTGCAGCAGCTCCTAAGAGCCTCAGTCACAGACCAGGACCCCATTGTGCCAGGGGCTGTACAAACACAGAACCAAAAGATTGTCCCCGTCCCAAAGAGCTTATAATCTAAGTAATCAATCGCAGTTCCCCCCTCTAATTAGGGGCATTTTTTGATTGTTTTGCCTGGGGTGGTGTTTGCTTGCTTGCTTGCTTAGAATGGGGGTTGATTTTTAAATTAACCAAATTGTCCCCAAAAACCAATTAAATAAGAACACAGGAGCTGCCATATCAGAACAGATTGATGCTCCAACTAGCCTGGTATCCTGTCACTTGACTGTGACCACGGTTACAAATTGCAGAGAATGGTGTAAATCAGCTTGTAAGATTGAGGCCTAAATTTGTGATACTTTACTATGGTTGCAGCAATTTCTTCCTGACCTTAGCTAAGGCTCAGCTGGTGCCTTGAAGCATGGGAATCAATACTCTTGACATTTTTCATCCAAGCTTGTGTAAATCAAGATACTGTTCTTTTTAAACACAATTGTCTGCTCCTTTAAAAAAGAAAACATAAACTATTTGCCTCAATAATAATGTCAGATAATCGGTCTCTATACGCTCCATATTTTATACATGTGATGGCTGAAACAACGGTGTATACTAATAATTTCTGTTAATATTTCCTCTGTTAAAATCCATTAAAAGTACCCATCTCCTCAAAGCTACCAGTATGTAAGGGTCCCTAGCAATTAAGACTGAATTATGCACAGCCAGATACATGATACTTGGTTTTTTTCCCCCTCAAGCACTTTAGAATAAACTATCACTATTAGTGATTTGCAAATATCTTTTTAACGAAGCTGGCTTTTAATACAGGCAGGTTAGTTTTCTTTAGACACACAGCTTAGAAAGTGGCATGTTTGAGTTTCTTCATGTAAGTAACAATTCACAGATGCATGCCGCACATTTTCAGAACAGTATTATCAGACGAAGGGTTTCAGGTAATGGCTTACATTTTTCTACAGATCCTTTTGCTTGGTATCAGAGGTGCTTTATCATCAACTGAATCAAAGAAGTAAACATTAAAGGAATCCTCTAGATTTGTTTTCAACAGCGGGGTAAGTAATACGTTAACATGGATGCCATGCTGGGAACAGGAAAAGACCACGAAGTCCAGTTTTACTTAGTGTTTCCTTATCCCAACTTCCTGTTTTGTTTTGTTTTTTTAACATCCTTCCATTTCATCCTTCTCCACAAGCAAACATAGTTACCCCTGGAGCTGACTCATACATTTTAGCGGTCTTTATCCCATGTTTATTACCCGTTGTCTGAAGTCCTGGTTACGGTGGCATTAAGTAAAAGGTTAGCCTTTCTCGCAGTCACACCCTAGGTGTCTGATAGGCAGTGGTCCTTTCTTCTTCCTCTCACGTGGTCTTCTCACTGTTGCAAAATATCTGAAACCAGCCAAAAAATCAAACGTGGCCCTTGGGAGCTCCCTCTCCTTTGGGCAGGACGATTAGTGAAAGGGTCACAGCTGGAGCGGAGGTAAATCTACGCTCAATGCCCTGCCGCATACAGGCTTTGGTGTCAATGGTGCTAGGCTTGCTTGGAGTGGTAGGCAGTGGAAACCAAGCACACGTTTGGCGCACAGAGCGCGCAACGAGGCTGCCAATTCTTGTGGTTTTATCAGACGTTTCACCATATTTGCTGTTTTCTCCTAAAGGCCCCGCTGCTGGAGTCAGCTGGCTAAATGAGACCGCCGCTCTCCTTTTTAAGAGCACACTGTGTTTGCTGAGAGAAGCATGAAAACCCGACGCAAGGGAACCCCAAGGGCTCAGAAACCAGGCGGCAAAGTGAAAGAAGCCGACATCTGTTATTTGAAAAACCCCTCCTGGCTTTTAAGCCAATCTTATGATTTTCTGAGGCTTGACACGTGATTGTTGGACACTGGGGGGTTGGCGACAGAGAGTCCTTTGGCAGCTCTGCCTGATGTCCTGGGGCTGAGGCCAGGGGAGGCAGATCAGCGCTCCTGAGTGTCAAACCATTACCACAGGGCGCAGAGCAGCAATTCGATCAGGAGCCCCAGGGACAGCTGGTTGGGGGGGGCTTCATCTGTGACTGCCCAGGGTCAGTTAAAAAAAAGTCTGCTGTGAGCAGAGCCAGAGAACCCGCCCCATCCACGTGTAGCTACGCAGGCGTTTCTCCTGGCACTGGGGTATTTGAGCCCCTTTTTTCCCAGCCACCTTTGCTGATACAAAGATCTGCACTGGCTCAAAGCAGGTTCTAACTTTGCATCAGTTCAGCGAGGAGACCAGAAGCAGCCGGCGGGCCCAGCCACGATTAGCAGTGAGAGTGGACCTAGGACGTTGGCAGGAGGCCGCCGGGACCAGATGCTTTGGGAAGTTGTGCTGACAAGGCGGGAGGAGGGGTTGCCGCTCAGCAGGAATCTTCTCCTAGGTCAGTGTCCAGAACTCTGTTTGCCTCTGATCCTGTTGGTTCACAAGCCGGGGCTGTGATGGAAAAGGCTAAGAAGAGGGGGAGGCCACATGGGACAGAAAGGAAGAGAGGAATTAGAAAAAGAGGCTTGTCTCTACAGCTCAGAAATTTGGCAGTGATGGGCACAAAGGCAGGAAACTTCTCTCTGGGCAAGTGAGAGCCTCTAGCAGTCGCGCTGCACAGGGGCGAATGTCTCTCTCAGCGCAGTGGACTGGGATACGGGCTGTTCCATCTCTAGGGCCGCCACTGAAATGCCACTGGCAATAGCGATGGAAATACGTAACCACTGAGGGCTAATCCGTGACCTGCGGGATACGTCTGTTCTTACGGGGAAGGCCTAGTGGACAGGTGTCCGTCTGGTGTCCTAGAGGACAGGAAGCCGTCCCTAACTGGCTTCCCCTTGGGGGGAAGCTATGTTCAGATGGGGCCATGAATCTGACACCCCCAGTGCCACAGAGGTGATGCTGTGAGCGAAGAAACAGCCTTAAGACTGGCTGGAGTAGACAGACTCAGGGCCTGGTCCACACTAGGAACACTTACGTCGGGATAGCTATGTCTCTTCTGAGTGCTGGAAAATCCACACTCCTGAGAGATCTCGCAGACCGACCTGAACCCCGGTGTAGCCAGCGCGGGGTCAATGGCAGCATTCTGAGAGTGGAAGAACGGAAGAGATCTGGCTAGCGTCTCTCAGGCAGGTGGATTATCATTGTTGAAGCATTCCAAGCGTAGACCTACCCTGAGAAAACACCGCTGTGTTTTGAGAAAGGCAAGCGGATGGGAGGGAAGCGGAGTGCTTCACGCCAAACCGGGCAGGTGCCATGGCTTCAAACTTACACGCAAGGTGACAAACGCAACGCTGGCAGAGGAGAGCAGGGTAAATTGTTGAGGAAAACAAAGACAAAACAAAGGCACCGAAGAGTGAGAAGAGGGAGAAAGGAGTGAGAACGGCAGTTCATCTTCATGCTGGACAGCAACTGAAATAAACTAACAGGGCAAAGATCACTAACAAGTCTGCTGCTCCAATATGTCGCTTGACTGCCTGGAATAATAAGTGGCCTGCGGTGTCATCCTGGCTGTCGGCCCCAGGATATTAGAGAGACGAGGTGGGGGAGAGCTCTCTCACCAACAGAAGTTGATCCAATACAAGATATGACCTCACCCACCTTGTCTCTAGAATAATAAGAGGATGAATGGACCCCCAGCTGCTGAGAAGGGATCGAGCATCCTGAAGAAATGCAGGTAACTCACATGCTCTTTGTGATGGAGGGAGGCCAGCATTAGGAACGCCACACAAAAGGTTGCAGAGAAGACTGACCCATACCAGTAGTCCTTATGAGTGGGCTCTGTGAGCTCTGAGAAGGTTTGCTTTACAGAAATGAAAGTGCTGTGCTATTGGAAGTGCTAGCAGAAGGAGATGTAGAAAAGCCACTGATAAGACGCCTAAACTCATAGGTGCTGGAGCTAGGGTGCGGGGAAGGGGCTGCCGCACCCCCGGCTGGAAGTGGTTTCCATTATATACATGGTTTACAGTTTGGTTCAGTGGCTCTCAGCACCGCACTGTTTAAATTGTTCCAGCACCACTGCCTAAACTACACTTAAATAATATGAATAGATCAAGCTGAAGTGCAGAGACGGATAGTCTCAAGGAAAATGATCACCCCTGGCATGGAAAATAACTCAGAAACCTTGAGCGGGAATAAAAGAGCTCTCAGATCAACAGATGATAGTGGAGTGGCATCTCAGCCTTCCTGGGATCATCCTCTTTCTGCCAGACTCTTAGAAGAAGGAATGGAGACCTGAAAGCAGAGGCTAAGGGACGTGCTTTTCAGAGTCTATAGGATGATTTATTAGGGAGCTCACACAGTGAAAAATACCCTCAGAAAGGGCACTAGTTTCCCCCTTTGATCATCTCAGGAGAAAAGACAAGGACTGAATGGGCTTGGGGGCTGTTCACCCCTCTGGATGCTGGCAGAGAGGGCCCGTCAGGACAGTGTGAAGTGCTGTGTTGTACTGTCAGCCTGGCATCTTTCTCCAGCATTAATTCATTTACTGACCATTAGAGATGAGGGCCTGTGGAGTGATGAGCAGAATGGCCAAGCCCTGGTTACCATGAACACAGAAACGCTCACAATGCAAAAGGCTGCTAAATCATGTGCCAAGCATTTATGAACCTACTCACAGACTCTGTTCCAAATCGTAAAGATGTGGGAGCGGGAGGTGAGAACTAGGAGCTTGGTCCAATGCCCAGTGAAGTCAATGGGCATCTTTCCATTGACGCTAGTAGGCGCTGGCCCAGCCCCTATGGTGGGTTGAGAACCTTTGGAAGACTGAACAGCAACTTGGAAAGGTGCCACTGCACTTCCATGTGACAGGTGCTGACCCAGCGTAGCCCCGGCCTGCTTACCAGGGACGTGAGCCTTTGCCAAGGACATGGAGCAAAATAAAAGCTGTGCGGTAAATGGCAAAAAGACTCACATGTAGAACCAGGAGAACAATCAGGCAATGAAAATAAACCTTCAGGCTTCCACAGTTAGCTTAGCTTAACTTAGAAGCTCCCGTGTCTTCTGACACACGAGGCAATCCCGTGTTTCCACCACCTCTCTAGTGCCACTCTTCATGCGCCATGGTAGTCCGTTTCCATGACAGCGGCCTCTTTCTCTACGGTTCTCTTACATGTCATCTGGTGGCCTCCTATTTTCTGACTTCTGCAAGGGGATTTCCGGGCCAGGGCTTGGCTAGGCCTGCATTTTCTTGACATTTGTACAATATGTCCAACCCACTTCAGCCTTCCTTCTCGAAGCACTGTTGGCCGGTTCTTTGTAACATTGGTTACTTTCTCCCACTAGTGAACACCAAGTGTTCACCACAACCATCTCTGATGGCATGCATTAAGCTGCTTCTTCTGGGCAGCAGTGCCCACCGCCCAGGCATCTCCAAGTCCTGTACAAACGCACAAACCAAACCAAGGGAAAAAGCAACGAGGGCTTTGTTTAGTAGCAAGAGGATGAGGGAGTGAAATACAGACAACTGTCACAGAAGGCTCACAACCCCGGAGAGGAAGACCCAGCAAGGGAAGATGGAATGATGACGTGTAACCCTGAAGTGTTCGTGCTTGCCTCGGAACCGGGGTGTCTTTAAAACTCTCTTGATGCCTTTGTTTTGTAAAGGCTATAATGAGGCTGCAGTCCTCTTCGGGAGGAACCAGGCGTGACTTGTTTCTGACCGGGAGATAGGCTAGCCAGTGATTTAGAGAGTGTTTATTGCCTTGTGTAATGGCTTGCCTCCTGTGCCCATGTCTCTCCTCTCTGCAGAGAGCAGATCAATACCCAGGCTACGTTTGGAGCCTTCGATATTTTTGAGAGATGGGCAAATCAATATGAATTTCTTAACAAGTTTTAATTTAAATACCTAAAAGCACACATCCCGAACATGCCCTGACGTTCCCTCCTTGGGGAAGCAGGGCCGCGCACACCCACTCACACACACACAACTGCATCAGCAAATGGCCGGTTATATTATTTTAAAACATCCCCCCGCCCCCAAGCCTTGATAAACAAGCTGACAGCACATAATGATCCCCTGGCTCATCATGCATCTTCCAGCGCGGCTCTTGAAATGAGCCACATTGCGTACAGCAGACCAGCAAGGGACTCGAAGCCCGATAATAACTTGTCATAGCTACGTGCCTGATAGAAATGGCAGCTCAAATCACAGTGAAAGGGAACGTTCCTTGGAGCAGGCGGCAATAGGATACGCCCCCTTTCCCTTCTCTCAGGCCCATCATATACTCACCAGGCAAAGGGTACTACGTGGTTGGTCTATTCACATACTGATTGGCGGGTACTGCGGGACTTGGCAATCTGTGGTTCTATATTGATCGGTACAACACTGTTATGTGGATTTAGATCATTATGTGATCATTGGAGATGGTGTAAACTTTTCAGTCGTGTACCATTATCTTCATCTGAGCAAAAGGCTCAAAATCATTCAGTGTCGTCCCTGCCCTGGGAATGATCTCAGTGGGCTGCAAAGGGAGCAGTCCGTCCCGTTACGTGACGAGTACAGGAGAGTCGGCTGGGGGCAGAGCCGGCTATGTCAACGTCAAATAGAATAGTGGTGGTTGCCATTGGTTACTTGCAACTCATCATGTATCAAATGGAAACCTGCACAGGCAGGGTGGAACGCACACATACACACATCGTCGTATGCATCCACTCATGCCCAGACACATCCTAGAGACTGCACACACAGCAGGTTAAACCAATGTGAAGGCCCCCTCATTACCTCCCCTCGTTGTGCCTGGCTTCTGGTTAGAATAATTTTTAAAATTGCCCATGGGCTGCTGACAAGTCTATAAGCCCACTATGGACAGGAAATCACCCTGAACTGGAAGTGCTAATGGTTCTCTCTTGGGGGCTGCTTACATATCTGCTATTTCACTGTGGAGCAGATAAAGTCATGCAGAAGTTTGAATGAATAAAAAGCAGGGGGGGAGACATGGAGAAAATGTCAGCTCCATCAATACAGTTGTGTCAGAAAGGAGCAGCTTTCCTTTTGACTTAATAAGCTTTGTTTTCCAAACTCCGATCTAGCCGTATATCAATAGAAACTTTAAATGCACAAACTATAGAAACTCAAACCACATTTTCCTATAACAGCAATTTCTCCCCACGCTCTGTGTCCCTTCAAGGCAGTCACTTGTTTTGATGTATTTTTTTCCCATGTGAACACCTTTTGGGTTGTTGTTGTTGATTGGGGTTTTTATGTGAGAAATCATTCATGAAAGACTGGAATAATGCTAGCAATTTACAAGCATGTGTATTATTTACCTGATGGATAGTAATGGTTCTCTGGAGCATTACTGTATGTCATCGAAATCCATATTCGGAGATGTGTTAAAGGGCAGTTTTTCACTCAGTGGATTGGATCGTAATGACGCCAAAGGAGCTGTTCCATTGTGAGCACTTAAGAATCCTTAAATCCATGGAGTATCATGGCCCTAAATCCACTTGTTAAAGTTCGTTCAGAAATCTCATTGGGGAGGAGTTTTACCTGCTTGCAAAGCAAAATGTCTTTCTTAAACAAAGCATTGTGGTTCTCTTTAATAACCATGTTCCTCTGGTAACTGAAAGCCGTTTAAAAGACACCATCACCTATGTGCATTATGGTGGTGTTAGTATGAAAGACGGTCTGAACATTGGGAAAGTCTTAGGGCCAACTCTGCAACTAAATTGCAGCCACAAAATGTGTGCAGGCACTTTTTGCACAAGCAGAATGCATAGCTGTGTGTGCAAATGGGCGTTTTTATGTGCCAGAACGCATGCCACATGGTCAGCGGTGGTGCATGCATGTTTGATGGGTGCCATTGAGATGTCGGTATTGGGCTTTTAATCTTTTCCCAGTGGGGAGAGGCAGGAACAACAAGGAAAAAATGATGGGCAATTAAATATTAATGATTGCTACTACTCTGTTTCCCCAACCCCATACTAGCTGGGCACCAGAAAGGAGAAATACCAGAAGAAAGAACTAGACAATTCCAGGCTCAGCGATCACCTGGAAGATCCTCAGCTGCTGTCCAATGAAGAGCAGTCAGTGTTTACGCTCCAGCCAGAAAGTCCCTAGTGAAAGCTAAGCCCGAGCCATGTGCAGATGGCACCAGCCTTCCCAGCAAAGTGTCGAGGGCTACTAACGGCGAACTTGTTGCTCTGTACGTTTCATTGCCTTTGTCCATGTTTCTAACAGTGCAATGAGTCTCCAGGGTGTTTAAGTTCTTCAGGAGACTCAGGCCCTAAATGAAAACTTCACCCCTTAATACAGACAAATTAATATAAAACATCTGGGACCAGCCAAGCACACCAGTGAGCTCCTATTTAACGGCACATTGCCTCCTGCCCAGGAGAGGGAGCCCAGCATTATTGCAGAAAAATCCTTGAATCCTTGAAGCTGTGTTTGGCTGCGATAAAAAAGGCAAATTGGGAGCCAGGCTGGAGGGGCAGCGGGCGATTGAATCTGAACGGAAGGGAGGGTCCCGTCCCCTACCACACACTGTTTCCACAATCAGGAGGGTGGTTTACTTCAGCCCCGGATTCTGCCGTTCAGGTGATGTAACCAAATGTGCAGGGCAGAAAGTCAGCAGGGCGGGGGGTTTGTTGCAGTAGGGAAAGGCTCCCACAACCCCTGCTCTGCCAGCAGCCCAGAGCCAACCAGCCCACCCATACAAGCGGGTATCAGTGGCTGGCAAAGGGTAAGACAAAACAGCTGGTGTCTTGCAATGCCCTGAGGTGCAACCAGCCCTGCCGTTGCAGTGGGACACCATGCCCACTTCCCTGCCTGCAGGGGGATGAACCCAGCCCGTTACCTGTGGAAAGGGGTGACCGAAAGGTTCCCAGCTGTGGTTTGGATGAACACCCGGGGGTTGGATGCTGCTACGAATCCTTGCTACCTCTCTCCAGTGCAGGATTAACAGCCATCAGCTAACTGGACCAGTCCCACAACCCTTATGCTCTGCAAGTTTCTCATTGCCTTCTATGGAAGCTTTGCTTAAGTAAGAACTGGAGGACTGGGCCCAAATTTTGTGTGGTGCTTTGGGAAAGCAATGCACAAATGCCATTGCTAATTCCTGTTGTTATTACTTATTTGTATTACAATAGCTCCTAGTCCAATCAGGGACTGGGGGCCTCGTTAGGTCAGCCACTGTACAAAAACACAAGTTCTCCCTTCAAGCCTTTAATGTCCTGGTGTATTTATCGTGCTTCCTGGCAGGCCAGGAGCACAGATATGCCCGTCTCTCCCTCGTCTCCCGTGCTTTTTTGCTCTCTCCCTCTGCTCTGCTCCATGATGTAATTCTGGAATTGTACGAGTTACCCTGCTCTGCAAAGGGGTTTGAAATTCAGTTCCTAGGTAAGAGTCAGTTCTCAAATGTTGCTCTGAAGTTCCAGCTTCCGTTAGCTACACGCCCAATCCTGCCCCCAGCCCTGGCACAGGACGCTCATTAGCTCATGCAGAAGGTGCCCACATGCATCTGAGAGCAGAATTTGACCCTTTGTAGCAGGGACTAATACAGGGGGGTTGTTTCTTGGAAGAGGCTAGTTCTCAGCCTGCCCCCAGTTAGAGAGGTGCCGGTCTGTAACTGTGCGTCCGGCATCTGACCAGGGCAGGCCAAAGTCCAGGCAGCTTGTGCCGTACCATGTTGTCTTATTTCCATTTGAACAGGACTCCACGGCGGCCCTTAAAGAACACTGCCTTGCTAAGCCTTTTGGCGTTCCTTCCTTACACCGCAGCCTAGGGTTTTGCATCACTCATACCCCCTAGCATATGCCTCTGTAGAGCAGCGTACGGGCTCATGGGTTTCGGTTATCCATCTCCTCCGTAACAAACAAGTAGCGTACCTGATAACCCTCGGGGAAAGGTCCACAGGTGCCGATTCTCTGAAACACCACCTTGCAGGGACAAAGTTGTTGAATTTCTGTCTAGCAGGTAAGAACCTTCCTCTTTTTCCAGTGCAGCCCATGCCTAGCTCTGGTTCACAGATCCCAAGGCCAGAAGGGACCCTTGTGATCAAATGAGCGACTGATATTGCCATGGATGTGAACGCCCCCGTGCATATCTCACCTTGCCTGGCACAGGCCAGAGCTTGCAATGTCAAGAACAATGTCTGGATTATACACGTCACCTTCCATTCCGACAGCTCCCTCGGGGCTTTTTTTTTCTTCTTTTTCCTCTCCATTAAGAAATTCTTCAATCTCTTTGTCAATTAAATGGCAACTTTCCGCCAGGGTTGGGATTAGCCAGTGAGACCAGCCGAAAGCAATTGCAAGTATTGATTGGGAAGGGGGTGCCGGGCAGATGGGGATTTGTCTTCTATTGAATGCAGATTATGTCATTCTCAGAGTCTGGATCAAAGTGAGCGGAGGATCACATTCATTAGTGACTGAATTAAGTGGCGGACTCTGTATTCTTCAAGGAGCATCCAAAGGCATCCCGACTCTAAGCTTGGGTGTGTTTCCAGCTCTGCTGATTGTCTTTATCCCTTCACCTGCTCATTTGTCTCTCTTGCTGAGTAACTTTCCCTCGTCTTCTACTGTTTCCTTAGTTACTCTCGCTCCTTATAGCCTCATCAGTATGCAAAGGCTTGTCACGACACTGGCTGTCTCCCTTGGTATTATAGATACAAGCAGTGACAACGTTTGTGGCAGTACAGAGCTGGACCCAAATGATGCGGCCTTCAGTTAGCCTGGAATGTCTGTCACTTGGAGGCTAATTTGCCTGTATGTTGTGTCATCTCAAGGGTGTGTGTGTGTGTGTGTGCGTATATTCAGGTGTTTGTGCCACACAAATTAGCCAGTACACACAATGTCTTTAAAAAGAGTCTAACCAGCTGGTTGTGCTTCAATACTGCATGGTGGGAATATTTCTCGGGTTGCTGGTTACAAGGATGCATTGCACAATTGCCGTCCGAATGCAGTAGCTCCTCCTGTGGTACCTTTCTGCCCATTTCAGTTCTTGCGTGCACATGCTCGCATAGCTGAATCCTGCTTGCCTGCACACTGACCGACTGCTAAGCACTTTGGGTGCATCCAAAGAGACAAAGAAGCTGCTTAAACCAAAAGTAACTCAACAGTGGGTTACAAACCAATGGATTTAAACTAGGGAGCCGGGTGTGTAGGGTGCTGAACTATGGGGCAGGTTCTACAGACTAGAAAATGAGCTAAAAACACACACAGAAAGAACGGGGCCGATTCCGCTCTTGGTCACACCAGTGCCATCAGTAGGACTGGCCCAGGGGATGCTTTTCAAATACTCTTTTCCCAGCAGGCCTGCTATTTCCAGTCCCCAGAAGCCCAGCCCAGCCCTGCAGCTGGAGCAGACTGTGGTGTTAAGTGAATAGACAAAGCAATAGGCAATGCAAAAGATTTGGCAGCTCTCACTGAGCTCATTAGAGATCCACACGGGAAGCCCCCTCTGAGTCTTAGCTGTATTTGGTGTGTCCACACACGAAACTCTAGTGTCCAGTTTTTAGCAGACACATGGGCAAGGCCTTAAACAAAGACATATGGACAAGGACTCATGCCTGCTTCCGCAGCTGCAGAAGTCCAGGTCCAGGGAGCAGGGAGCGCGACCCAAGACTCTCATAGGTTTGTGAAATGACGAGTTCCTTCGTCTCTGTCTTGTTCCTCGGGGTCAGACATCCACGTTTGGAACAAGAACTTGGTTGCAGCCTCAGAGAGGCCGAGGAATGAGTCCGCATGGAGACCAAGCTCTCCCGTCTCCGGGGACAGGGCCTCTCCAGGGGAGCATTGAGGCTCACAGGCAGAACGCAGTGTAGCTGGAAAGCCAGCCCGGCTGCTGTCCTGCCCTGGGACTAGGGGACTCTAGTCTGCAGAGTTGTTGCTTTGGGGCCTGCACTGAATTCACTCCATTTAAAAGAAGAGGAGGAGGAGCAAGTAAAGATCTAAGATGGCTGGTCCCTTGCTCTCCTGTGCACCACTCGGCTGGCACAGAAGAAACCTAGAGCTGGCCTCTCTGGGCACCTGGGATTTCCCCAGCTCACAGGGAATTGCCTGGATCCCCTGGCAGCTTCCGGGGCTACTTGGCCAGAGGACAGGGGCATGTGGCCACTGACTCTGGCAATCCCCAGCTGTTGTATTGGGCCCTTGGGGCTGAGGACATCTGTGTTTAATTTAGAGCAGCCTCTGGATGTTCTGACTAGTGCCAGGGACCAGACTGGTCCCCGTACAGCCCCATGATCTGGGGACTGTGGAGATGACACAAAGCTACCTGTGTGCACCTCCTTCTACTCCAGGGGTGCCTCAAATGCTGCTCGGCCTAAACCAAGAATCGGGGCCCAAGCAGTTTTCTTCTCACTGTTTGGGCTCTGCTCGGCGACCTCGACGTCCCACTGCTATTACAATGGCATGGGTACATGGACATCCAAGGCACCCTGTTAGCAGAGACCCTGGAGGTCAGAGGCAGGCAGTAATGGCAGCTCTCGTTGCTGGTTATTGGACATTAACCCATCGCCAGGACCGGAGTTCCTTCCCCGGCTGACACTTGAGAATCACCCCCGAAAAGCAGAGACGTGAATGATTCTTCTGCCTCCCCAAGAGCCTGTGCTCACTCCCAGTGGGGGTCGCTGGGCATCTTTCTGTCGCCTTCAGTGGAAGGTGACTCAGGTGCCAAGACAGCAAAGCCCACCAGCTCTCAGACCAGCCTCAGCATATCACCTCCGCACTAGAAAAGGCTCGATCTGCACTCTGCTCAGCAATGGATGAGCCTGTGAGAGCCCAATCACCCCTACTTCTTCTACTAAAATCTAAAGAGGCAGGCCAGACCTCGTGTAAATGGATGCAACTGGATGGACGTGAGTGGAAAGACCCACCTGCTGGCACCAGAGCTGAATAAGTCCTTAAAAATGAATGCCATTTATTAATCATAAAAGGCTGAGCTGAAAAATGAAGGATTAATGATACTTTCCTGAAATGTCACTCGCTCAGCACAGTGAACGTGTCTGTTTTTATTGCCTTGCACAACAGGACACAAAAGTGGCCGAATGTCAGGCCTACATCCGGTGACGTTTATGCCATGTTGATTTTGCTTCGTGCCCTTGGCGTCGGTTCATAATCATCAGCTGTGCCATGCTTCGAGTGCACCTTCCATCCCACGCCCTTTGTGCGCATCTTGTTGTATCTGCAAAGACAGCCGAGGGCAACCAGCTCCAGCTGATCCCAAATAACTGGGGAAGGCCGCCGGATCCTGCCTCCTGCTCTGCAGCTGAGATCGGCAGAGATTATCCCTGCCTGGCAGCAGATGGTGCATTCACACACAGCATTTTCCTGGCCTGTTTTTAAAAAAACAAAACAAAAAAAAACAACTTTTCAACCAGGCAAACTGTATTGTTTTGACTAACGGTGCTGAGATGCACCAAGTGCTTCCAATGGTTTGTTTTGGTTTTGGTTTTTGTTTTTTTCTGACCTGCAGCAAACTAAATTTTGTGAGACTTGCTGAAAGTGAAAAGAAAAAAAGCCATGCCATCTGGACACACAAACACTGCCCAGGTACCCACTGAGTGAGCTGAGGAAGAACATTTAAGATGACAAAAGGTGACGACTCTTGTAAATTTCATAATTGCATTGGCCTTACATTCCACCATGAGTTCAAGCATCCGGACTGCCCCTAGGCAATTAATGAATGAGTTTCTGGATCTCAGTCATATGACAGCATTTCACAAAGGGAGAGAGGGGACAGTCTCCTCCAAGCTGAGTTGAAAGAGGAAGCTCAGTTCTCTGTCGGTAATAAAGCTGCCACCAATGCTGACCGCGGCTGCCCTGGGAGACGAAGCCTCCGTAACGAGCATATTAAGGATGCTTGTCATAGTCACAACAGCAGACAGTCAAATGGCAACAATTAGGAGAAGGCAAGTCTAAGGGTTAGAAACTGGCTGCTGTGCTCATCCGAGCTAGAATGTGCAACCTGACACGGGTGCGTGTTGTGTGCGCGAGGAAGGGGTGCATGGGCCGGCCCCTTCCGAAGTCAGAAAAGCACAGCGCTCAGAGGCTGCAGCAGGTTTGACAAGATGCTATCTCAAGTCAGATGCTTATGCTAGCACGTTCAGCTGTTTTTGGAGAAAGACGTCTGAGCTAGTGGCAATATTTCTGTTAGCTGAGAATAAATTAACGGTCGCAGGGAAGGTGTTTGTTTTTGTTTGGTTGGTTTGGGAGTTTTTATGTGGCACGTACACCCTGGCCTCCCCTCAATGCTAAATGCACCGAGAGCAGACAAAATCTAGAAGAGTGTCCTACTCAGCACCTGACCGTAACTGCCCATATTCATAGCTCTGACATACGTGTGCATTTACCCTTGGGTGAAACTCAGCGTGCTCAGTACAAAAGCTGTGTGTGAACCTCCCCTTTGGCTTGTGATTCAGGCAGCTTCACCGGTGGCAGTGCTTTGAATTTCAGTTTCAGAATTCACCCCGCTCCTGGCCATTTGTGTGTCTGAAATGTGTGCTTTGACTTGTGGGTCGGGCGCATTTGCTATGGAAGCACAGAAGGCCACATTCCCAGCCAACCTCCTCATGTTTGTGGGGAAATCCATTGTGCAAGTGCATTGTTATAGCTTAGAGGTGCTTTTAATGGCATCGAAAATAAATAAAGCCAAAAAACTGGCTCATATACTGAGTGGTATACCAGCTGACTAACTCTTGGACTATGAAAGCTGCCCATGGTACCAGGAGCTCCTTCCAAGATCTGGTGGAGAATTAGTGATGGAAAGTGGTAGGATCTGAGAGCTCAGCTGTTCCCCATGGTTTAGGGAGGAAAGAAGGACTGTCACCCCATAAGAAGGCTCATGAAAATTCAGAGGCCCTGGAACTCAGGTCCTGACTGCAGCCCAGACTGGAAAAGCAGAGTCTCCGGGAGTACCAGGTTTGCTTTTTTTTTTACTTTGCTGCAAACAATGACAAGTGGACCACTTGATCTGTTAGCTAAACGTCCACATTTCCCTCTTCTCCCATAGTTCACCAAGCCAAACCAAGGGTTGTTATCTCCCTGCAGGGCTGTTCCAGAGAGACTCTGTGCCCCTTTCTCAGTAGACCTTTGATCACATTCTTACTGCTCTTTTGGAGAGCATGGCCCATAATTCCTCAATTTCTAAAGAGCTGATCAAGAATCTAGCCCCAGAAGCCTGCTCGATGGCTGGGAGCTTACCTAGAAAGCAGCCAGTCCTTTAAAATAGTCTCGGATAGGTATTATATGTGACTGCCTGACTCTATGCATGCATATACTGTGTGTGCACCTGCACTGCACCTGTATATGGTTGTAACCCCGTGTGTGTGTGTGTGTGTGTGTGTGTGTGTGTGTGTGTCCTCTGCATGTCTTTTTATGCTAGCTAAGCCATGACACAATTTTGTTTGAGTTTCCATAATTCACCAACAGGCCTGTGGCCCCTTTGGCTGGCACAATCCATGTAGACTAATCTGGGATGTTACCAGCCATTCTGGTAAGCATGGCTTGCCACAGCTTATTTCTGCCAGCATCTCTAGTCAGTTTGTGGGATACAACAATCAGATACCTGTTCATCTGAGATAAATCAGGACGGCACAGGGTCTGTTTGCATGTTTAGACTGATGTGCCCTGAGATGTTTAAGACCATGGGAGAAAGGAGACCTCAGTAACAGAAGAGATCAAAACCGCTGCCCTGCTGGGACAGTTTTAGCAAGAAAGAAGGTGCAATTTACAAAAAAAAAAAAAGCCTTCGAATTAAGAAGAATAAACCTCTTTCCCTGGATCACGGATGAGGTGGGTGCATCTTCGCAGGGGATGCATGTAAAGAACGTGGCTTTAAAACAGCACAGTAGAAGAAACTGGCCAGAATTTAAAAAGATGGATCTGACCATGGCAAACACCAGGATTTCACACTGAACCTACCCTTGCCTAGCCGTCCTGTTCTCTTCTCTGAACATGCTCACTGCGGAGGAGAGGATCTGGAATGTTACAAAGCAGGCCATGGCAACCCGATCTCCCAAGCTGTATCCACAACTTGTGCACAGTTCATTGCGGGAGTAACTTACATCACGTGGCTGTCCTGCTCCTACCTCTGGGTCGTGAGAACAGTTTCAGGGTTTCAGAATTGGTGGCCGGCTCCTCAGTGGGTATCAGTCAGAGAGGCTCCATTCACCTCAGCGTAGCTGTGCCAATTGACACCAGCTGGGGACTGCACGCTTGGCCTTTATATGTGAACAGTAAGGGCCTGTCTTTGAGCGACGGGGAGCCATGGCAGTTCCCCGAGAAGTCAATGAGATCAGCTGCCAAAGGCCTAAACCTTCCCTCAGAAGTGCCTATGCAAACCCCTCGGCTTCACAGAGCGTCTGTTGCGTGCATCGTTTGCCCCGGACATTTGAACTGGATGCGGAGCAAAGCTGAAAGCATGCGGCAGGAGAAGATTTCTAGGCGTGGTTTAGCGTGATGTCAGCTCTTCCCTCAAACGCCCCGTCCGTAACTGAACATGGCTGTAGACATGGAATTTCAGCTAGGCTGGGCCTACGTATAAAATGAAGCTACCAAATATTCGTAAGTTGCATAGTGCAGAGTATGTGAGATGGTGGCTGAGTCTCTTTTGAAAAGGGGTGGTTGTGTCTCATTGCAACACACCCATTCTGTCCTTCCATTCTCAAAGTATGTCTGGTATTTCATTAAGATAACTGCTTATTAATTGCCTCTCTTGTCTGGACCATCTTCCCTAATGAACTTATCCTCTGGGAGTAACTCATCTATGCAGTAAACAGAAATGTGTTAAATGCAAGGCGTGCAAGACCTCCATGGATCCAGATCTCTCAAAATACCTTATGATCAAAGCCCATGGCTGGATGCCACCCCAGGTATTGCTCAATTTAATCACAACAACCCCAATACCCCTTTGTTTGAAGGGTGGAACACTGAAACTAAACAACACATCTAGGTGGCTAGAGCCTTTTCACTAAGTAAAACACATGGGTGTTGTTTTCGGGAATTCCTGTGTTTACTCATGTAAATTACCAAAATGCTTTGAAAAACATTGGATTTATGAATATAAAAGAGAAGCAATGGAAATAAAAACAAGGCAGGCAAGCTTCAAGAGTGAAGAATCACTCTGGACAAGAAACTGACCAGATCTGCCATCTTGTCCAGCTGTCTTCTGAGAGCAGGGATCCAGGCTCTTGGGGGAAGTTGCTAAGAAACCATTGCCGCCTCTTGCCTGCATTGGTGAGGATAATTGCTTTTGCAGCTAAAATATGCTGGACTGTTGGTTTGGGGGTTCATTGGATATGTTTAAAAGTATAGTAATTAAAGCCTGTCTGTCATGATCGACCGAGAGTCGTGTCAATTCCTGAGCACACAATAGCAGATCCCAGGCTGTGAGTTAACAGGCCGGGACCCTAATGCTTCCGGTCCTGAACCTACTGACACACACTTCATTTTTGTTTGTGGTTTTTTTTTAAACCCTCTTTACAGAAGTAAAGTTTCCATGTTCTTTAATAACACTCAGGTCCATTGGAAAACTGCAGTGAGTAGCATGAGAAGCAACTTGGTAAGTTTATTTTGATGAAATACAATAATTATCATGCTTAGCAGCTGCTGCTATTTAAAATAAGAAAAAACGGGGCTTGCATTGAAAATGTTTTGTAAACCATGTGCACCAACAATCTGTTCCAATGAAACCAGCCATTACGAAAACCGCATAATAGCAGGCGCTCGTTACAGAAAGTTAAATTGCAAATCATATTTTGTTTCAAATGAGCTAGATGAATGCATAATTTGCCTCAAAGAAAAAGTTTTCTAGTTTTGATCCGGCTGCCAAGAGCTGGAGCTCTCTGGCTGCAGCTGCCAGTACATACTGATTGTCCATTTCAAACTCCAGGAAGTTTCCGTTTCAAAGGAGGATTTGGGGGGAAGAGGAAAAAAAAAGACAGAAGTATGAATGTGCAAAATAAAACCCAAACCCACACACTGCCACCCTCTTTCAAACACAATCTGCTGCAAATGTTCAGTAGGTTTCCTAAACCAAATCCCAGAGCTTGAAGAGTTTTTCAATCTGGGTTGAGGGGTAAATAAGCAAGAGAAAGCCAGAGAAGGGAACGGGAACGGGGTGCAGGAGTGTTGCTCTGGAATTCTCCCCCCAGTGGAATATACGACGTCTGAGCCAAACCCTGCCCTGACGCACAGCTAGTGCCAGCTCTCAGAAGACTCAGCAGCACTAGGCCTTTTCTCTAGATGCTCTCGCTGTTTCCCCACACAGAGCTATCCTGAGATGCATGTCTGCTTTTCTTCAGGGCACCAGCACTTGTTCAGCCTCATCCTGACACACTTCAGCATAACGCAAGTCATACAGGTCAGGACACAGACAGACAGACAGACAGACAGACCAATGGCTCCATACCACATGACAAGAGGGAGGAAGGTCTTATGGTAAAAGCCCAAAGTTAGGAGTCATCCTGGCACAAGCCAAGACAAAATGATCAGGGCCTTTATTTTCAGGAGATCAGCTTGAGATCCTTGGGCCTGGTCCGTCTGCATTGCTGAGCCCCCGCCACTCCAATTGCTTTCCTGTGGAGTTGTGGGTGCTCAGCACCTCTGGAAATGAGGTCTTCAGGCCCCGATTCAGCAAGGCATTTAAGCAAATGCTTAGTTATAGTTAAATACATCCCTGTTCAGGAGAACAGTCAGTACATAATTGACTTTAAGAATGTGCTTCGCTCTCCGTGACTTCTAAGAGACTTATGCTGGTTAAAGCTAAGCATCCATTTAGGTGCTTCGCTAAACCAGGGTCTAGGTGTCTCAAGTTGGGCAGCGAAAGACTGAAGCCACTTGGAGAGTGTTGGCCTTCACCTCTATCTGCCTTGGCCTCTCCACCTGGAAAAAGAGGAACAGCAACACCCATCATCTGATTATTACTGGACGGCTGAATTCATTTGTGTCTGACAAGCAAGGGGGTCCCTGCATGGAACCTGGCGGAGAGCACTCGTGTCATTTCCAGTGCTTTAATACTGGAGCCTGAGTCGTCCGGATCAGAACTAGAACCTTTACGTGCTGAGGACGTCTCAGGCGCCAAACCCAGCCCGGTTCTGAGTGAACACTAAGGTGTCACACTCACTCGTGCTGAGCTCCCTGAGCCGCCCGTGACTGGCATCCGAGAGAAGCCGCATTCTGCACCCCACTTCTGTGTTTAGGCAAGTGGGTCATTATCGTAGGACGTTTACTCCACAGAACTTACAGCTCCTTCGCGTCTCAGCACCGTGTTCTTCTCCAATAGCCAGGAGAACGTTTCAAACACGGACGACGCTATTAACTTTTAATCACTGCCTTTGTCCTAGCAACTCTTGGCAACCTCGGAGTTGCTAACAAGCAGAAAATAAATGTCATTTTGGCTGTATTTTTAGTTTCGCCCACTTGCTCCAGATAAGAATAATACTAAGCACTTCTATAGCATTTCTAAAACATTAATGAGCCCTCACTACACCCCCTCGCCCCCCCCGGAGTGCAAGTAAGTGTGATCACCCCTATGCTACACATGGGGAAACCGAGGCAGAGAAGTTCAGTCACTTGCCCAAGTCTGCTTAGGGGGTAGCAGAGCCATGATCAAAACTCAAGTGTTCTTGATTCCTAGACCCATGCTCAGAGTGCCCCCTCCCCTGGCCAGCAAAGATTTTCCCTGAGCAAGTTTCTGGGTCTTTCCAGCCTCAGCCCCAAATTCAATAGAAACTGTAGCTACGTGGGTGAGGTCGGCTCTCTCAAGCAGAAGCTTGTGAAGTGTCAAGTGGAGCCTTCACACACGGACCGAGTTTGAGGGTCTTTGCTCATGGAAGAGCCATTCGCCATACATGTCTGCAGCAGGATCAGGGTAAGGATCAGAGCAGGGAGGCACGTGCCACTCCCGCCAGGCTTCTTGCCAGGTCAGCCCTCGGCCATGCACTGCCTCTGTGTGTCGAATGCAGCACGTCCCTCTGAAATGCGCAGCCTCTCGCTGTGTGCATCTTCCCAGCCTGGAACGCGCTGGATACCGTCAGCCCTTCGGCTGGGCAGCCGCCTGCAGCTCCAGCCAGACCTGTTCCACGACCATGTCGCTTTTCCTTTACAAAATAAGGCGCAAAGACACCACAAAAGCCTCCTCAGGAATCCCAGCCTGCTTTAGAAGGGCATGGCTTCCTCTTAGCAGCAATCGGAACGGCGCTCACTGAATTTTAATAGCCGCCTTAGAAACAAATGGAGATGGTAATAAAAGCTGGCACCAGGCTTCGAAGCTCACTCAGACATTTTGCAGCTGCGTGAGGATTCAGTGACTAAAGAGCAACCCACTGAGTTAGGCAGGGAACGGGGCAGAGCAGGCCAGCTGCAGACAGCCCAGGGAGGCAGAGGTCTCCTGACCTTAGTGAGAGGGAGAGAGATTCCCCTCTGATAGCCAGAAGGACACAGCACATCCCAGCTCCCCAGGTTACCCACCTTGCTCCGATCCCAGGCGAGCGGCTGCGTTGGGGTTTTACGGGCGCTGCTGTGGAACCCTGGATACCAGCTCTGCCGGCGGCCGAAAACGCGGTGCTGCTTTTTATCCTGGTCAGCTCGCAGCCAGCCCCAGGCAGTGGAGGGCGCGCACGGGCAGAGCTGCCAGCCAGAATGCCGGGGAGCGGCTGGGCCTTCGGTATGACAAGTCTGCGGGCGGGGGAAACGCGGTAGAGGGAAGCCATGCAGACCACCTTCCGCCTGGCCCCCGAGCTCACGGGTCTGCCAGCAGTCAGCCTGCAGCCTGGCCTGCGCGCTCGCTGTTCTGCGGCTCATTTCTCTCCCCTTTCCTGAGCCAAGGTGCGGGAGACAATGTCTCTTACTGGGCCAACAGCTGTGGGGGAGCGAGACAAGCTTCCGAGCCACACAGCGTTGTTCTGCAGGTCAGCTCCCCCGTTATCCCCTACGCTCACACCCCCTGCTACCCCGGCCCTAGTCTTGCCTCAACTTCTTTTGCTGGGGCCGGGCCTGTCTGCTTCGAGTGAGCCCATCACTGTCGTATCTAGGCATGGTAACGTCTCAGTGACAGAGAGCCCTTTACATCCTCGGCGTGCGCCCAGTAATCCTCACATCCCCCGCGTCCCCCCATTGACCGGGGCGGGGGTGACTCGCCCGAGGTCCCCCAGCAAGGCAAGGGCAGAGCTGGGGTTGGCGCTCGTGCCTCCTGCTGTCACTCACTGCCACGACCTCAGGGCATGCGCTGCTCCATAGCCAGCCAGCAATCTCCATGCCGGGAGGAGCAGGGCCGGGCTGCCGAGGGATACCCACCCCCGGCTGCGTTCTGACACAGCGCCACCGCCACGCTCTCCCGCGGCAGCCGGGGCACCCTCCTCCCAAGAAGCCCAGCTCAGTTCGTAATAGGCTCCGCGGGGATGGTGGCCACTCCCAGTGGCCAAAGCCAGTCCAGCTAGCCACTGGGCAGGCGGCTCATCTCTTCCTCTTCGGGTCCTAGGATTTGGCTCGCGCTCCATGCCTGCTGTTCTAAACCCTCTCTAATCCGCCCCCCTGCCCCAGCTGTCTCTTCCCCCTCCACCAGACCCTCACCCCGCCACGCTTCCCCCTCGCCTGTTCTGCCCGTACGCTGAGACACCTCTGGCTGGGGCTGGGGGGTTTCTGAGAGTCGCCAGCAGAGAAGAGAGGTTTCCATTACTGCCACGGGCTCCCCTGTGTGACCCTCCCATCACCACAACGCCCTAGTCCGCGGGCGTTTAAACCGGAGCCAGCAGCGCTCACCGTTACGCCGTGCAGCAAGAAACGCCCCTTCAACATATGTTGCTGCTGGGCGCCGAAAGACTCGGTTTGCCAAGCGGCCCTTTGAAATCCTTCCCCCGTTTAACAGTTTCTTTGACAGACGATTTTCGGGTCCGGTTCTTGGGTTTCCCAAGCCCTTCCCGCCCGTGGCTCAGTGCAGCAGGGGGGCGTTTTCATGCTGCCCTGGAGCGTGGCTGCTGCCCTGGAGCGTGGCTGATGGGCTGTAATACAGAGACAAGGTGGGGGAGGGAAAATCTTTTATTTGGGCCGACTTCTGTGGGTGAGCGAGACAAGCGTTCCAGCTACGCCGGGCTCCTCTCTCCCCAGCAGAAACTGGCCCAGTAAAAGACATTACCTCGCCCACCGTGGGTCGCTAATATCCTGGGACGACACTGCATGCAACAGTGGGCTGTAACCCCGGCAGACGGGCAGAGCCAGCCTAAAGCAAGTCAGGTTGGGCTATGCCCCCGGTGCCCACGCAAAGCCAGTGAGCGCATGCAGCGGGGCAGAGGCACTGGGCACAAAGCTCTGCTCTCCAGCTAAGCCCTGACATTCGAGGCTGGGTGCATGCCTGGTAAAGAGCTGCTGCGAGGCAAAGTGCAGCCCTTCGCATCACGAAGGAGTTTGGCCTCTGGGTAGCTGGTCTCCATTAAACTGCTGCTGCTGTCCGGGCTCAGCCCTGCCCCTAGCAGAGCCGCCCTTTGCAAGACAGCCTTCAGGCCCCTGCTAGGGGCGCCCAGGGAGACACTGAACGCAGCAGCAGTGTGAGAAGGAGAAGGCCGTGGGGTGGAGCTCTGGATGCAGTGAGGAGGCAGGTTGATTTACGGAGGAACCCCACTCGATAGCACTTCTCAGGGTGTCCCTCATGTCGGACCCAAATTTATCTCCACCCCACGCAAACCTGGCATAGCTTTCCTTTCCTTACTGAAAACTGGTATGTACCCCGAAAATACTGGGGTTGTTCACGCCACTCATCGTTTATAGCCCTCCAAGTGCTTTGCAAACCAGGAGCAGCGTCATTACGCTCACTCTACAGACGGGAAAACTGAGGCACGCCGCGGTTCAATGACTTGCCCAAGATCACCCTGCAAGTCCGTAGGTGAGCCAGGACTAGAGCCCAGGTCTCTTGCATCCCAGTTCTGTGCCTGCTGAACTAGACCACACTATATTCGCCAGTGTACTGCCTTGTGCACTCGTGTCCCAGTGTAAAACTCGGAGTTGCACTAGTGTAAATGGCTGCACGAAGTGCAGGTCAGGGGTAAGCTGGGCCCAAATGAACGGAGCCAGCTCTTGTTCCAGCAGCAGGCACCTTAGGAAGTGAGTTCATTTCCCCCTTATGGAATCACGGGGGTTTGCTCCTGATCTGACTGTTTTTCTCATCAGCGTGTTGTGGACGTGATGGGATGGACGGACATGAAATGGTGTCTGAATTCTGAAGGGGCCCCGCACTCTGCTGGCCTGCAGGGGCAGGGCTGAGCTGTCGGAGGAGGGCAGACTTCCTTCCCCAGATGGCTGGGACCGAAGGAGGAGACAGAGCCAGAGGCAATGCCTGGGTTGAGAGCCTGGAGAGCGGGGACCAGGGGCAGGGGAAGCCAGCTTTAGCTCACCCCATGCCCTTCGCACCAGCAGGAGCCAGGCCACTGGGAGAGGCACCCGCCTCCTGCCGTAGCTGTCACCAGCTGGGAACTTCTTTCCAGACCAGGACGCTGCCGTCTGCGCCATGGCGAGGGAGCCCTGCCACCTCCCCCCACCAGGACTTCGGAACAACTCCAAAAGTGCAGAGAACCCCTGCCCGAGTTTGCAGTGAGCCCAGTGCTGCGGGGCCAGGGCGTGGCTACCTTCGCTCAGTGATGGGCAGAGCTCCCTGCTGCACCAGCCCCATTAGCAAAGCACAGTATGCAAAAGAGCCACAGCAGGGTGCAGCCCTCGTTTCATTTACCAGCCAGGTGTAGCTGCAATCTCAGCGCAAACCAGGCAGTCACTCGGTGCAGGCTGGTAACTTCACCGGTTACTAACACAGCAACAGCTCCTGACTGGTTAATAACTGAGCCTGGCTAATCATGAAATCACACAGCTGCTGCAAAGGGCTGCAGGACATGCCTGAAAGAGCCAGTTGTGGCTCGTGAGCCTCAGTGCGAGTATCGCTGGGTAGCCAAGGAGCAGGGGAGGAGGGAAGATCAAACTGAGTTAGGGCACCTGGGAGCCAGCCTGGTGCTGCTCTAAGGCAGGGCGGGGTCTGGCCTGGCCTGGCCTGGCCTCTGCGCAGCTGGGGCTGGTCCAGCCTGGCCACAGCTCAGGTGCAGAGAGAGGCAAGGGAAGTGTCTGAATTGAGGAGGGGGGTGTCTCTCTTTTCTGCCTGAGCAATGGTGGGTGGCAGACGCTCAGCCTGTCAGAGCCACGGCAGGCGATCCAGCAGCCGGCTAGAAGGGCGTGAGCAGTAAGGGGCAGGGGTTGTACATGCAAGAGACGGACGAGGCCTGTGGGGGCATCTGGGTCTGTGCTTGGCCCTGCAGGATGGTCTCCGCTAGCCTGGCCAGGTGGGGAGGGGGCCCCGCTGAGGGCAGGGAGAGGTAGCTCCCCTCCAGGGAGAGCCGCCTGCGCTGGGAGTGCAGGCTGGAAACCTGGCTGCCAGCTGGGGCTGCTGCGGACTGAGCCGTTGGACCAGCGACGGGATCCAGGCCAGGACCAGCCTGCGAGGACCGCCCAGCGCCTCCGCCTGCGACGCTAAAGGTAAAGAAACTGGCCGGTGCCACAGACGGAAAATGTCTGGAGGCAGTGGGGTGAGGGCCTGGGCTAGGGTGACCAGCTGTCCGGATGTTATAGGGACAGGCCCGCTAGTCAGGGCTTTGTCTTGTATAGGCGCCTATTGCCTCCCACCCCCTGTCCTGATTTTTCACACTTGCATTGGGGTCACCCTAGCCTGGGCGTCCTCCAGAAATACAGCGCTCGGGAGGCGCTTGCAGCCGCTGCTGGTTAACGTTCCTGAGCCTCATACTCCCGCTAGAGAGGAGACAGGATTCGCGGGGCCCTCTTCCAGTGGCTGCAGGCTTGCGAAGCAATGGCTGAAAACGTCCCCGACGCTCCCGTCCCCCCCATCACATCAGCCTGTGCTGAGCTGCGCTGCTGCCCGGTAGTTTGGGTGTGGCGCTCTGGAGCCAGGGCTGCTTGTTAAGCTGTCCTCCGTCGGCCAGCCGGCGGGCAGAGCGTGCACAGATAGGGCCCGTCCTGTCTACAAGTGCCTGCTTCATTCTGGGGTTGCTCGTTAATGACCGCGCTATTGGGGTTCACGGCGCTTCCCAGACCAGTACGACGGCGAGGCCCTGGCCCTGCTTTCATCTCGTTTCGATGGGTAACTTACCGGGCAGTGACCAAAAGCTGGGTGGAGAGCGAGCGCTGTTCGTAAGCGGCTCCTTTTCTGGTGTTCGTGTGTTCAGCCTGCTCTAAGCTATGGTCCCAGAGCCGTGGAGTTGAAGGCTAAAAGGGCCCGCAGGCTCATTCAGGCTGATCTCCTGAGTACAGCCGGCCACCAGCAGCACCCTGACACTAAACCCTGCAGCCGAATGTAGCCTGAACTATTGCAGCTCCCAGGAGCCTGGCTGGGTGCCCCAGGCAGAGAGCAGGAGTGACCGCAGCGCGGCCGGGGGGTGAGAGGACAGAGCACGAGGTGGAGATGGACCCGCCAGATGAGAAAGGCTTTAAGGTGCACCGTGTGTGCGTCGCATTTTGAGCTTGTGCTTCGGCAGCCCTTCTTCCAAAGGAGCTGGGCAGCTGGTGAGAGGCAGGGAGACGATTTCCTAGCCAGGAATGAGGTGGCAGGTGAGCAGGCTGGAGGGCTAGGGCTGGCTTTGCTGAGGACCCAGAACTCCCGCTGAATCAACGGGAGCCGAGTGCCCAGCCCCTCTGAGAACCAGGCCTGGGATGTTTTGCAGAAGAGGAAGGCAGGTGGCCAGTCGTATTCCTGTCTGGGTGCGGCGGGACAGGAGCCTTTGCCTGCCCTGCTGAGCCCCTGTACTCCAGCTGCAGGACAGAGCGGCGGTGACGTGCTGGTAATGGCATCTGCTTAGTGCAGTTTGAGCAGCAGCCAAGGCAGGGCCCCCGTGGGTGAACAGCCTCCAGCGGCGCGTGGGCAGAGACACACATGAGAATCCAGCCTCCTCTAGAGACGGGGAGAGGGCAGAGGCTGCAGGGGAGAGCACAGACTAGGAGGAAACGACCCACTCCAGTAGCCGACAGGCGGACACCCATCCCGCAGCCTGTTCCCTGGAGCGGTTCTGAATCGCTCAGCTGGGCTGGGAGCGCGGTGCAGCCAGGGCAGGGCAGGGCAGGACAGGGCAGGGCGAGGAGAGAGAAGGAGCACTGATGGGTCATGCTGACTTATTAGCCATAGACCAGATAGTCCCCGGAGATGGGCTGCTGGGTTGAGCAGGTGGGAAAATGCACCCCACTTACGGCTCTGCAGCAATGACCAGGGGCTGGTGACTGGCTTCTCACTATATCGTCCTTGGTCTTCTGGGTGAGATTCTTTGCGATGCAAATAAAACTCCAGTTAATGGGACTGGCCTTTGGAGAGGGCCTCAAGGCTGGCCCCTACCCAGGGGCACATACTCACCTGGCGCTCGCCAGCCAGCCAAGCCAGCGCATGCATACCGCACTCCTGTGCTCGGCAAAGCACCCCCGTGCGTGGGGAAAGCAGACTCAAGCGCTCCACCAAACCAGCTGCCAGGATCAAAGCTGCTGCAGCTGTCGGGAAGAGCCGAAAGCTGCAGCATGAATAATTCTGTGGGAAACGTTTATTCCAGCTGCACAGAAGGGCTGAGGCAGCCCCGGGAAATGGGTCAGATCACATTAAATAATACAGGGCCACCTCAGCAATTTGCAGGGCCTCCCAAGCATGAGGAGAGGTCGGAGCGGGGAGATGGGGCCAGGCTTTCCCTCTGCCATCCCATTGCCAGAGAAGGAGGTTGGTTTGGCCTGTAAATTACCTCCTCCAGGGGCCCCTGAGAGCCAATCAGCCCAGTTCCTGCCTCTGCGAATCACCTTCCTGTGTGTTGCAGATCTGCCGCAGCTTTGCACTCCCGGGAGCAAATCCTCCATCCTTGCTCAGGTATTACATACGACATCAAAATCCCTGGGCGTCTGCCTGAGTAAAGGCCTCAGCATCTGACCTTTTGCTTTCAAGGCCAACTCTTGATTGAGTAAGACCAGAGGTCACCTGCTTAGACTCCCCCTGAACATTGCCAGTGACTTGGGGTGATATGGTAACTACAGAGCCAGGGAAGATACCATCTTCCCTGAGCTGATCACCTACATTTGCACGGCACAGCAAGGCTAGGGGGCTGAGTCCCCTTTCTTCTAGACCAGTGTAACCCCACTACCTACTCCCGCTTTACCCCCATGTAAGTCAGAGGCGTGTCCGATCCTTGAACATCAGGGCACAGTGTCTGTTATCTCCTTGCTTCCATGGGGACGCGCTCCCACGGTGCATGGCTCTCCAGGTTTAGGGCAGCAGGATGGAAAGATGATGCCCCTGGCACCACTGCGAATCCAGCCTTTAGGGGTGAGCCCATAGTCTGCGAAATGGAACTGCAGACGCTGAGGGTTGGCCGTCTCAATGCCGCTCATGCAGGGCAGCTCTGATTTCCCTTTTAGCTCTGATGGGAATTTTAGGAAAACAACATAATTACTAGAAACGTGTGTACAGAAAATGCCTCTTTAACTCATTCAGACCTACGCTAAACTGAAAAGTGAGAAATTGGCAGCAGGTAAATTGCTGCCACTTGAACTCAGCGAATGGGAGCGAGCGAGTGCACAATGAACACTTCCATTATACACCCAGATGAATGAATGGTGCAATATCTCCCCGCTCCGCAGGGAAGGGATGAGAATTGCAGAGACTCTTTTAAATGCACTATATATCTCCACTGTGAATTGCAAGCCCGTTAACTTAGCAGCAAACTGGCAACAATAATTGAAGAGGCTAAAGGATGTTCTATAACCTTACACCAAATATTTAAAACCACCGGCTCATTTTTCTTGGTAAAGCCCTGGATCTTAATGGAGATTATTTAATCTCGCTTCCGAGTCTTAATTAGCCCGTTTCATGCCCATTGTCAGCGATATGTGGCCAGCTAATTACTTTTTGTCACTATCTGAAGCTCCTCATAGTCCCCTGAAGATGGACATGAAAAGCCCCCACTAGCTCACTCTCACGTGGCTGTAGGTAGGAATGACCCGGGCAACGTCCTCTTCCCCGTTTTAGGGGCAATCCTGATTCGTTGGACTCAAGATGCAAAATGTGGGCTCATGTTTCCACCCCCGGAAAGACGGGTGGTGTTTGGATCCAGCGCTTTGGTTCAGCCCCTGTACCTACAAGGCCCTGGAGCCAATTTAAGTTATGAATCCAGGGTCTATCACTGAAGACGCCCACAGCTCAAAGTTGTTTAGAGCAGGGTGGCAAGCTAGATACTCTGGTGATTGGCACAGCATAACCGAGTTCGCACTGGCTGTATCCGTGGTGAGGACTGATCAGAAAGGGGCTACAGTAGCAAGGAAGTACAATGAACCCGACACAGCTGCACCGGTCGATTTCTATCCCCTTTCAAGTGTGCTGGGCAGGGCTCTGCATTGATCATGGCACACGCCGCTCAGCAACGGGGCAAGGCTGGTCTCTGGTAGGAGAGCAGAGTGTCACGCCAGCGGGACTTCTGCAGTCATGGACATGAGCGCCTTGGGCCAGGATACAGAGCAAATCCCACCGTGGGCAGAAACGCAGGTGCCTTCGCTACTGGGCCGGGTGCTAGGGGACTAGGGCAATGAGGGAGAGGAGCTGCCGTCCAGCGTTCTGGGCCAGGTTCTCAGCCCCGGTCTGCACGCTGCAAAACAGCGAGGAACCGGGTGGATCTGCTCCCTGGGGTTCCCGGGATTGTGCCCGAAGGAAAGGAGATGTCCCTATACATCCGTGAGCCCCAGCGGCTGGAATGACCCCTGGGGGCCGTAGAGAGACACGTGTATCTTCAGTCATGCCTGAGGCTGACCTGGGATGGCCCCAGGATTAGGACTTAAATCCACCTTTGTCCCATTCGCCCAGCTGCACGGAGCACATGTAAGCAGCAGCTGAGGGAGCTGGGCCTCCAAGCCCAACCCTGCTGCCCTTCCTCAGACCCAGCTCCACTGAAGTCCCTGGTAGTTGAACTACTGCACTGCTGGGCCCTCTGTCACGGGAGTAAAAGGCCTAGGGCCAAACTGCATGTAATAGAGGTAACGTGCGGCTTGTGTCCTGGTCTGGGCGGTCAGCCAAGCTGTGGCAAATGCAGCTTCAGTCCTGGCGTGATGCTGGGTCTGAAGAAAACATCTGGAGGATGCGTCTGGTGGCGTTTCCACCAGGTCCATCTCGCGTCCCTGTGTGCGCGGGCAGGGCCGCTAGGAAGCACAGCCCGAGAGCTGAGGCCAACAGGAGTTCGAGCAGGAAGATTTCGACAGCGGGAGCCCAAGTGGATGCAACAAAGAAGATGGCGCCCCTAGATATCTGGTCACCGTGTGACCATTCAGCCGGGTGGGCCGGCGGGTGCCGTGGGACTTGTGTCCCTGCGAAATGTCCGCTGGAGAGACTCACACCTGCTGTGAAGCTCCGGAAGGAGTCTGCAGCACGGCAGGCGCACAAGCGAGTCAGCTCAGAGATTGGTCTGGGAGCGGGGAGACTCCTCGGGCTGTTTTCGCTGACACTTAGGGTTCAGTGGCTCCAACGCCGGCCGCCGGCCTCTCTTCTCAGACACGGAGACAGACGATGGGGCATGAGCGGGCGGCTCAGTGGGTGACTGCACTGGAGTTCACATCCTCACTCCGCTCACAAGGGAAGTGACTCTGGTGGGGTGTAACCTGGCTCCTCTTTGTCTGCTTGGCACAGCTGGGAGCCTGTAGGCTGGGGGGATGGGGGGAAGCCTGCCCAGGGGGTCTGTGCCCTCCCTGCCTCTGCTCTGCCCCTTTGGTCTTTTGCATCCAGGAGCATCACGTTCAGTCTCAGCTTTGCAAGCCGTAAAGTGGGGCCTGTTAGCGCCAGGCCTGCTCCAGAGAAGGAAGGGCAGGTCCCCTGGTGTCCGTTCTCACAGATGCTGAGAGGGGCTCCCTGCCTCCTGCTGAGGAGTCTTTCCTCCCGGCCCGCCCTGCTCCGCTCTGCAGTTGGGTTTATTATTTTAAAATGAAAGCTAATGGCTGACAACCCTGCAGCCTCGGTGGCTTCCCCCTCCCTCCCCCAGAGCAAGCGCAGCCTGCGCAGTTCCCTCTGCGCTCACCTGAGCGCTGTGAAAAGCAGGGATTAAGGCCCTGAGCCTGGAGCTCCGAGACCTGACCTACAACAGGCAGCAAATGAAAAGCTGCTCAAGTCTCTGATCTCCAGCCTGCTGTGAGCAGCCTGCCCTCCGTGGCCAGGGGCGGGGGTGGTGGAGATTGTCACCTCTCCTGGGGTGTAGGGCGGGGAGTGCAGGGTACCCCGGTGTGGCTGTGTCATGGCCGGAGAGGCTGATCAGCGAGCAGGCTGCCCGAGTGTGTGCTGGGTGGTGTCAGGAAAAAAAAATGACTCCGTTATCCCCGGAAGGAGCCATCCTAGCATTACCCTCACCTCTCCTGCCCTCCAGGGTTTCTCATTAAACGGTGCACTGGGCTGGAAGCGAGGGAAAATTCCCCAGAAACAGTATAGATCTGCATGTCCAGAATGAACATTCAGGGCAGGTTCGCTTTCCCTTGCGTTTGGGAAGCAGAGACGCCTCTTTGAGCCCAGACCTCTGTATTCCCCGCCTGTGGGATTACAGTGGATCTATTCCATCTGCTTTGGCAACGTGCATTATGATGATGATTGATGAATTGTATTATGCTGTGATCTTTCTTCCTCCACCTCTGCCTCCCTGGTCGATGTCCTGAGTTCGCCGTTGTTTCTCCAGTCCACAGCTGATTGTGCTGGGTAGAGGATGAAGGGCCTAAAGCAATTTCGAAGTCCTGCAGCGTGAAAGATGGAGGCTGTGAGTGCAGTGTGCCCTCAAGACCAGTGATGGCACGTGGCTGACTCTGCAGAGTCCACGTGGCGAAGTGCCCACAAACTGAGCCCCAGCAGGTTGGCGTGGAGGCTGGAGTTTGACAAACCGGTGCAGGGAATCTCGCCGGCTGGCTTCTCTCCCAGTCGTCTTCCCTTTGACGCCCTGAAGGGGACTCCTGGAACATGGCTGGCAGAAAGGATGTTCTCCATCTTCCTGGATGGGTTAACTTCTGCAGTCAAACTTTTGTAAGTGGGGTTGAGGCCTATAAATTCATCCGTCTCAAGCCAAGAGCTTGGTTCAAGAGGTGTGAATGTGTTTCTCACAGCTCTACCGCTGGGACTCCAGTCCGTTCACACTCACTCTTGCCCCTATCCAGACGAGGCCCCCTTTCTACCACAGCACGGTCTTGGCGTGAAGATGCATGCAATAACTCCTAGTTCCTTTGGAAAGGGCTAATGCTGCTCCACTGCCTAGAAAAGGTGGTCCCCAGCACTTTTAGGCCCTGACTGCACTTCTGTGTTCTGTTATCTTCATTTTTAAGGCCCTTCTGTTGACCTTCTCCTCGACCGGGATGATGGGCGACCCAGCTTTTTTGCCATTGAAATATAAATACGGTGACCATGACCGGCAGGTTAACGAGTCTTGATGAAGCAGCCTGAGAAGGTGGCATGTCAGCACTGCAGTTATAGACGGTTTCATTAAATATTAAAACCAACAGCTGCTCCCAGGGCGAGGGGCTGGTTAAAGACAGCAGAAGCGATTTGTAATTCAAATGTGTTTATCTTAGAAAAAGCCCCACAAACTTGAAATTAAATGTTAGTTCAAAGGCAAAGATTTCCTGGTCTGCACCTTAGATACTGCATTTCCTCCTCCCATTAGAAAAACGCAGGTTAAATCACCGCGGGGTAGATGAGTACCCCTGTATTGCCTGTGCTCTAGGGGTGCCCTGGGGGTCTCACCACCATGTACATAGCTGCCATGTGCTGGCGTGGTGCTGCCTCCATGGAATGGGTTATCAGACCTGACAGGAGGTGGTAGAAACCTGAGCGTTCGCTCATGTGGGACAAGACAAGGACCTCAGGATAAGAGGCAGCGTTAGTCAATTCAGCTGTCAAGGTCAAATTAGTCCTTCAGGCAACCACCAAGAGCCTTGCCCACTCCACCAGTCTGAAGACCTACTAGTTGTCCTTCCTCTTCATCCTGTTGCAGCTTGCGCCATTGTATGGTGTAGGAAGAGAGCCCCACCTCAGATGTGGGTGAAGGAGGCTGGTGAATCACTGGAATGGGTTACCCAGGGAGGTGGTGGAATCTCCATCCTTAGAGGTTTTTAAGGCCTGGCTTGACATAGCCCTGGCTGGGATGGTTTAGCTGAGGTTAGTCCTGCTTTGAGCAGGGGGTTGGACTAGATGACCTCCTGAGGTCCCTTCCAACCCTCATCTTCTATGATAGCTATGGCTGTAAATTGAGTTTGGATCTTGGCATAAGTCATAGGCCCAAAGCACTTGACCAAAAGATTGAGATCATGAGAAAGAAGGTTGTTTGTGTAAAATCTGTGCTGACCTCTTGAAGTGGTCTCTTTGTTTAAGGTTTTGGGCAGAGGTAATAGAAATAAAGAAAACAAGGTTAACTGGGCACCAGGTGCAGTAAATAATTGGTTAGAAGTATAGTCCAGTCATTGGGAAGAAATATGGCGAAATAAGAGAAGATGACGACCTTGTGATGGGGCCCCTGACCATTCATCTTGTCTTGACTGGGCTAGAGAACTGGGTTCAGCCTAACTGCGTCAGCTGGTGTTAGCAAAGGTCCAACTTGTTAACCAGCAGTGACATCACCTCTTTGTTATGGTGTTTGTTAACCAGCAGTGACATCACCTCTTTGTTATGGTGTTTAGACAAGCAAGATTTTTCTAGGGATTCTTCGTCAGAGCTTTTCCTTTGCCCCTCTGGAGCCATTTCATGACGGGAAAGTGTATCCCGGGCCTGGTCCCGTGTGTGTACTCGGTCATTGTTTATCCCTGGATTGCTGCTGGGATAGAGAACTAAGTGTGTATATGCTTATTATTGTGATGTGGTTGTGTGGCATGCTGTACCCAATGTACACCTTTAGTGTGTGATTTGTGTATCACTCATGTTCACCCTGATAAGTTACCTTCTAGTGTAACCATGTATTTATTGTCTGATGCACAGTGTGTCATGTCAGGTGTTTCTGGAATGCTCAGGACACACTGAACGTTACTGTGGTGGTAGCACGTTTCCTGCAGTGTCACGCGTGTGAACAGATATGCACCTCTGCTGTGTTATGTCCCCAAATGTGTCTCACACGTGGTTTGAATAGATGCAGACAAACACAAGGCTGAGGGTCCAGGCCTCGCAGGGGCCTGCACACAGGAACAATGGACTGGCCTAAGCACCTGTGAGCACTTTTGGCTCAAGTGGGAGATATCAGACCCATGGCCGGACAGGGCCGATCACCTGACCCCGGGGGACGAGGAAACTTTAAAAGAGAGCGGCGTCTTTGTCTCTGGGCTCTGCCCTGGAATTCATCTTCTAAGCAACAGCTGCCTGCTGCGATGGGAACTGAGGTGTGGCAAACCTTAATACAATTATTAGGAAAATTACTCCAACAGATGGTCTCTTGCAAAACAGGATTCGTCTGTCACCTTCCTGACCTACTGATGCGTCCCAACTTAACTCCTCTTTCCTTGTGAATGCTTCCCTCCGCCTCTGGTCTGTGTGGGAATCCCTTCCGGAGCTGACACCCTCTCCTCATGCACGTCCCTCCCCCAGACAACATCTGCTGCAGTGCCTACAAGAAATGAGTCAAGGGCTCTTTATATATTTTGGAGTGTTTTAAAAAATAACCTTTGCTGAGTAACAAGCCTTGTCCCAGGGCTGTAACCCCCTTTGCTAATCCTCTTCTTCCTTGGGTACAACCCCCCACCCCACCCCCGCTTGTTGCATCATGCCTGAAACAAGATTGTAAGTTCTTTGGGGCAGAGTCCATGCCACCGTATCTGCGCAGCGAGGCGCCCAGTGCACGCGTGGGTGCTCCATAATCATGATGCAAACTTCCCACCTTGGTGTCAGGTTTGAGTCTCCTCTCGCCGAGTCTGCAGTAAAGGAACCAGCTGAACCTCCCTTGAACGGGGAGATGAAGCCGGAGGAGCTATCCACACCAGCATCCAAAGCAGATGCGGAGTCCGCTCAGAACGGCGCATGGGCTGTGGGGACCAGTGGTCGAACCTGTGAACTGCAGCGACCCTCTCCTTTGGAAACAAAGGCAACTGCGGCCACATTTCATGTCCTGGTCTCGGGGCTGAGCTGTGGGCACCCCCCTGTTTTACCAGCCATCTGCACCCGTCTGCTCGTTGGGCACTGCCTTGCGACAGCACGCGGCGTTAGCAGAGCAGCAGCACAGCGGAACAACGCCCCCGGCACCATGCTGGATGGTGGAGGGTCAAAGCCGAGAAAGGTGACTTCATTTCCTGAGTGCTCTTGTGAGCTCTGTCTGCTGGACTCCTTTGCTCACATATGTAGCAATAACTTGCAGTGGGAGCTCTTGCTGTCTAGGCCGATGAGGAGCCACCCTCCTTGCTCGGGCCCAGGTGGAGACGGAGGTTGGCTCAAGTCCAAAGAGCTGCGAACCTGGTCAGTTCAAAACGCTTCGACTCAGAAAACTGCTTTGATTCAGACAAGCTGTGTTTCTGTGCAAACACATCTCGGTGCCCTCCACCCCTTGCACTGCTGATTGCCGTGTGTGTGGTTGTGTTTCTGTAGCGTTGCTTTCTCTCCTGCTCCCTTCCTTGGGGTTTTTTTTTTTTCCACATCATCATCTTTTGCTCTGGTCTTCACGGCTGTTTCTGGGGATAATCTGAATTGGCGACCAACCGTAATCCAAATCAGGACTAGGAAAAGGCTGAGAGAGTCCCTAATTGCCCCCAAAATTCGGCTGCTTTTTCAGCAGAACTAGGCAAAACTCTGAGTGCTGCAAACTTTGGCCAAGAACTTTGTAACCTTTCCAACCCCTAGTTCAGGCTCTTCAGTAGAGGCATCTGTGAGCTCTTTCTACATGACGTGGTTCGCTTGGTGCTAGTGAAGGTGTTTGGCTCCAGATCACACCGCTTTCTGCAGCATATTTTTATTGCTTCTCATTTTGTGTCTTTGCCCCTCTCCTGGTCTTTAACCGGGGCGTGGGGGGAAGGGGGCAGCTTGCCAGGGATGTTCTGAAATAACATTCAACTCCCTCCTTCTACAGGCCCCTCCCCTAGGGATCTCTGGGCACTTGTTGAGCTTTAGTTCTTTACAGCCCATACCAACAAAGCAGGGAGGAAAGAGGGAACGTGGGTGCTGAGAGGCTGTGGCTTGGCCAAGCTCATACAGGATATCTGTGGCAGCGCTGGGAGTAGAACTTGGGTCTCCTTTACCTGTCAGCTAAAGCAGCAGCTCCGCTTGTGTAGCTAGATTTTGCTTGCAAATGACACAGGGAATTGAATCCCAAGTGGCAGGGCATAAGCTCACTGGCTGTAGGAGCTGCATTTAAAACTCGCGAATCTGGCTTAAAAATCATGAGATTTTAAAAATTAAATAAAACGTGGGCTCTTTTGTTTGTTTCCCTTCTGCTTTCTGAGTCTTTTTAGGGTGAACTTGTCACATTTTCAAGCTTTTCTCTGCAACCATAAGGGCTAGAAACTTTATTTTATTTTTTTTAAGTGTGGGTGGAGAGTCTCAGGGAATCACCTGACTCCAGGAACTGGGACTTTAAGGCAAACACCAACTATTGCAAGACTCGCGATAAAATCATGAGATTGACAACACTGCAAACCACAAGCCATTTGCACTCCGATGGGAATAGGACCCAGTGCAGGGACGCAGGCCGTACTGTACCTCTGAGTGTTTTAGTTCATGGTCTTATTTCATAGAAATAAGTACAAAGAGACTGAGGAGCTGCAGCAAGCGGGCTCGGAGCTAGTGGAGGAGTTAATAAATCACCATCGGTGCCAATCCCCTGTGCTTTTACTTTGAGGTTCAAGCGCCTGTTAACCTATCAGACTGAGTCCCCTGCAGGAGCGCTAAGTCTTGAGATTGTAAAAAGAGTCTTGCAGGCCAAAGAAAAGCTGCAAATCCTAACTCCGAGCCAGCTGGGGACGTAGGAACAACCGTTCTTTAGCAACGTTTAACGGTTTCTGAGGGAGGGGACGAGGACTATTTTTCAGTGTAATCTCTTCAGACAGCAAAGGAAATCAGGAGTCCCAGCTCTGTTGCAAACGGTGAATAGGCTTTGTGCAGATCCAGCTTCTGTGTTCTTGGAGATGCACAGGAGGCTTTTACGCATTTATTTATTTACCGCCTGGAAGAGAATATGAAGGCGAGACAGCCACAAGCCAAAATATTCTCTTGTGAGCAAACCCAGGTCGTGCCTCCTCTGCTCTGGTGGCCTTCCCTGCGACGGCCACTTGCAGATGTGACTTCTGAGTGCAGAGCACCTACTGATGAGCAGCTTCCCATGCACTCCCCTGCTAGAGATGCCACCCCTTGCAGGCAAGGGAGTCTAGCGTTGAATTGACGGGACATCAGGGTCACCTCTTCCCTGCCGGACTATCAAATACCTGTCTAGGGCTTATATGGCCTCATGGTGCTGCATCTGAACACCTGGGCTCAGATGGGAATTTCCTCATCGAGCGTCCTGTCCTGTATTTGCAGATGGCCTCAGTCCATGCACAGGTGCAGGATTTATCTTCTCTCTGGCACCAGCCCTGAGCTGCCCAAGCAAAGCCCATCTGTGCTGCGTAAATAAGTGCAGTGAGAGTAAGTGCAAAATCAGATCGTGTCTGCCAGCTTCCAGAAGCTCTTGGCAGAGTTGTGTTCTGTCCAGACTGGCAGCAAAACCAGGGGAGCTGACCCCACTTTGAAAGCCAGCTCCCTGACACAGCCTTTCTTGTCACGGTGGCCGGCCTGTAGGCACCTCTGGGAACGAGAGACGGGGCTGGACTCCTCCTTAAACAAGTTGCAGAGCTTGAAAGAAATGGACAGTGGGCGAGGAGGCAAGAATAAGTGAGACTGTTCTAGAGTTCTTCTCGAGAACATGCTGGAATCTGCCAGGAGCCGGCTGGCACTGCGTGGGTCGCCCTGTGGCGCAGTGAAAGTCAGCCCTGTGCACGGAGCTAGCCCGAGGCCCCAGGCTTATGTCACATTTCAGGAGTGCAGAGCCTTTGCAAGGGCGAATGTTACCCTTAGCCCTTCCAGCTCTTAAAGGGATACCGTGTCCTAAAAACCGGGAGGTTTGTTTCTTTTATGTAGATGTCAATAGTAACTTTACAAAGCTGTCTCTCGGAGGCGCTAGGTGATTTAATACCTTATCAATAATTCAGTAAAATCCCAGCAGCATGAAAGTCGTCATTGCATCAGGCCCTCACCACGCCAGCCCTCCACAAAAGCTCCTTTCCTCGCCTGCGTCATTCTGAAAGCAGACCTGAAACCTCTCCCAAAACCCTGTTTAACATGCGTTGGCCATGTGCATGGTTGATGGATGCGAGATATTTTCTCCTAGGCGGGTTAACCCTGCCTAAACCCAATCATGGGTGCACAGGGCTCGGTCAGGACACTTTGGGGATTACTCAAGTCATCAGAGATACCTTGGGGACTGAATTCTCCTGCCTGTTTACTTTTAAATGCATTGCCCATTACAAATGCAATTCTGGGTGTTTGTTTTTCTCTGCTTCCTCAGGAAATCTGACCTGTGGTTTAGCGGACTAGCTGCTTTCCCCCGCCTACAAAGACAATTTATACATTTTCTCTGTCTTTTTGCCTTCCTTAATCTTCTCCAGCAGCAACACTGCAGTGGCTGAAAGCTAGAAAATGAGCTCAGGGAAGGCTCTCCTCTGTCACACACACACAGTCTCTCTCTTTTCATTAAGCTAGTGAGGAAATTTAATTGTGTGAGATTTCTCTCCCCACAGAGCTAGTGGCTAATTGTACAGACTGACACTTTCCATGCACAAGTGCACCGGAAGAGTCTGCCACTCACCAGCCTGAATTAGCAGGCCTGGGCACCAATTAGCAAGCACATTTACTGAGGGAAATCAGAGGTGGGATTAATACCCACGTCCTTTGCCATCTCAGACACGTGGTGCTGCCGGAGGAGCTAATGGAGTAAGTCTGACAGCAGACTTTCTCTTTCACAGGAACTCATGGGCCTGGCGTAGCGAATTTAAGCGGAGGTGTGAAAGAGCTGGGGTCCGTGGAAGCGCAGGTTCCAACCCGTCAGGTTGCCTCAGCCCTGCTGAGGTAGATAAAATGAATTCAGTACTGGGTGGGGGGAGGAGATCGTCTTCCAGAGGAGTCCTTCAAAAACAATGTCCTCCCTGGGCCAGAAGGACGCTAATTCATCTGTGGCACTTGCAGGGTGTTGCCTGGTGTCCTTGGCCAAACTTTCTTTTGCCTTCATTGTTCAGTCCCGGGCTGCCGGTCTCCTCCCCAAGGGTGGAGGAAAGTATGACCTTCTCTGTGCACGAGTCAGAGAGGGCTGAGAGGTTGGTGTGTTTGGAGCAAGACCCCCTTCCTCTGCAGCTGGAGTGCCGGTAGGACACTCAAAGCAACTCTAGTAAGAGAGCACGTCACTCACAGCTTTATTCTCCTAATGGAGAGGAACCGCCACACCAGTCAGACCCATCTCCTGCAGCCCCGCTGGCCAGACTTCCTCATATGTCGACCCACAGACTGGCGAGAGTGCTGACGTAGAATATTCTCTCCCAGCCATCTCTTAAAATGGAGCATTTCCCTGGATGGGCCGGGGATGTTTGCATAGCAGTTCTGCAGCCCCATTGTGTACTCTTGGAGGAAGAGAGTGGGAACATGCAACACTTCTGGGAGCATGGACGGTCTTCTGGTTAAGACACTGCCACAGACTTCCTGTGTGGCCTTGGACAAGTCCCTTAATGGCCCAGTGTCAGTTCCCATTTATAAGATGGGGTTAATAATTCTTCTATTCTCCAATTATTGGTCTCTCTTTAGTTTGTCAACTCTTTGGGGGCAGGGACTATCCAATGTCTAGCACAATGGGGGGCTGGTCTCAGCTGGGGCCTCTGAGTTACTGTCATGCAAATAACAAATACTACTAAATCGATATTGGGCCAGCAACTTTAAGGACATTCAAGGGCTCCAGTGCAGCTGTGTTGTGAGTAGAGCGGTGCAGAACAAAATTACACTGCCAGGGGAAGTGAAGGTGGGGAATTGTGTTTCTAAATGTTTGTGAAAAAGCAAATCATGCTTTATTCTTGCCTTGAATTCTGGTGAAGCCGGAAGGTTGATTCCACAGACAGGGAGCATTGGTGCTCTTTACCCGGCGAAAAATGAAAATTGGGGAAGACACACAACTCTGCTGGGTTTAATGAGAAAATGGCCGTGTTAGAAATGGCCACATTTCCCCGGAATGGCTGTGCATCCGACTTGCGTACCTGTGTTTCTGCCTTGACTCTGATCCCAACTTAATCTGAAGCAGCACAGCGCAAGCGGCTGAAGTGTGTGACGACCGCTTTCCCGAGCATGCAGAGGAAATGCACGGAGGGATGTTGTTGAAATGCTTAGGTTCAAAGCAATTAAAAGCTACATCACAGGCTGCAAGTCCCCTATTGATCATGGTTACAACTGCTGTGGCTAGAACAATTTTGTTTTCATGTGTAGAGGCAAATTGGCAGAGACCACAAGACTACAAATAACTCTCCCAACTCCAGGAGAAGCGATGGAATTGCACTGCCTCCTACATGCCTTTCCGTCTCCGAGCCATTCCTTTCACCCAGTCTCTGTACGATCTCCAAGGAACAGAGGCGTTCGCTTTTCTGGGGATGGATCACAGCATTCAGCAAGGGCGTCTGCTATTCTGCCTTCACCCAGGGCCAGGGCTTGAGGTTTCCAAAGTATGGGAACTGCACGCCATTCCCTGATAAGACATAAGGCCATGATGTGGAGGGAGCGGGGAAGGGGGATCAGGTGAAGGCCTGTAGCATGAACTGTGCATACCCTTGGGTCAAAGTCCGCTATGGCATAATCCTATGGCCTTTGCCCATCAGGCTGCAGCCCTGCTGTGTTATTGGTAGTGGGGTAGCACACTGGGCCCCAATGAAGAATCAGGGTCCCGCTGTACAAACAGGTAATAAAGAGACAGTCTCTGCCACACACGCTAGGAGGTGCTACAGTCATACACGTCGTAAATAATAATAGCAGACGAGAGACATCAGGCAGCCGCAGAGTGGCAGAGCAGCACACGGGAACAATGAAGGCCTGTCTGCACGGCCGGGTGTACATCTGCGACGGCACTAGCATGTCGCACACTAACTGGCCCGTGCAGGCCCAGCTGGTGTGCGCTAAAAGTCCCCTAGTGTGCGGTGGTGTAGTCCTGTTTCCAATAGTACCACGGTAACGCCCAGTGGGGAACCTCTCGTGTGTGCTGGCAGGATCCCCACGGCCGGACAGCGTGTGACATGCTAGTGCGGACTGAAATGTACACAGCCCCTGGTGTAGACCAAAGCACCACGTAGACCAGTCCTGAGGCTGTTGCGAACAGCGTGATCCCAGCAGCAGCAGTCACTTAACTCCTCTGTTTCTTCCTTGCCACTCTGGTGCTTTGTCCCTTGGCTGAGCCCGGATTTTGACTTTCACGTCATAAATTCCAGGCCTGTGTGTTCCCCGGCTTTCCAAGGGGAGAGGGAAGGCTGCTGGGGAGATGGCGTAGCAGGTGATCATTGAGTTTGAGACGGTTCGGAGGATGGCCGGAGGGCGTTCTTTGTTCTAGGAGGGATATTGATCGAACAGGGTTTGTATTGTTTTCTGTAATGACTTTCCGCAGAGCCTGGCGCGTGACGCACTTTTTATAAATCATCATTCGTTAATGGTCGTAAAATTAGCCAGTCCGCCGTAAAATCCTGTGGGTGCCAGTGCAGGGCTGACCACAACCCAGCCTGTGGGCCACGTGTGGCCCGAGTTGTTTTACAGTGAGACCCATGGATGCTTTCATCTCCATTCAGAGATGTAGTCCTCAAACGACAGGCCCCAGTCGGCAATGCTCCATTTTAACCCCAGCCTCTCGGCTGAGCCTAGAAGGTGTGAGCTATCCCTGCGTGATTCAAGCCTGGGAAGTGGGAGGGGGCTGTGGTTTGCTTGCAAATGAAGGACGTCTATTAGCTAGTCAGGTGGTTACAGGCGAGACTAGCACCAGTCTCTAGTTAAGCTGTGGTTATTGACTGGTAACGTTGGGCAGCTCCTGTGTTGTTCATCTCTGCGACCCGTCCCACCTCGCCTCCCGGCCCAGCCGCAGCCATGCATGGGAGTAAATTGCCAGCCGGCCACGATGAAGGAGCCTCTGCTGCCTCTCGCCGGCTCCTGCGGACGGTGTCGCAGACGCACGTGCTCAGCCGTGGCTATTAAAGCCACCTGGGGAGCAGATGTCGGATCCAGAACTTTGCAGACGATCGTGAACCGGCTCCTTATGAGCAGCAGTTATTTATTAGTACCTGCAATGGGCTTCCTCTGGCTGCTGCTTTACGGCCTGCACGTTTCCAGAGCTTGTTATTCTCATCACTCTGCCTGAGGTGCTCACAGCCTGTGAGCAAATCCCTGCCCGGGATGCTGCTCCTGCTTGGTTCCCCTGGCGCTTCCACAAAGGTTAATCTCCCCAGACAGGCAAGGGGCCGGGTCTGATTCTCCTCTGGCTCAAAATGACAATCAGCTGCAGGAGAGCAGAAATAGAAATAAACAGCTGGCGACTCGGCGGCTTCTCGTGGGATTCTGACGCAGCGATTCCCTCCGCCTCGCCCTGGGTATCTGTCTCCTCTACGTGATCGTGCTGCGCCCATCGCCGTGGTAATCGAGCCCCTGCCTGGTGAAAGGGGCCAGCAGGGAACGTGTGATTCTCTCGCTGGGACACCAGGGCCGCCCTGCTTGGCTCTTTGATTCTGGACACATGAAAGAGGGGCTCTCGATGCAGTAGTCACGGCGTCTGTCTCACAGCACCATGGTGAGAGGCCAGGCAGCAGCACCGTCCTTCTCGCTAACGCGATTCAAATACAGTAGGGCTGGGGAGATGCACTATGTGCTTGGCAGCTCGACAGAGCTCACGACGGGCAGCAGGAGGGGAGGGAAGGAGCATAACAAGATGGTGGAGCTGCTCCAGCCAGTGGGTTTGCTGGCACAAAGCACCCTGGTTTGCCCCATCCTGCTGGCTGCTCAGTTAGGGCAGGAGTAATCTGCGGGCTTTGCAGAGGATGTGCAGGCGAGCTGGAGGTCCCAACTTCTCCACATCCTTTTTGTAGTGGGGGGCCCAAAACTGGACACAGTACTCCAAATGCGGCCGCACCAATGCCGAATAGAGGGGAATAATCACTTCCCTCGATCTGCTGGCAATGCTCCTCCTAATGCAGCCCAATATGCCGTTAGCCTTCTTGGCAATACGGGCGCACAATATGAGATCACAGAGCTGATTGCACAACTAAAGCCACCGTGCGATCATCTCTGGAAATTGCCTTTTCTCCATCCCTAAATCTGTTAAAGGTGGGACCCAAACACCTAACGAAGAATGCCCTTTTCATAAACAATGCAAGCTGATGGCAGCTGCATTTTGCTGATCTGGAGCCGTTCAGGGTGCTGGGCGGGTCACTAGCTATGTCTAAAACCAGCTGAATCAGTGATGAGAGAGCAGCTGCCCCAGATGGCAGCTTCTGAACATGCCCGTCGTGCTCAGAGTGAACGTGGTCGTGTGTAACACCCCCTGGCACCAGAGACCTCACCCAGCAACTCTGCAGTGCGTGGCTCACACACAATTATCCCAGGGATAGGAGCAGTCTTCCAAAGCCTCTCTCAACGTCCAGCCACCGCTCGCTGCGCATCTTGGGGGAGTTGTAGCTGTTCATTTATTAAAACCCCTTACCAGGCAGCAGGGATGAAGTGTTTTGTTTACAAGGTGTAAGATGAGTTACAGCTGAGAACACGAGTCCGACTCTGAGCGTGGGGTGTGTCTCAGTCCCCAGGAAGCCCCACTTCAGATAACTCAAATGCTGCTGCTTCTGAGTAGCTGTTACTGCCGCACACAAACAACGCGCTAGGTTCTCTCTTCTTCCCGGCAAGCCAGGCACTCAGCTGCTGCGGTGTCAAGGGGGGTATAAGAACCAGTCTAGAACAGACTGCGATACGCAGCCTGGGCTTGCGCTGTGCCAATTGCCCAGCTCACCGGCTGCAGCCGTCCCGCTATGTTGAGACCTGCATTTTGGGAGCTGGGATTTTTCTTCTCCCCTTCTTTTTGAGAGGGGAAAAAAACCTGAACCAAAGACCCCTGAAACTGTCCAACAAAAATATAATCCTACCCCAAGCTGAGCTTCCCCTGAAAAGGGAGAAGAGTCAGAGACTCTGAAGTCCACAGGCAACTTTTCTATTGTTGATCCACTTTCTGTGGAAGGCACTTGGCTGCTATGGGGAGGGGCAGCGCTGTCAGACCCCTATGTGGGCGAGTGTTGGATTTGGGGCCTGCCACTGGGAGAACGTCCCTTCAAACAGCTCCATTTTAGGCCATTCAGATATTTCGTCCCTCTTCTCATTTTTTATCTGGATCCCAACCAGGAGAGAGTGTGATGACCCTGTAGGACCCATGTTCTCAGCAAGGGGGCACCTGAGAATAGTTGGCATCCACGGATCATCTTCCAACGTCCATCACCGCTCCGTCCCAACGCTACTGGCCCTGGGCAGACTATGAGCTGTGCTTCCCCTCTGCAACTGGGCTTTTCCAAGGGAGCCCCTTTGTCTTTTATGTATGAGCTCTCAGGACTCAGCACGGTGACGAAAGTCATCCATGCAACCCAGCTGGGGCTCCAGGCAACAGCTGTTGCCATCTGTGTGTAGCAGCTTCCCGGGGCTTGTGTCATCGCTATGTCTTAGTATCAAACTAGCACCCCTGAGTTAAGCCCAAACATGAACTTCAGCAGGAGTCTTCCATGGGCACAGGCTGACAAGGGAGCCTGCCCCCTCCCACCTCTGGCAGTGCGTTGCAAACGTATCCTCCAAACAGCCACACCCTGCTCCCACCAAAACCAGGGGGAAATCGGCTGGGCGCTCTAGGATGCAGATGCAGCTTTCCTTTAAATCCCGAGAGGTTGTTGTGAATGCATTTGCTTTGGCTCTTGGTTGATATATTCTTGAGAGCTAGAGAGCATGCACCATGCATCCCCTGGGACCAGACTGTTCAGGCATCGTTTTGCCATCCTTTCAGGTCAGCGATCGCATGAAGGAAGGGACGGCCCAGACATGCAGGGCGCTGCATTCGCTCTTCCGTAAATCATCAATACGTTATAAGGCTGACAGATCCCAAGCTCCAGTATTGTCTGTCTGCCAGCCAGCACTTGCCTGCCTGGCCCTAGAGCTGTTCAGGAAATCAGCTTTCCCTGGGAAATGTATTGATGGTGACAACTTTAAAAGCAAAATTTCTTCATTTTTGTGGGCAGGAGAAGGGGAGGATCATCCAAAAAATGAACCGCATTCAGTTCTGGCTTTTTCAACAAAAGACCCAAACCTAAGAAAACGGGATTTATTTTTATTTAAAAAAAAAAACAAAAACAAAGTCCACTTAATCAAAAAGCCATTTTCTGTTGGAAAAAAACTTGATGGAAAATTTTCCGTCAGCTCTAAGTGGTGGTGGGGGAAGGGGAAGAATCAGTTTGCGCCCGGTTCCATTCTGTCCAAGAGGATGGTGTGGTTTAAACCCCACCCAGCCCTTTCTCGTGCCCACTGCAATGGGTAGCCCAGACCTGAAATCGATTGGATGTCCTTCCTCTACACCTCACACAACGTCAGGCAGCCCTGCTTCAGGCCAGCAACCTCCCTGAAATCAGTGGGCGGCTTGGCCGAGTAAAGACTGACGGATTGGACCCGACGTTCATGAAATATGAAAATCAGCTCATTCTGTATCCGTTTAAAACGTATTCTCTATGGGGTGAACCCAGCACCCGCACTCCCACCCCCCATGGCTGCACGGGAGCTAAGAGCAAGTCTGCGGTAGGGGGTGGAGTCCCAGGGAGACAGCAAAGTGGGGGGTACATCCCCCAGGCCATGGAGGCACAATTTCAATTCCCTGGCTGTGGAGGGGCAGGTGGTGGAGCTACTGACTTCATGATGATTTGGATGCACTGGCTTCCCTCGCCCCCAGCCACCGCCCCGGAGGGACAGAGGCGAGTGCAGCCCTGAGGCTGTAATAGTGACCACGGGATGGCCAAGGAGAGAAGATGCCCAGTGGCGCCCAGGTCGCCTCTGCGCCTTGTCCACCGTAGCACAGGTGCCGGGATTCTCCTCTGAATGAGCCTACTCATGAATTTCAGGGCTTCTCTTGCCCCGGGAAGGGGCGGAGCCCAAATACCTCCGTGTCTCTCACCTCCCTGCTCTGGCTGCGCTGGAAAGAAGGACTCTGAGCTGGGACCAGTGGGAAAAGGGAGAGGGGAACGTGGCCCAAGGCCTGAGGATGTCGCCCTAGTGCAGAGCTGGTGGAAGGGGACGGCTGGGCAGATCTTTCCCGAGTCAGGCCCAGGAGAAGTCTTGCTGGAGAGACGCTTGGACCTGAGTGGCTGGTCCCGGGCTGTGCTGGCTGGCACGCTGCTGAGGGCGAGGAGAACCGTGTGCTGGGCCGGGTCCTGTCCAGGCCGGCGACAGTGGCCGAAGCAGCTTGCTGTCTGAGACAAGGCGCAGGCGGCGCTGGGGGCCTTGCCGCGTGTGGCAGTGGTGTGATCGGTGACCGCATAACTGCCCCTTCCCTCGTGGACTAACGGGACCCGGGGCTCACCCTCCTGGAGCAATGATTCTCGTCCTGTGGGGTGTCTCTGCTCTGCGAGAAGCCTGCGGCCCTGGGAGCAGCAGCTGACCGTGGAAAAGGCTCGGCTGGTGACAAAGTGAAAGCCGAGTGGATAGAGGCAGGAGGGTGCGTCTGAAAGCCTGCGAATTCCCTGCTCTCTGAGGCAAAGGGCTGTCCCAGGGACCACAGGCTCGCTGGAGAAGGAGGACTTAGATTTTCCCCCTCTCCATGTCCCTGGGAGTTTACAGCCCTTGTTCAAGGAAAATATATAAAATATCTCCCCTGCGTGCGCCAGACATTTTCTCTCTAGTGACGGGGAAAGTGTCAGCCCCGGCCCAGGAACAGGAGGCAAGGGTGTAGAGACGTTCCCTGGGGCTCCCACAACCCCTGTGTCGGTCCGTGCCCAGCAGCTGTTCCATCAGTCGCACAAACTCAGCCACGAGGTGTAAACGTGGTGGGGTGACAGTATCTTTGCACATGGATCCAGCTGCGATGCTGCCGCAAGGCAGAGAGAGGCAGGAAAGCGAGAGTGTCTGTCGGAGGTGTTGAGAGGGTGTCAGTCACCAGTGGATCTAGATGCAAAACCGTGGCGCTCCCCCAAGCAAGAGCTGCCGTGATGGCATAAATACACCCAGCCCAGGGAGATGCAAAAACCTCTTTCTGTAAGATCTACATGACAAGTGCGGGGCTTGGGGCAGCTGCCGTGCGTTGCTGAGCCCTGCTCGTCTGCCTGATGGTTATTTTAATGAGCTGCAGTCTCTAGTAAAACCCAGCACAGAGCAAAGGCTATTAAACAAATGTGAAAATAAATCATTTATTTCCAGCATGTCAACGTTTTAGGTTAAAAACCTCCAGCAACGTGCCAGTATCTGCAAAGCTGCGACAGTGATGAGCCAGCTCACGAGCTTAGCCCTTCGCTGCGCCGAAATTCATCAAATCAATAACCTTTTCAGAGTCTGCCCCCCGCCTTTCAGTGCGTTCCTAGAGCTCCGGGAGCCGGGGGCACCCTCCCACTTCTCCGTGCTTACAGCCGGAGCCTGGGAAACTGCCGCTCACGCTGAGCACTCCTTGGACTTCGTCCAGTCCACCAGCGTCCCAGCCTGCCCGCCTCGCTCCTCCCAGAGTCCCCCAGGAAAGCAATGCCTGTACCAGGGTGGCCACCCATTAACAGTCCCCAATCGAAACACATTTTCTTCTGTCTCTGGGATTCCTCAGTTCGTCGTTATCTTTGTACCCCGCCTCCCTGGCTCCGGCTTCTGCTTGTTTCATAAACAACCGTAGGCAGCTGAGCTGGATTCTTGGTACCTTTTGCCCCTTTTAGGCACCTTGGAGCATACGCTAATGCACAACACAGCCTCGTGCGTATTCCCCTCCCATAACCTTTCAACAGGTCCCTGATCTCTGGGCACCCTATAGACGCACCCTGGAGTGCAGTGCGGGGCTGCGTGCAACTCTTGGAGCCCAGTGGAAGCTGGGCGGGATGGGGAGGGAGGCTGGGGAGAAAAGGCCACGTGAGAACAGCCTAGCTGAGGAGCCAAGTCTAGGGCTTCTCCAGAGGAAGGTAAACGTGACTGCTGCATCCCTAGACGCATCCAGTTAGAACTGGGCTTCGGCTAGTGTGTTTCCAAAGCCCACATTCTAACAGGAGTGAGGGCCAATTTCTCGGTGTGGCCATGTGCCTCACACAGAGACATGTTCTTTATGGGGTTGGGAGCCCCTTCGAAGTACAGACCCAAGGTGACAGCATTTCCGAGTCAGTCAATGCACCGGTGCCTTTGCAGGCCCTGGAGTGCGAAACTAGGGATTTTGTAATGGCTGCATCTTGTCCTGAGGGAAGGTTTGAGTGTGACAGGCTCCCCCCTTTCCCATGCACTGGCGGGGCAGTCAGTTCTTGTCAGAACTAGCGTGGGGTCTAGTGACCGGATTGGAACGCACCATGTGACTGTCCCCGATAATTCTCCTGGCAGACACAAGTCTGAATTAGATACTGACCAGCAAGCAGCAGCCTCCAGATTTTTGCAGAAAGACTCAAAAGTTTCGGACCGTTCACGGACACGCGCGTGTGAGCGCACGCACGTTTTAACAGACTGGAAGCAAGGCTGACCACGCACCCCTGGGTGGTCTGGGTGGCCTGGCGGGAGTTGGGGTGGTGCATTAACTCCCGTGCTATGCAGTGGATGCATGCGCTAAGATGGAAAACAAGCATGAAATCTGATTGCAGGGCTCGTCAGCCCCGATGGACCTGAGCAGCAGAGAGCAGCCCTACAGCCCCTGGAGTGAAGCTGCGCCCTGAGCACTCAGAGTCTCCTGGTGCATTGTTAAGGAACGGCCAAACTAAATGATTATTCATGAGCACAGTGAAGATTATCACTTAGAATCCTTGACAATTCAGTTCGGCTTCTGTTTGATGTGGCGAGACTCTGGCAGCACATTTACATTAGGGAGAATAATGCTCCGTTTGATGGAGAAGGATTACAGGGAAAATCTGCCTATGTTTATTGGTAAATGTCATTTAGCACACGTCCAAATGTACTTCATCACCAGTTTCTAGTACAGAGTCTCTGACTCGTACACATTTTTCAATGTCAGGAAAAAAAAACCTTTATGACCAACTTATTTATTGAAGGAAAACTGGTATGAAATGATTCTAAACCTGTGTGCGTGGTGAGGGATCTCCTGGAGCCCTCTGTGCAATGACCGGTCCACATCTGCTTGCTTGCAAAGGGTTGTCCTGCTTACAAATGGGTGTCCTCCCTTTGCACAGTGACTTCGCAGGCTAGCAGCAAGGAGATACCCTGATTCCATGTCAAGTGACCACAGGATTCTGGTGCAGATTCTGCCCAGACGCTAGAGTGAATTAAAGCCGTTTGTGACATTCTCCCTTCTGCCGGCCAGGATCTCGGTCTGTTACCACAGCTGACACTTGGGCTAGGCCCTTCAGATCCTTATGTTGCTACTTTTCCAGGTGAGCTAAAAGGACCTGAGCTGGCAGAACCTGGGCTGAGCCGGTCTTCTCTGGAAGCATCTCTTGGCATAGCGGACAGTCTTCTGCTCCCAGGGGGCCTTCCAGGACTTCAGTTCTAGTTAATTTCACAGCTGATGTTTTAGCTTGTTGCGTCTCTGAATAACTCTCAAAAGGAGATTCTCATAACCACACGAGCCTTTCCAGAGGTTTTGGCTTTGATCCACTAGGTTTTTCCAGTGGGGTGGAAGCTTTGCTTTGCTTTGTTTAATTTGTTGGATGTAAGAGGTGATGTGATTCCACAGAGAGCGGTGAGGAAGCCTCTGCTGGTGAATTCACAGCTCTCCTGTGTTAGTGACAGAGGAACGGCAGCTCAGATACAGTCTAGTAGTGGGAAGATTTTGTTTTTTCCCTTCTTAATTTGTATCCGAGTTTAGAGCAGGCCAGTGGCGTTAAATTCCCAACCCCGATAGCTGACTAGATACAACTGGGACCAAGAGAGGGTCACACCAGGCCTGCACTGTCCTCTTCCACTGTAGCTCAACTCTGATCCCAAGGGGCTGCTGGAAGCAGAAAGAGGGGAGCTCAGTCTCAATGGCCGAACCAGCCTTTGGCTTTCCTGCTTAAACAGCCAGATGTGTGATGGAGCCAGACTAGGAAATGGACTCTGACCCACCCAGCTCATTTCAGATCGAGATGAGGGGCCAAATACACGTCCGGGACTCGGCCAAGGTCATTCCCATCCAGGATTGGAATCAGGGACTGAGAGGCACAAAATTCAGCCTGTTTTGCATCCCAGCTCCAGGAACGTCCGATCTGAACATGCTCATTACGTCTAAAACCTGTGCTCGTGGCTTATCTGGGGTCCTCCAGCGACAGGCTGGCTATGTTTGTAAGGCAGACTCCACTTGTCCCATTTCCCATCTCTTCCACACAAGCAAACGCATCCCCCATCACGACTGTGTGACATGGCAGGCTGATCGGCTTGTTAACACTTCATATTAGCACGGTGGAAATTGCTAATCTGTGATATGCTGTCATTAGAACTCAGTTTAATTACCCAATGGCTCTTGAACTCTGTGCACAAATGAGGCTTCGTGGCTGATTATTGAAAGTGACATATTAATGATAGCTGAACCAAGCCTTCCCTGGCTGAGAGATGCTTAGGAAGTGGTGCCGGACTGGGGTCCCTCTGGGGGAGTAAGGAACATACTTTCAGAGACGTCCACCCCAGCTGCACCTCTGCTTCCGTGTGCGTGTGCCTGAAAGAACTAAATGACGGAGTCTCTGGCAGGTACAAATTAGAAGCTGTCTCTTCAAAGCCAAATAGTTTCCTGGGTATTTTGCAGTTTAAAGGCTTTTGACAGCCATCTGTACATCTATCTAGCATGGTTTGACTTCTTCCCCTAGCCCTTGACTCACTGCCGTGTTCAGAAACAGATGATAAGCTGTGATGCATTAGTCCGAGAGAGACCCACGTGGTGACTGTAAATGGGAGTGGCTGGGCAGCCCGCTGAATTGTACAATAGGGCCTGTAGCCACCCTCATCTTGCAACATGCCGCTGTGGTCTGTGGAGACTACAAGTATCAGCAGACATGCCGGGAACCTGAGTTCGGCAGGATACAGGTCTGTATTCCAGCCGAAGGAAGCTGCCGTCTGGGACAGTTAGTGTCAGTTCCTGCAGCTCCTGGGCTCCAGGCAGGTCCCCACCATGGACCTGTGCTGGACAACAGCTGGGGGACCCTAGCGGTGTGGGAACCGGATACCTTCAAGCGATGTAAGCCACGGGTCAAGTTACGGAAACACCTGAGGAATGTGTTAATCTCAAGACAACTGCGTGCCTGTCGCTGGCCGAGGATCCCCTGGCAGCTGGTGCCGTTGGCCCAGAGGACCGGGAGCACCCAGGAGGCCGTGTGGTGCTGAGCTGAGCCACTCCAGCCCCATAATCTCAAGGGATGGAACCTTCCTCAGCTGTGGCCACGCTCCCGGGTCTGTAACGCTCGGCGGGATCCCCGCTCGGTCCTGCCCGCACTGAATGGCCCGGGCTGAGCGCAGCTGGTCTCGTGCTGAGTTTGGTCAGTTCTCCCCTTCGCCCCGAATGCAGAAGGAGAAATGGGGCCGTGGGTGTCCAATGGAGGGGAGGGGGAAGGAAGAAGTGGACACTGAGGCTCGGCTCAGGCCCCATCTGCTGGCAGCTCGTGTCCCATCCTCTGAGAGGCAGCATCCTGCTCACCTGCCCGCGGGCGTCTCGCTCCATTCACACCCAACTGCCCCTGCAGCTGCCATCTCCCTGGGTGTCGCTGACACTCCCCCCCCCACCCCCACCCCATGCCCGGCTCTGGCTGCACCAGCCCCGTTCTCTGCCGTCCCCCCTCTGCATGCCATCCTCTGACACTTCCCCGGTGCTGGCCCCAGCCGCTGCCCTCCCCACTCCTCAATGTGCTCAGGCCCCCCCACCCCTCACGTGGGCACAGCTGGAAGAGGCAGGACTGAGCCTTCTGTGCCCGGGAACAAAGTCCGAGGGTCACTGAGGAGCAGCTGACCTACCCCCCACCCCAGAGCAGGGAGTGGGAGTTGCAGGCCGCTTGTGCTGCCCTGCTCCTGCCCCTGCCCTGTGTTGTAGCAGCCCACGGGCATTTAGTAGCCACTGGGGACAAAGAAGGAGCCCAGCTCTGGCACGGTGTAGGGGTCGGCCCACTTTTGCCCCCGCGTTTCCCTCACAACCCCAGCAGCAGGGAGGCTCCCTGTTGGTCTGAGCCCTTCTGCCAGCTGTCTGCCACTTCCGAACCACCCTGGCGCTGGCGCGATTCCCCTCCCCCCGGCGGGTTGAACCTGGCGTAGGGCCTGATTACGCCCTGGGACCTGCACTGCGCCCCCAGCTCTGGGCAGCGCTTAGCAGAGGAGCATTGTTCTTGAAGGGCAAAGCGCCATCGAGGAGGGGCTGGAGGGCGACGACACAAGAACCCTGGAATCAGGGGAGCCCCGTCAAATCCATCCAGCCTTCTGCACCAGTGGGACGGCCCCTGCCACTGAGCCGGCTCCTTCCCAGGACGCGAGCAGGCAGATATTAAAGACATCCTTCTCCGCCCGTGGTCGCTTATTGCATTAGTGGACACAGGCTTATCTCCCTCGCCCAGGTCTGGAATGAGATTAGAAAGAGAGAGGCTCCCACAGAAAATGATAAAATGCTTCCAATATAATTGCAGATACTGAGAGCGAGAAAGAGAGAGAGAATAGCCGGCTACATAAAGAACAAACCTTTGCAGGCAGATTAAAGCCCTGCCTGGGGAGATACCTTTCCCTGTCTCTGGAGGGCCCTTTGCAATGGGGTCTCTCCCCTTCCTCTCCAGCGCTGGGGGGTCTTTAGCCACATTTCCAAAGGCACTTGCTTTCCCCGATACTATATCAACAAGCCAGCAGAAAGCTTTCCAGCAGCTGCCAAGGATCTAATTGTGGCAGCGCCTCTGAGTGATCCCTGCAGGAGAACGCTACGATGCAGCGGTTTGACTCGCGGCTTCTCACAGGGGCTGATCTGGGCTGCTCTGACAATCTCGTCCTGCAACCCCACAGGCACCAGGGAGACTGAGCTGTGAGGGGCCTCCATCAAAGTGGCAGGAACTCTGTGAAATGAGGTGGCGTGACTCCACTGAGCCTGGCTTGCTGGATCGGGTGTGTGGCCACTGCCAGCCCATGGCCTAGGGATGGGACATCATACACAACCAAGGTAGAGACTCAGAAAATAACAGCAACAAAAATTTTAAGTACATCAGAAGCAGGAAGCCTGCTAAACAAACAATGGGGCAGCTTGGACGATGGAGATGCTAAAGGAGCACTCAAGGAAGATAAAGCTATTGCGGAGAAACTAAATTAATTCTTTGCATCGGTCTTCATAGCTGAGGCGGTGAGGGAGATTCCCAACTGGAGCCATTCTTTTTAGGTGACACATCTGAGGAACTGTTCCAGACTGAGGTGTCATTAGAGGAGGTTTTGGAACAAATTGATAAATTAAACATTAATAAGTCAGCAGGACCAGATGGGATCCACCCAAGAAGTCTGCAGGAACTCAGATGTGAAATTACAGAACTACTAACTGTGGTGTGTAACCTATCATTTAAATCAGCTTCTGTACCAGATGACTAGAGGACAGCTAATGTGACACCAATTTTTATAAAATACTCCAGAGGCGATCCTGGCAATTACAGGCCAGTAAGCCTAACTTCAGTACCAGACAAATTGGTTGAAACTACAGTAAAGAACAGAATTATCAGACACATAAATAAATAAGATTTTTTTGAGGAAGAGTCAACATGGTTTTTGTAAAGGGAAATCATACCTCACCAATCTACTAGAATTCTTTGATGGGGTCAACAAGCATGTGGACAAAGGTGACCCAGTGGATATAGTGCATTTAGATTTTCAGAAAGCCTTTGACAAGGTCCCTCACCAAAGGCTCTTAAGCAAAGTAAGCTGTCATGGGATAGGAGGGAAGGGCCTCTCCTGGATCAGTAACTGGTTAAATGATAGGAAACAAAGATAGGAATAAATGGTCAGTTTTTAGAATGGAGAGAGGTAAATAGTGGTGTCCCCCAGTGGTCTGTACTGGGACCAGTGCTGTTCAACATATTCATAAGTGATCAGGAAAAAGGGTAAAGAATGAGTTGGCAAAATTTGAAGATAATACAAAACTGCTCAAAACAGTTAAGTCCAAAGCAGACTGGGAAGAGTTACAAAGGGATCTCACAAAGCTGGATAACTGTGCAACAAAATGGCAGATGAAATTCAGTGTTGATAAATGCAAAGTACTGCACATTGGAAAACCTAATCCCAACTAGACATATAAAATGATGGGGTCTAAATTAGCTGTTACTGATCAAGAAAGAGATCTTTGAGTCATTGTGGATAGTTCCCTGCAAACATCCACTCAATGTGCAGCGGCAGTCAAAAGAGCTAACAGAGTGTTGGGAATCATTAGGAAAGAGATAGATAATAAGAGAGAAAATATTGTATTGCCTCTTTATAAATCCATGGTACACCCACGTCTTGAATCCTGCGTGCAGATCTGGTCACCCAGTCTCAAAAAAGATATATTGGAATTGGGGAAGGTACAGAAAAGGGCAAGAAGTCTCTGTCTTTTGATGCTACACAATGCCTCATTTGTCTTCAGTTGGCCATCTTGTGTGCAGGCCGGGCACTTTACCTTAATGAATGCTGCGTTTTCTGTCGGGTGAGTTACACAATTACAGAGGGATACAATGCAAACTCTCGGTAGAACTTTATACCCTGCGATGCCAATAGTCTGAGTAGGATTAACACACGCAGCATCCTACAAGCATTCCACAGAGTCTGAACATGGAGCCCATGCTGACCACGCTGATCTCTGTTTTAGCTACCCTAAGTCGCGCGTGAGCCCGCCTGCATTCCAGCTGGGCATTTGTCAGTGTTCAGTGAGGCCCTGGGCCTTGGCATGAGCTGGCACCTGGTCTGCCAGCGTCACACCCAGAACCATGCTCTCTGAGGCAGAGCAGTAGAATTTGTGTCACTCCGGGAGCCTTCTCCGGAGCCGTTACTCGCAGGGTTGCCCAGAGCAGAGCTATTCATCCCACTCCTGTAGGAGGAGAAGCTCCCACTAGCTGGGTGGCCATGGAGGGTCAAGGGACAAGCAAGTCCGCATATAGCAAAGTACCAGTTCTCATGCTCCTGTAGAAAGCAGCTTCCTCTGCCGTTTCCCGTGGTGTGGGGGAGCCCAGTGGCACAGACAGGACCTGTGTCTATCCAGCTTCACTGGGCATCTAACCGTTGGGTGTGTGTTGGGTAGAAATACAAACTGCTTTGGGATGGGGGGAGGTGAAAGCCAGGCGCTCTGAGCTGGGTTAAGAGGATAGGAGCCTGAACCGGGGCTAGCAACAGTGGGAAATTCTCAGAACGTCTGACTAGTGTAGACTGGACCTGAGCCTGTTTGCAGGAGAGAGAATCCGGGGAGTCACTGCTCCGGAAGCTGCCGGTGGAAGCAAGGGGTGGATGTATCCTGGGCTTTTTGGGCTCTTTTCCAGTCTCTGCTGCCCCTGTAACCAACATGGCAGCGCTGACTGGCATGATCTGTAGCAACTCTCCAGCCAGCCTGTGTCATCAGACGGGGCAGTGCCAACTCTCGGTTCCCAATCTCCCCCATCCCTGCTGCGGAGAGCCCCAGTTAACAGGGAGGCGGGGCAGAGAAACGTGCTCACAACCAGCAGCGTGAAATGAACGGAAACTGATTTTATCTCTAACTCAGTCTCAGCTCATTTAATCAGAGCACAGCTGTGAGCGATGCGAATCGTGCTGTGCTGAGCATGTAATGTTCAGAGCTGTGGCACTTAAGTAGGGGCATTTTCCTGATGGCGAGCCAGGCAAATGCCAAGGACGGTGAGTGTGTCTGTGTGTGCGCACGTGTGCAAACAACATCTGCAGAGGGTTAAGGCGAGGGACGGACTCACCTTTGGCTGTTCACAGTCTGCGCTGCAGACTCAGTGCAGATGTCTGTGCCCAGCTCTGCCCAGGCCTTTACCTCTGACTGGTTTGGCTGCTCCGCTCCTCGCCCTGGAATTGGCACAAGGTCACTCTGCTCAGGATTCCTGGTGTCGTCGGTGTTTGGACGTACCGGTGTTTGTCAGTGTAGCTGCGTGGCGTGTCCCCGTGCAGGTGCTGTCCCAGCTCTGCGCAGGTAACCGAGACGGCACTCACGATCGAATGAATCCACATGACTACGGATGAGCTGAGCAACGAAGGCCCCCGGGCCAGGATTATTGCGTGCGGCACAATGAGAAGTGACCTACAGAGTATCTATGGGTCTACTTCACATATGGATGCGGCGTTACAATGGACGTGGCCCAACGGCGGGACTTTCCCTTATCCCCCAGGCCGTACAACGTCATTCCCTCTGACACCCTCTTTTGTACACTGCCACAGACCATTCCGTTCTGCTCCCTCCGACGTAGGCAGCTGCCACCCTCTTGACGTAGTCTGATACCGCCCTTTGCCGTTAATTGGACGGTTTGGGCAAAACAGCTCCGTCTATCACCTTATCAGACATTTCTGTTCATCCAAGTGTCATTTCAGGGAGTCCGTTATCTCTCTGGTGTCAGGATGTCTTGGTGCCTTCTGCACCTGCTGTGTATTTTTAGTAACGTTTGAAGATTGGTGATATTTTGCAGTGCCAGCACTTTCTCTGTGCCAGTTTAGTTAGGTCGTAAGTTCACAGGCTGGTTTCTGTTCACTCGGTTTTCTCCACTTAGGCCTTAAGCCTTAGCCTGTTTGCATGCCTTAAGCTCTCATTTCTTACTACACCTGGGTTCCAGCCAGCCTGTGCTACATTGCCAGTGCTGCCGGTGACTCCGGATATGTCTGCCCTAGGAAGAAATGGGGTGGTTTTTCCAATGAGCTGGTTAACAATCCCACCGTCGAGGAAGAAGGCTATATTGGTTTAAAAAAACTATCTGGTCTAGAGGGGAAGTGAAGGCAGCCATAAAAAAAAGTGTGTGTGTGTTTTAATATAAATCAGAAGCTAAGAATTGTAGACAATTGATAAGGGAAACAAAGGGACACAAGGAGAAATCTGTGGCCAGCAGAACTAAGGACAATAAGAAGGAGGTTTTGTAAGTATATGAGAAAGAAGACGAACCCTGACAATGGTATTGGTCCATTATTACATGGAAACGGTACAATTATTAATGCAGAAAAAGCAGAAGTGGTGAATAAGTATTACAGTTCTGTGTATGGGAAGAAATCCGATGACGTCTCATTGTATGAGGCTAGCACTCTTTCTGTTCCACCTGTATCTCAGGGAGATGTTAAACAGCAGCTGCCAAAGCTAGACATTTTAAAATCAGCAGGTCTAAATAACTTGCATGCAAGAGTTTTAAAGGAGCTGGCTGAGGCGCTCGCTGGACCGTCAATGGTGATTTTCATTGTCTTGGAAAACTGAGGAAGTTCCAGAAGACTGGAAAAAAGCTAATGTTGTGCTAATGTTTAGAAAAGGTGGACAGGATGACCCAGGTAGTTATAGATCTGTCAGTCTAACACAAATCCCAGTCAAGATAATGAAGCGGCTGCTATGGGACTTGATTAATAAAGAATCAAAGGAAGGTAATATAATTAATATCAATCAACACTTTTTTTGGAAAATAGATCTCGTCAAACTAATTTGATATCATTTGTTGGTGCGGTTAGAAGTTTGGTTGACAAAGTTAATTGTGTTGATGTAATACAGTTAGATTTCTGTAAGGCCTTTGATGTGGTACTGCACGACATTTTCATTAAAAAACTAGAATGATATAAAATTAACAGAGCACACATGACCTGGCTGAATGACAGGTCTTAAAATGTAATTGTAAATGGGGAATCATCATCGAAGGGTGTGTTTATAGTGAGGTTCTGCGGTGATTTCTTCTTGGCTCTACACTATTTACATTTTTATCAATGCCCTGGAAGAAATCATAAAACATGATTTAGTTGGGGTTGGTCCTGCTTTGAGGAGGGGGTTGGACTAGATACCTCCTGAGGTCCCTTCCAACCCTCATCTTCTATGATTCTATGATAAAGCCATCACCGATGAGGTTTGCAGACAAGAAAAAATTAGGGATGTGTTAAATAATGAAGAGGACAGGTTACTAATACAGAGCGGTCTGGATCACTTGGTAAACTGGGCACAAACAAACTGTATGTGTACATCTAGGAACAAAGAATGTAGGCCATTCACGGGGGTGAGGGGGGATCTCTACCTGGGAAGCAGTGACTCTGAGAAAGATGTGGGGGTTGTGATGGATAATCAGCTGAATACTGCGATGCTGTGGCCAGAAGAGCTCAAATAGGAGCAGAGAGGTTATTTTACCTCTGTATTTGGCAATGGTGCAACTGCTGCTGGAATTCTGGGTCCAGTTCTGAGATCATAATTCAAGAAGGATGTTGCTAAATCGGAGAGGGTTCAGAGAAAAGCCCAAGAATGATTAAGGGATTAGAAAAGCTGCTTTATAATGATAGATTCAAGGAATTCACGCTAGTTAGCTTAACAAAAAGAAGGTTAAGAGGTGTCTTGATTACAGCCTGTAAGTGCCTACATGGGAACAAATATTTAATAACGGGCTCTTAATTTAACAGAAAAAGGCATAACATGATCCAATGGCTGGAAGTTGAAGCTAGACAAGTTCAGGCTGGAAAAAAGGCGTATATTTTTAACAGTGAGAATAGCTAAGCAGCTAACCAGGGAACAATTTACCAAGGGTCATGGTGGATTCTTCGTCACTTTTAAATCAAGACTGGACGTTTTTCTAAAAGCTCTGCTCCAGGCATAACATTGGTGAAGGTCTCTGGCCTGTGTCATACAGGGGGTCAGACTAAATGATCACAATGGTCCTTTCTGGCACTGGAATCTAAGAGCTAATCTTGGCGTGTTGTGAAATCCTAGTGCAAGCAGGGCCGCTGCTTAGCTGGGCCAGGGGCATGCTAGGACTAGCTGGGACCCATGGACTCACTGGGAAGTTGGTATCACAGGACACTGGGCCCAAACACCTGCGCCTGATGCCTGCTTCCTAACAAACTGAGAGCAATTCAAGGAACGAGCACATCACACAGGGAGCCCGGAACTCTGCTCAGTCTGTTAGGAAGTAGCCATCAGCCACAAGCATCCCGTGAGACAAACTTCCCAGTGGCATGCCTCACCGCCTCTGTACGGCGAGATGTTGAACAGAGCAGTAAAAGGGCCAACCACCACGTGACAGTGTATCATACTTGTTGCTAACAGCAGCCAAAATTGGTAGGCCTTTCAGCAGGTCTGTGCAGCCTTGGCATGACTAAGCCAGGAGGGGAGGGGAACCCCTTTATCAACCTCTGCCTGACCCTGCATCCCCTCCCCGCTGCTCTGGTGGAAGTGCTGGGATCTGTGTTTCAGGAAAAGACCAATCGGCTTATTTATGCATGCCCTGTGGGAGATGTTTGTCCCAGTCTCAAGATATGCAAATTCAGTCAGAACATACCTTGCTAATTCAGTAGTCTGGTAATCTCAGGTCTAGCTTTTGAAGTTTTGTTCTTGTTCCTTGACGTGTTGTTGTACTAACCAGGATAAATGGCGGGCATCTCTCTTTGGACTCAGTAGTGGTGAGTGAGTGAGTCTGTGTTTTGGATCCTACAATGACAGCTGGAAGACCAGGTCAAACGGAAAGCTGTCGCTGTTCCCACTCGAAAGCCGCCCAGACTTGGGTAATTATTGAGGGTAGGGGTGTTTTACTGACCTGTTGCGGACGTGTGTAAGTGCTGGAGCCTAAGTAAAACAATAGCTTTGTAGTACGAGCACGGTTGTTATACCCTTGCTGCCAGTCCATCTCTGGGCTGGACGGCCGTGTCTCCATTTGACTCATTTCCTGACACCACCTCACACAAAGTAACGTTACCAGGAGCTTTGGGTTGGCAGAACCCCGGGTAACACCTCGGCCGAGCGAACGTCTCCCTGTTCGTGACCGGGAGTGAGCCAGCTCTGATTAGGTGAAATCAATGTCGTCAGCGAGGCACGTCTCTCCCGGGGCAGACAGCAGGCTGCTCCGTGTGAACCAACCGCGCAGGCTCAGGGTGCAGAGCCGATGTCCACCGTTCTCCGCATCCCTGACGGACGCAGTTCAGTACAGGCCAGCATGGCACGCTCGGGGGCTGCCACACGCCGACCGTCTGGACTCGGCCCGTCAGCTCCTCCCTTTGGCCATCTGTGCAGCGTACCTGCCACGCCTGCGGCAAGCTGGGGTCAGCGCTTTTCCCGCTACAGCCAGGCTCCTGCTGCAAATGCCGCCAAAGCTGCATGCGGGGAAAGAGGGGGCACAAAGCGGTCATCTGGAAGAGGGGGAACAGCACACAGGCCCCAAGGCATGGAAGAGGGGCAGCAGCTCCGCGGAGCTTGAGAATGGCAGGAGACGGGTGGGTCCTGGCCCTCCCTCTCCTACAGGGCCCCAGTCAGACTCAGGGCCCCCTTGTGCTGGGTGCTGCCCACACCCAAACTGCTCCCAGCCTACATGCGGGTCACGCTGCCTGCCAGCTGTGCAGGTCCCACGGCAGCCAGGGTGTTCCCCCGCCAGCACACGCACGTGCTCTGCCCCGGAATGGGATCTCGGCCAGAGCATCAGCTGCCCGAATGATGTATCGGCGTGAGATCCAGCCCACCCTCAGGTGGAGCCCCAGCCACTAGCGTGGGTGGATGTGGGGACCGTGGTAGGGCCACGCGGCTGCTGGGTTTGGCAAATAAACAATATCCGGGAGGGTCACCGTGGTCCCTGCTGAACCCTCTCTCTCTCGCAGGACATTGCTTTCTATTGCTTCAGCTTCCCCCTCTTGTGTTTCCCTACCAGCCTTTGCCTTCCTTGTGCCTGACCATGTGGATTTCTCCTAGGGGAGCGCTGGGCTGCTGTGCGTGAGATCGGCGGGGTGCCCTCCAAACTGCTGGGCCTGCGATCCTATGGGTGTGATGGGTTCCCACAGAGCCCCGGACTGTCGCGACGCGGCGCTCTCCCAGGCCCAGCTTTTCTCAGCTCCTTCCCTTTTCCCTCCGCTGGGTATTTCCATCACTGAAGAAGCAGCATGGCCTCCTGCCTGGACGCAGTTGAGAACCCGGTAACTGTTGCTAGGCTCATTCAAAGCTGTCGGGCTTAAGTTTTATCCTTTGGCTAAGGAAACACAGTGTGAGCAGCTGCGCGGCTGAGCGGCTCTGAGTGACTTTTCCCAGCTGCGGCAAAGGACGGAGCATGATTCCCTTCAGGGCTCCCCCAGCCCCACACTCCCTTCTCACACGGAAGGCTTAAGCATTTCTGACCCTTCCCCCACTCATTTTTAGGGGACTGTTGTCTCAGGATTAGGAAGGGGATAGAGTTTGTCCCCTCGGGAATGCTGGTCCTCATCCCGTCCAGGTCAATGGTAGCTGACGGCTGCATGGTGGCCTCTGAAATGAGGTGCTGGGGTCTCAGTCCAGTTCCCAGCGATAAGATATCCACATCCCAGAAGCCACTATCCTAGTTGGCACTGAATGCCACTGTGGTTAGTCAGAGCAGAGAGGAAAGGACTGAATGAGCCAACCCTCCTCTTACCCCATGAGGAATTCCTCTAGGATTCATCAGGGCAGAGGCCCGCTGGCAGGCAGTGTATGATGTCTATAAGGCATTTAACTTAATACCACATGACATTCTGATTAAAAAATTAGTACAATACAAAATCAATGTTGCCCATGGATTAATGGATAAAAACTGGCTAACTGATAGATCTCAAAACAGAATTATAAATGGGGAATGATAACCAATTGGGTGTGGTTTCTAGTGGGGTCCTGCAGGGATCTGTTCTTGGCCCATTGCTTTTCAATAGCTTTATCGGTGAGCTGGAAGAAAATATGAAATCATTGCCTGTAAAGTTTGCAGATGACACCGAACTTGGAGGAGTGGTAAATATGGATTGGACAGGGCAGTCATACAAGCAATGTGGATTGTTTGATAAGGTTGAACCCATTTGAGCAACATGCATTTTAATATCAATATGGCCAAATGCAAGATCATAGGGCTAAGACAAAATAATTTAGGCCATACCTACAGGAAAGGGACTGAGTCTTGAAAAGCAGCGAATCTGTAGAGGACTTACAGGTCATGGTAGATAACCAGCCTAAGTGCCCCCTACCCTGGGCGCTGTGACCCTGTAGGCGGCGCCCCACTATCTCAATGGACCATTAGGCCACGCTGCCCCAAGGAAGGGGGCTGTTCCACTGACTCCGGCCATTGAGCCACACTGCCCTGCTAAAGGAGGCCGCTTCACTTACTGACTGCTAGGCCACGGGACCCTGATTACAGGGACGCTCTGCTAACTCTGACCGTTAGGCCGCACTACCTGGATGAAAGAGTGGTCCCAGCAACGGGAACCGCCCTGCTGCCATCCTGGAAGCGAACCCAGTGGAGCAGGCATAAACCCGTGGCCTTTTCCCCACACACGTGAGCTGACGCCCATGATGGAGCGTATCAGCCCTGCGGAAGGGTACATAACATTCCCTATTCACTTTCCTCATGCGATTAATGATTTGATAAACCCCTATCATATCCCCCCATAGTCATCTCTTATCTAAACTGAACAGCCCCTGTGTTTTAAATCTCTCCTCACATGGAGGTTGTTCCATACCCATAATCGTTTCTGTTGCCCTTCTCTGCACCTTTGCCAATTCTAATCTCTCTCTTTTGAGATGAGGTGACCAGAACTCCGCACAGCAGTCACGGTGTGGGCGTGCCATGGAGCTAGACGGGGGCATTATGATATTTGCTGTTTTATTAGCTGTCCCTTTCCTAATGGTTCCTAATGTTCTGTTAGCTGTTTGTGACTGCTGCAGCACCCTGAGTGGATCGTTTCAGAGAACTAGCCATCATGACTCCGAGATCTTTCGCGACTGGTAGCAGCTAATTCAGAGCCCATCATTTTGCAGGTATAGCTGGTAGGTATTTTGTACGTATTATTTTTTCCAATGTGAATTACTTTGCCCTTATCAACACTGAATTTCATCTGCCATTTTGTTGCCTGGTCATCCAGGTTAGTGAGCTTTCTTTGTGACTCTTTGAAGTCAGCTTTGGACTGAATTATCCTGCGTGATTTTGCCCTGCCTGCGAAGTTCGCCACCTCCCTGTTCACCCCCTCCTCCAGCTCGTTGAATCCGGTGAACAGCACAGCTCCCAGTACAGCTCCTTGGGGGATGCTGATATTTACCTCTCTCCACTGCAGAGGTGCTGACTTTGGGTTTGGCCGGTGGGTGCTTGGGCTGAGGGTCAGGTCCGGCTCTCTGCCCAGGTGGCTTCCCCATGGGGCTTTTTCCCCACCCGCCCGGCTTCTGCCAGGGGCTGGGGCTTAGTTCCCCCTGCCCAGCTTCTGCCACGGCTAGTGGTCGGGACCAGCTCCCTCCCCCCCCCCCACCGCATGGCTTCCCTACGGGGCTTTTCCCCCCACCTGCCTGGCTTCTGCCGGGGCCAAGGGGTTCGGTCCAGCTCTCTCCCCCCGTGGCAGCTGGTGGGGCTTTTTTTCCCCCACCCTCCCAGCTTCTGCTGGGGATCTCTGGGGGCCAGGGCTTAGTTGCCCCCACCCACCCCTGGATGTCTGCTGCTGGGGGTGCCAGCTGGTGCCCAATTTTCCAGTGGCCCCACATTGGCCACCACTGCGCACTCCCCCTCCTGGCCCTAGCCTTGTGTCGGGCTCCCTCTGCCAGGACTTATCTGCTGCCTGGAGTCCAGCCTGGAGCCCGGCTGGCAGGGAGCCAGGAGGGGAGCTGCGGGCTGCAGTGGGTCACACACGCCATCTGCCCAGGCGGCACATTCATGCAGGTCGGAGGGACGGCGGTTGGAGGGAGGCGGGGGGTGGCCCAGTGCGTCTCCCCAGGTGAGCAGAGGAGGGGCTGGCTGGCCCTGCTGATGCCTAGGATGACCACACCTAACCCTGCCCCGAAGCCTTTTTTTTTTTTTTTTTCCTCTTACACAGTACCCAGTGGGGCAGGGCATGACTTGGGAGTTGCCCCCCCCCCCCCCCCCAGGGTCCCTGGCTGAAGCAGGAGCCCCAGGGGGCTGGGCTGTGATTCGGTGACTCAGCCCCTGCCGGAGCAGGGAGGCGCCTGTAAAACACATCAAACCAATAACAGCTAATGGGTGCAATCAGCAGATGATTGATAGGCAGGCGGGGCGGGTGGGCCAAACAGCATCTGCCGCTGCCTGTGTGAAAGAGCTGCCTGCCAGCTGCCTGCCATCCCGACCCAGGCGGACGGTCACCCGGTGGGTGCTGAGCACCCACTGTTTTTTCCCCGCGGGTGCATCAGCCCCTCAGCACCAATGGAGTTGGCACCAATGCTCCATTGTTCCTACCCTTTGTGTCCTATCTTTTTACTGATCCAGGACAGGACTCTCACATGACGGCTTACTTTGCTTAAGAGCTTTTGGTGATGGACCCTGTCAAAGGCTTTCTAAAAGTCCAAGCACCCTGTAGCCACTGGATCACCCTGTCCACATGTTTATTGACCCCCTCAAATAATTCTAATAGATTGGTGAGGCATGATTTCCCTTTACAAAAGCCATATTGACTCCTCCCCAGTATATCGTGTTTATCTGATAATTCTGTTCTTTACTATAGTTTCAACCGATTTGCCTGGTATTGAAGTTAGGCTTATTGGCTTGTAATTGCCAGGATCGCCTCTTGGGCGTTTTATAAAAATTGGCGTCACATTAGCTATCCCCTGATATTTAGTACAGCAGCTGATTTAAGCGATAGGCTACATGCCACAGTCAGTAGTTCTCTGCATCCCGTCCTGAGGCGACATCTACCCAGTCAATGTGAGGAGAGTTGAAATTCCCCATTATTATTGCGTTTTCTGCCTTTGTAGCCCTTTTAATCTCCCTGAGCGTTTCACATTTCCTGAGCTTGCCACATTGTCCATTTCTGACAGTGCTCTTTAATCTAGCCAACAAAAGCATAACGCGGTCCAAAGCCTGGAAATTTACACGAGACAAATTCAAGCTGTAAATAAAGTATAAAAAGAAAAATATTTACAGGAAGGGTAACTAACCATTTACCAAGGGACATGGTGAATTTGCCATCATCTGAAGTTTCTAAACTGAGCCTGGATGTCTTTGTAAACGTTTATGCTCTAGTCCAAGCAGAAGTTACTGCATTTAATGCAAGGATCACGGGGTGAAATTCTCTGGTCCGCATTACATAGGAGGTCAGACTCAATGATTGGAATGGTCCCTGGTGACCTTAAAATCTATTAAGCTTGTGATGCTTCTGTCAGTGCTGATCTGTCCCGTGGATGAAGGGAGAAGGTCGGTCTCTTGAGATGTCTTTTCCCAGGGTGTTAGCCACATGGATTAGAGTAAAACTGCCCGAAGGAAGGTCCCAGGACTGCAGTAGGGGCTGGGGGGCAGGCCCACTGCTGCGCTCAGGCGCAGAGGGCCAAGAGGGGTGAAGGGTGATGACACTGCCACATCCCGGCAGACCCACAGCCATCCTCCACAGAGAGGGGGAACACGGACAGCTTCCCTTGTTAGTGCTCAGTAGTCCCAGCAGCCGTGGTTCTTTGACTGTGGTCTCTGCCCCGTGAACTCAGGCAATTGGCTTTTTGCTGTTGTAACCAGTGACTTCTTTGCCTCCGTGGGGCCCCAGAAGAGCACTGCCTCGTCCCCTCTTCTTACCCCCATCTCGCCAGGGAGAGCACGTTGGCGTCTGTATTCTCTTGTGAGAGACGTTCCCCGGAAGGACTCAGGGCCACTGGCGTAACGGACCCACATCAGCGGTAAAAGAGCGCTGAGCGTACGGCAGCAGCATGCTTCCCTCTGTCTTCCTGCCTCCTGGAGCAGAGACTTTGTACAGGGCGGTGTTGGGCTGGTCCAAAGTGAGCCTGCTCTCTGGTACCTGACACACCCGTTCACGCTCAGGGCTCTGCCAGGGACGTTTGCTGAAGGAGCCACTTTCCTCCAGTATCAAGTTCCCCCCTTTCTGAGGCTCTGATTGTCGGATGATATTTCCGTGCACTTCCCCCCCCCCGGAATGTCTGTTTCGTTAACCCAGCCCTTTGACGGTGGATGTGAGGTAGCCGCGGTTCTTGTCCATTTGTGCCACCGCCATGCTCGGTTCCCAGGCGGGTGGGACCCATCCAGGTGCAGAGGGCCGGGGGCCCCGCTCAGGTTCACTTGAAGGGCTCAGGTGGGACGGACGCGATGCATAGACCTGGTGAGCTCTCTGCAGCAGGGCCCATTTCGTGGCATGGCTTCAGTTCACAAGGTAGTGGTGCTTACGCCTGCCCCTCACTTCAAGCACTCGAGTGGCCCTGTTGACATCCATGGAACTGCTCATGTGCTTAGGGTTAGGCACGTGCCTAAGTAACTCACTGAATCAGGGCCTTGAAGAGTGAATTAACTCATGGGAGACTGAAGTTCGCCCTCCCAGCCAGCAACCCGGAAAAGCTCAGCACTGGAAGCGTTCACAATGTGGGGCATAGGACCTGAACTACGCCTTTCCACAGCGCCTCTTCCACTGGGGCATGAGTTCTGAGGTGCCTGGTGACTTGAACCCCAGCGGGGGAGCCCTGATTCAGTCGGAGACCATTCTGGACTGGGAAGGGCTAAATGCGAGCATGGGATGCAGCCCCGCTGGCTGGCGACCTGGCCTGCCACTGACAAAGCGCGGGTCTTGACGAGTTATTTATTTCCTTTTCGAAAGGTAAGTAAAGAAGCAAAAATACCTGCACAGAGAGAGGAATTGAAGGAGGATGTTATCTCCAAGGGATTAACGAACGCCGGTGACTCAGAACTAAGATGACTCAAAGGAAGGCAGCATCTAAGGGATAAAGTCAGCGAACACATCCCCCATCAACAGCCGTGTTTCCTATACTCAGCATTGGCCCCTGACTGATTAGTGCAATAGCCCAGGGAGCTCGCAGAGCAGGAGAGTGCTGATGGTGGAGCATAAGGTCCCGCAGCTTGGCATCTGTCTCTTGTGATAGCCAGCCATGCATGGTCGGTGCTGGGAAAGGCAGACTCACGAGGCTGTAAAGAAGGGGCCTTTGATCCCCTAATTAACTTTGATTTAAAATGTATTACAAAGCTGTGAACTGAAAGGAAAGCAGGATGGCTTTGATGTGCATGGGGAGATGTGTCTGGAATGGCTAGTCGTTCGGCAGGGCGTTAGCAGAGGCAGATCCAGGCAGGGACCTGAGAAGAGGAAGGGGTCAGAGAAACCCGGGCTGGGATCTCCGCACATCCCTTTAGAGAGTTCCTGGTATTAATTCCCAAAAGGAGACTCTCTCTCTCTCCCTTGTGCAGTGTCCCCCACTCACACCCTTTCCTTGCAACCAAATGCTTGCAATGGCCTGCCCAGTCCCGTCCCTCTGCCCCCAGCATGTGCAGAATTGCCCGTGAGAAGTGGGGCCCATTCGCAGTGAAACCTTGGCTCCTTCTTCATGTTGGAATTCTTGGTGTTCAGAACCCTCCGTGAAATGGGCACCCAGCTGGCCTTGAGCCTCTCTGTCCTCCTGCCCGCTCCCCTGCTCACCCAGCAGCAGACTCTTCCCCTGGTCCCTTCACGTCTCCTCACCAGCGTCAGGGCACGAGCCGTCTCCGACGCCTCCGCAGCTCCCTGCTCGGGAGCAGCTTTCCTGAATGCTTCATCTCGCCAGCGTCCACCTCCTCTCCAGTTGCAGCGCTCTCCCCCTCTGGCCTGACTCAATTCTCTGCGGCACTTCAGGAAGCGGGAGCGCCTGCCCTGGCGAACAGCACTGCACTGGAGAACGGACTGGGATGGAGAATACAGAGCTGACCGCTTTATTCGGACTCCAGACGAGCCTTGGCTCTTTGAGTTGGGGGCCGGTTGGCTGCCCATCTGCACCCAACCCTACCCGGCTCACGGGATGCCGTGATCACTGTTCACAGAGCGCCAGTCGCGTACGCGGTGCTCACTGGGAGGTGACAAGGGCCCTGCCCAAAGTGGTCCAGGCTGAAGTCACCCCCCCTGCCCCACACACACACAAGACAAGCAGCGGCAGGGCACGGCAGGGCACAGGCAGGCCCAGCCGGCGTCACCGGGGAGGTTTCATGAAAGGCTCTGCTCTAGTGGAGAGCAGAGATGGCTCCCAGGCCCCCATCCAGCCAGCTTTTCGGTCGCACCTCCCCTGCCGGCATGCATGAGACACCGCAGGAGCAGCACACAGGAACTCCATTCCTCTAACGTGGCGGCACTGAGCCCTGTGGCCAGACCCCACCAGAGAACAGGGACCCATCCTGCCTCAGCGGCCCCTGGAGCAGCGTGGTGGGAATGGACTTTTTAATTATCCCTGTGAAGCGTGGCAATGCTCGTTTACATGCCGTGTTTACAACTTCCTGTCAGCTCCTCTCTGGAGACCCTGATCGTGATAACTGGGCTCCAGGTGCCGAGAGGTAGGGCTCTGAATTTCTCAGCAACTTCCAATCTTCGTGTTCTCCCCGTTCAGGAGTTTTGATGCAGAAGCAGGTAAATGCTGGAAGCTCCCCAAGCCCGACATTATTTACTTTCACTGCCATGGCTCCGTGATCCTGTGACAGAGCAAATGGACTCCCCAGATCAGCGCGACTGTGAAGTTCTCCACTTGCATTCGGAGAGGATGAAAGGCCAAGAGCGGCTCACTTTGTCTGTCAGAGCTGGCCCCTAGATAAACTGACAGCTTAGTTCTGCTAATGAGCACAGCTTCCTGAGGCAAATGGGCTCACATTTCCTGCCCTTCCTGGCGTAAATCACTAAACTGCAGTAAAGTGGCACCGAATTCTTCCTGAGTTTATTTTTATAGGCAGTAATTGCCATAGCAGCAATCATCTGAGCTCCCAGTGATTGTAGACCAAGGGGCCTCGGGCCTGGCACGTTATGTGACCAAAAACCAGTTTGCTCAGGGCAATGGGCCTTCCACAAACAAGTTCCATAAATCATGTGCACTCGAAAACAAATTTTCCCCTTTCATCCGGTTTTGTCAGTAACGGAAGACATCTCCTTGCTGAATCTCAGTCTCAAGCCGAAAGCAAATTTTGTGTGCCTCATCTTAAAAAAAAAAAAAAAAACCTGCCAACTGAAAAATGAGTTTAGGGGGAGGCCAAAACCGGAGGCTCCCCCCACTCTTGGTCATTACAGGTCCCCTGGCAAGTATTCCCAAGTAGGAATGATAACCTGGATGTCCTGGGCAAAGATCCACAAATCCAGCGATGTGGCATTACATTGGGTTTCGGTGAGGAGCAGGGCTCGTCTTCACTTCCTGTCGTAACTAGTTGTGTAGTGAGGCTGGGTGAGGTTAAGCAGCCGCTGGATTGCATCTTGGTAGGGGCCAGAGCTCAGTGGTGGCAGTCACCGGTGGGCGACGTTTTGATGAGCCTTCGATGACATTCATGACATCCGTGTAGTTGGTTATTCTAAACAATGCATTTTGCTAGATGCAATATAAAGTCAGGTTGGGGCGAGCAGGAGGCCCGAATGGACGGCACTGCACGCTGCTCACCTAGCTACGGTACCTCTAGGCCCCCTGTGGTGGTATCCGAGCACATGGCAATTTTTAATAGCCCCCCTGTGAGGCAGGGAAGTGCTGCTAGCCCCGACGTACAGGGCACAGACCGGCTTGTCTAAGGGCACAGAGGAAGCTCGCAGCACAGCTGGGAACTGAATGCAGATCGCCCAACCCCAAGGCTGACGCCTGAGCCACTGGGCCATCGTTGCTCTCTGGGGACGCCAGGGGCAGGACCAGCAGTGTGCCAGGCTTTCCAGGCAGTTCTTGCATTGCTGTTGCTGACATACAAAGGACCACATTGCTCTCGGTCCACGGGTGCTGCTCTCTCAAACACCCCCGGGTGTGTTTGTGCAGTTGTGTTTGTACAGCCAGGATGTCGCATGCATTGCACTCTGGCACCCTCCCGTGGCCAGCTGTGGCAGAGCACTGCAGAGTCTCCAGGGTGATCTGTGCAGCTTCCATGCCTTGTGGGTCACACTGATGGGAAGGGTGTGGGGAGGAGAAGGAAGGGGAGGGCACCAGCATGGGGGTGCTCTTGGCTTAGTCCATAGTCTTGCCTCCAGTAGGAAGAGTTTGCAGCAGAGAGTTGGTTCGCTGGTGTCGTGTACACCAGTTCCCTGAGCGGAGTGTGCCGGACTGGTGAAAAGAGCTTCTTGTTGGTATAACGGCGTCTGCACTAGGGCTTCTGCCGGCACGGCTCTGTCTGTTGGGAGTGATTTTTCCACACTTGTAACTGACGTTGTTATCCTGGCAAAACTTTTAAATGCAGACCAGGCCTTGGAGAAGGACACACACCCCGACCCACACACACACATTCTGGAGCACACACCACGTCCTGCCTAGAGGGTGTACTCTGGGGCAAGAAAGAATGCCTGATGGTATCTGCCCATGAAGAGAGAAAGAAAAAAGGAGAATCTTGCGAAGATGCAAATCAGATCGTGCCTTGGCCAGCCACTAAACCGCTCCTTATTTTGGTGCTCAAATGACCTCTAGTGGCAAAACAGAAACTGATGAAACGCCTCTCGTTCAAGGCAGGATTGTACGCAGGGCAGAACAGACTGGCTGCAGCAAGATACAGAGCCTGGTTCTAGAGAGTTCCTAACTGCACGGAGCGCAGAGCCTGTGTCATCAGAACCCTTCCTCCCAAGTTGGAGTGATGGAGTCAATTCCACATGAACGCCTAGTCTCCAGCAGAAGTGTTTTTTTCAGGTGTGAATCTCAAGCTGTTTTAAAAACCGTCCAGCCATTCATTAGCACAGTAACTCTGAGAAACATGGGAAGCAGGTCAGGCTTCTGCACAATTGAAAGATAAAAGTGTAAAATAAATCTTGTAGCTAGGAAGCATGCAGTCTAAAATCCAGCTAGCGCGAGCCTCTCTCTGTGCTGACATTGTCTGTGAGCCCCATTTCCCTTTGGCTGGGCCACTGCCTCGTGGGGTGTCACAACACCATCCATCGCCAAGGAGCGGCTCAGAGAGCATCAGTCAGGAGTTGGAGTGTGCCTGAAGGCCCGGGGATGCTACCCCATCCCCTGCTTAGCCCCATTAGTTTCTGCAGAATTCAAGCTTTCATTAAAAAAAAAAAAAAAAAAATCGTTAGCCTTCTGGTGCAAAGGAAACTTCTTAAACGTGACCTGACGCCTGCGGCTGGAGACAATCGGAAACAACAGCGCTGAGAACCGTGTCCCCTCCCTGTCTGTCTCCGTTGTGTGGTAGCTCGCTAACCTACTGATGGCAATGCGAATGGCTACACTGATGATCATTTTGCTACCGCTTACTTTAGCAGAGACATCCAGCCATTCTGGCATTGTGAGCAGAACCTGACTAATATTGGACCATTTCCCTCCCTTCACCCTCCGTATGACCCCTGGCACCGTCAGCGGGGAAGGAGGAGGAGATGATGGGAAGGAGATGCACACCATAAATCAGCTAGTACTTTCCAGGCTCAAAGACATTCTCTCCACTCCCAATCAGGAATGCAAAGGCGCTATAACGCATGCAGGAGGTGGAGCAGGAAGGGGCAGAACACAGACTCTGATAGGAGGTGGCTTGGGCACCATGTTGCGTCCCATCGACCCTTACTATTTCTATTCAAAGGGCCCAGGAGCACAGGCACCTCCCAGTGCGGATGCACCGACAAGTTCATCCATCACAATGGTGGTTCTTGCCCAGAAGAACTCGCTATTTCATTTCAGAACAGGGGGGAGCAACGGAAACAACCAAAGAGCCCCGAGTGGGTGAAGACGTGTGGAATGCCCATCCTGGACAAATCCACCCTGCCACAGTGCCAACCAATAACCAGCCAGCGTCTAAATACCCGGGCTGAGGGGCGGCACTGCTTCTTTATTGGTTCAATTACATTATATATCCTCTCTCTCTGTATATTATAAAACTGTTCCTATTTCCCCCACCTATGCTGCTCGTCCTCGCTGGCTGCGAGCTCTTCTGAGCAGAGACCATGTCTACCGCTGTGTTTTTGTGGTAGGATCCTGAGCCGGGCTGGGATACCGCTGTGACATAAATACTTGTCAATTAATGCGGGGTAAGGGCAGGTGTTGCAGCAATAAAATGAGGCAGTTGCTCAGGGAAGGCAGGTGACCAGCTCGGATGTCACAGCAGACCTGGACTGTCAGAAATGAGTCCGAGCTCTGAAATAGATGATTCTGGAACAAGCTGTTATAGAGGACTGTAGCTGGGCCAGTTTTGGGTGTGGTTTGGAGCGTGCTCTCAAATTCTGTTTGGCACTCGTCAGCTATGTGGTGTAAGTATTGACCAGGGTCGTGGAAGGTCACCGTATCGGTAGAAGGAAGCCTGTTGAACGTCAGCAGAAATGGCCAGAGGCCACCTGTAGCCGAGCATCCATGTCTGCATCAATCTCTGCGAAGGGGCGGTCTGGTATGCCCGTCGCTCTGGCCTTGAGTAGCTTAATTATTCCAAGTGAAATAGAAACAAGGACCAATAGCGACACAAAAAGCAACAAAGGCTCGGTCTTGACAGCTCTGACAGGCTGTGTCTTTCTGGTGTGTCTCGCATTTTCATATTGGTCTTCGGCCCTCTCGGTCCTGGAGTATTTTTACTGGGCTAGTAACACTGGGCTAGCTATGTTGATGCAAACCCCGCAGTGCAGTTGCACTGTACTGGGTAAAATGGGGTTTACGCTGGTGGCGGTGACCCCAGTTTCAAACCAGGATAAATTACACAATACAGCACACCTACACGAGGGTTTGACGTTGGTGTAGCTATGGCAGTACAAATCACCCCAGTCTAGACAGGCCAGGAGCCCCAGAAGCCTGGCGTGCCAGGCCTGGCCCTCCCTTCTGAACGTGAATGTTGTCTGTTGGACGTTTTGTTTCGCTCTCTGTCTGGGCGAGCTCTGCGTCTGCCGTAGAGGTGTCAGCGGAGGGCGGCAGGGGGGGATGATTGCTAAATGGGCAAAGCAGCCCTCTGTTGGGGTGCAGAAATGAAAGCCACGAGACGTTGTCAGGGGACAGATGATCCCAGCGGATGGGCTGGCACTGGATCCTGCCCTCAGAGCCAGTGTAGCTCCTTCAGGCAGTGCTGCGTGCAGAGCTGGCGAGGAAGGCCTGGTAGGCTCACAGAGGGGCGTCAGGGATCCGATCTTGTGTCCATTGAGGTCAGTCCCATTGGGTATTTCCTCACCCTCATCCGGGCCTTATCCGAGCACCTCATACACAGGAATGAATTCACCCTCCCAACCCCCAACAGGGAAGGTTCTCCCCAAGAGCACGCAGGAAGCCAGTGGCAGAGCTAGGAATTAAACGCCAGCCCCTCCTGAACCCCAGACCAGGGCATTGCCCAGAAGAGCCTCCTTCCTCACTGATGCCAGCTGGAGCAGGCCCAAAGTGAAGGTCAGCTCCCCGCCCGCGCCAGGCCTCGTGGGGAGCAAGCCAGATCTGCAAACGGAAAGCGCTGAGTCCCTGCACCGTGCTGCTAACGTTGCTGAGACACTTCAGACTCTGCCTTGCATGGGGGGGGGAGGATTGTTAATTTTGTCACTTTCTTTCGTGGCACTGAATAATTAGTTACCAGGGATTCATTAAACAGCAAGGTCACTCCAGGCAGAACAGCACAGGCGGTGAGCTCTGATTAGGCTGAGAAGAGAAGCAGAACACAGAAGAAGGACGGCACGGGGTACCATTCCAGCATCTTCTTGAAGCCAGTCCGTGTTGCTGAGGAAGAGGATATTGTTAAGCTGAGTTCTGTACCCTGTCTTTCTACACTGGGATTTAGGGGGTTCCCCAGCCAGCCGGAAGGCAGAATTCCTGGTCAGTTTTCTGGGGAGACGGCCACAAATTCTCATCACTGCAGGAAACGGGACCGTGTGTTTCCTACAAGGGCGATTCAAACCGGGCTGGATGCAATGCCTCTTGAAGACAAAGGAAAGGCTCCCAGGGCTTCAGCAGGCATTGGACAGGGCCTCCGGTGAGCCGTGCCCTGAGTGACGCTGGAAAGAGACATTTCCAGAATGCTTCCAGGGCAGCTGGAGGGAGATGGAGAGGTTCTGAAGAGAGGGCAGACACAGCAGCAAGGTCCTTCCTGAGGGGGACAGAGACAGGGAAGGGATGGAGGGAAGTATCGTGGGGAGCATAGGACCAGCCGGGGTGGGAAAGGAGGGAGTTATGGACCCCAGCAGCGCAGGGGGAGGCTGAGAGCAGAGAATGGGATGTGGCTGAGATTCCCCAGCTGTGATAAAGGGACAGCTTTGGGACTGTGTGTTTCCTCTGCAGGTCTGAGGGGTGTGAACGCCACCTCACTCCTCCACGGGCAGTGACTGTGCCCTTCCCCTGCTAGACACAAGGCCGTAAGCGGTGAGTTCCGGTGAGAACCAAACCAGCAGCGGCTCGGGTCTGTGTGTCTCACAGTGCAGAGATTCACCACGCTGCTGTCAGACTAGAGGACAGGGGGCCACCTGCCCACTCCCCTTTGCCAGCCGCTGGAGCTGAGGGGGGCCAGTGGAGATATTCGCTGCTCAGCCTGCCTGCTGGCGATGGGCGCAGCCTCACGAGAGAGCCTCACCCTGGCGCCCACGTTGTGTGTGGGAAAATCACAGGGCGAAGGTTGGGCCTATTTGGTTTCTTCCCCCGAATGATCTTGTTAGATTAACGAGGGCACCAGTGGCTGTCTTCTGAAGATCAGCGAGGAAGCAGCCGTCTGCGTGGAGCCTTTCATGCCATGCCCAGGTTTGATCTGACACAAGACCATCGTTTTGGGGCCTGATCCAAGAAAAGCCCGTGGAAGGGAACTCCCAAGGGTCATGTGGAGTAGCTCCCAGTGTGAAACACGCCATCAGCATCTGAGCAGCACCAGGCTGCACACGTTAGACGGTTTTAGGGATCAGCAGTAACGCACTAAGGGCTTGTCTACACAGGGAGATATACCAGTACGATTATACCGCTGTACTCATCCCAGTGTGGCTCCCCGTATGCCGACTCTTGTTTGGGACCCAGAGTGCCTTTTTCTGACGTCGTGTTGTTCCGGAATAAGAGCGAGTCAGGAACCGCTGTTGTGGACTAGCTTATTCTGCAATAGCTATTCCAGTTATTTTCCTTGTGTAGATAGGCCCTGAGGTGAATGGGGCAGGCAGGTGAGAACTGCCTCCCTAACAGCTATTGTTTGTCTGGAGGCAGTTACCTGCCATTCTGGATTGACAGGACATCTTCCTCTGAATTACAAGGCTGAATGGGCTTAATCCAAGGCCCATTGACTTCAGTGGGCTTTGGATCAGGTCTTATATTTGCAACAGGAAAAAAAAGATGAGCTGATATTCCAAGGTGCTGAGCACCTGGAGCTGCCTTTGGCATCAGTGCAATTTGTGGGTGCTGAGCACCTCTGAAAAGAAGACCAAGAACCTAGGGGGCTCTAAATGAAGGTTTAGGGTTTGTGGAACATGGCAGGTGTAGCTGGGAGATCCTCAGCTCACAAAATGTGCATGCTGGTTGTTGGGGTTTTTTATTTGCTAGTCTCCTCTCCATGATGCTAAGGCCAGTTTTGTTTTCTGGGAGAACTGTGCGGTATGGGTACCAATGAAACTTTTACAGTCACCCTGAAAAGATGAGCCCCTGGGCATGTCAGGCAAGGTGAAGAAAAAATGCAGCAATGTCCCAGATTGGGAGTGGTCCTCAGCAGACTGCTCCAAAAAACACACCAAATTCAGTACATGCCTACGGAGCATGCCCAGAAATTATTTTTCAATGCTCTGTGACATTTTAAAGCTTCCTCTTCATACCTAAAAAAAGGTGCTAGTCCTCAGTGAGAGCGCTTTTCAGACCAAGTTGCAAACTTCAGGTGTTTTTGTTCTAAACATGTCTAGCTATGATATGTATGTATGGTTAGGAGGATTTTTTAAGGGACAAGTATTTTGTCTTTCCCACCCTCCTTGGAAACAGAAGGATAATATTACATTTTTAGATGGCAAAAATAGAGATCTTTTTTACTCAAAATCATAGAAGAAAATTATTGGCACTACTCCATGGATTCTTGTCATTTTGGGTTTTAAGCATCTGCTTGGTTGCTGGCAATACTGAAGCTTAGAAAAGGCTTCTAACATACACGTATTAAAAAATTATTATAATGCCAAAGTCTCCCAGTTATAAAATTAGACCAAAAGGAATCTCATCTAAATGAAGATTAAGATGATGATGGATGTTTGTTTTGTCTAATTCTCTGTTCCCTGCCTATGGACATGGACATGTTTGATGGTGAATTGAATTCTTGTGCGTCTGTCAGTGCATTTTGGCACAGACAGTATCTTTTGATCTAGTGTTTGATTGCTAAGTGGATTTTTGCCCCTTTTTTTATTGTCCCTCTTGTTACCTGGGGTTATGCCAACCCAAAGTTCGGAGTAACTTTACTTTGTGCGAAGTGGTGTCAGGAAATGAGTCAAATGGAGACACGGCCGTCCAGCCGATAGATGGGCTGGTAGAAACAATATAATACAAAACTGCTCTTACTACAAAGCTGTGCTTTACTTAGGCTCCAGCACTTACACACGTCCGCGACAGGTCAGTAAAACACCCCTACCCTCAACCCCCAATAATTACTAAAGTCTGGGGCGGCTTTTGAATGGAAACAGCGACGCCTTTCCGATTGACCTGATCTTCCAGCTGCTGTTGGAGGATCCAGAAGCAATGTCCAAGAAGAGATCCCCAAAGAGTCCAAGCCTCTCCCCCCCATTTGTCCTTGTTAGCAGACAATAACAGGTCAAGAAAGAGGAAAAAAAGTTTCAAAAGCTAGACCTAAGGTCGCCAGAATACTTACCTAGGTGTGTTCCTACAGAATCTGCATATCTTGAGGCCCGGACAAACATCTCCCACAGGGCATGCATAAAAAAGCTCATTGGTCGTTCCTGAAACACAGATCCCAGCACGTCCGCCAGAGCATCGGGGAGGGGGTGCAGGGTCAGGCAAAGGCAAATCTCACCATATACGCTGGTATTTTAGTGGGCTTCTTGCAGAGCTCGGGGGGGGGGAGGATGATTTTTGCAATGAGGAGAATCTTAACACTGGTTTTTTCTCCTTGGTTATTGTCATGACTGTAATTTTATCTAAAGATTAATAAAAAGAGTCCCCAAGACGACATAATTTAAAACATTCTTTCGTTTAAAAATGATCCCCCTTCCGGCCCCCTGCACAAATGGTACAGGAGTGGGAGAAGGCATGTCCTAGCCAGACTTGTGTTGTGCAGAACTGTGATCCAAGGCAGCCCCTTTCAACGAGTTGCCGCTGAGAGATGAACAGTCAGTGGGGATCGGCTTGCTGAGTCCCCACCAAATCATTGTGTGGGGCAGTGCCAGAGTTTGCCAAAGCCCACCCGGGTGGGATGAGCTCCAGTTTCTCACACAGGGCCAGGCCTGTGGATGTGCTGGCTTGTGGACACCCAGGGGCCCACCTAGCGCCCTGGCAGCATGCTTCAGTGAACCTGCATTATCCGTGATTAAGAACCCGTGCAGCGCAATGGTGGCACGATGTGGTTCTGCTTGCCTGGCCTGGCCCTGCAGAGAGCTTTCTGCATGATCCCAGCAAAGGAGACGGTGCTACTCAGAGGACTGAGCACCCCCACCTGATGTCTTCCAGGCAGAGCAGGACAGATCCGTGTTCATCTTCCCTGTGGAGATCTCGGGGGCATGATGTGACCCAGTGTGAAGGATGTAACAATGAGGGGAAAACGCAGCGAGGCAATCCAAGCCAATGCTAGTGTTCTTCCAACACTGCTCCCCCCTCCTCCCCCCCCCGAGCTCCTGCTTCACTTGAGAATTTCCTCCTTAGCCTTCCACAGATCTTGTAAGCAATCTGCTCCAAGGGCCAGGGCTTATAGTCATGCAGAGCACGGAGCATACTGCCAGCACTTAACAAAAATCTCTTATGCTTTGTGCTGCTTCATCACGTGGGCACAGGATTTATTTTTCCCAGGACATTGGCTGGTGCAAGCCCCTAGATGGCGATGTGTCTCTAGCTGGAGATAGACTCTACAGGCATCTCATCCCCTGGAATGAAAACCTAGTAAGGTAAGAGGTGTGAGCAAGAAAAGGACTCTTTGTCACACTCTCCTGCATTCTGGGGGTGGGGTTGTCAGAGAGCCACCCACCCCAAGAGCGAAGATGCTGGAGGAGGAGGGATGCAGAGCCTCTGAATGAACCCGTAACCTGGGGCAAATTGCCAGTGTGGATGGGAATTCGAGGCTATCCCGAGCTGGCCGAGTGGCGCTGGGCATGAAACAGGGTCGGGGTACTTGCATGTTACTTGGGAGCCTGGGGCTGGTGTTGGGACTGCAGGAAATCTGGGGGATGTGAAGTTTGATGGTGATTCTTTAACACACACAGCAGTGCGAGATAACAGTATGGTGACCATGGCTAAAGCCATTAAAGGCCACATGCCCTGGACTCCAGACCTGCCTAGGGGTGACCAGACGTCCCTATATTAGGGGCGCTGTCGTATATAGGCAACTATGTCCCCCAACACCACTCCCTCTTCCCAAAAGAGTGTCCCGATTTTTCACACTTGCTATCTGGTCACCATAGTCCTGCCTCACAAAGCACTCAGCAGTGGAGAGATCACAACCAGCTAGGGGAGGCTGAACCCACAAAGATCAGACTGGGTGATGGGAAGCCAGAGGAGAGACCTACAGTGGAACTGAGCTAGCACAGCGGAGGCCACTTGTAACTGAAATAAACACTCCCCCTCTCTTTGTTAAGAGTTTTCTCCCTGTGGAAAACGTACCAGTATATTCCACAGCTCTTGTTTGCGGGTTTTCACTTCATTCTGGATAAGACGTACACAGCAGCCTGAGTGAACTGAAATATTCATGCAAGACAGCTGGAGAGAGGAAGGGGATTGGTTTGGTGTGATGGGTTTGTAAGGTCCCCTCCTCCTGCACTGGTGGGACATACTCGCACCTGTATGAAGAAGCCATTCCCAGCTACGACAAGGAAAGGAAGTGAGGCTGGGCAGTTGATCAGCAAACTAAGGAAGAGAGGGTGACAGAAGCGAGGAGCTTCCTGCTGGTAAGAATTGTCTTCTTCAATCCAGTTCCTGATTGGTTAGTGATTGTAGAACACTATGAAGATGTAAAGTGCTACTGTAATACCCTGAAACCTCCTGGCTTCAGGTGAGCAAAATGTGATGAAACAGGAATCCCATCACACGGGCCCGTGGAGATGTGTGGTCTAGTGGCTGAGTTCTAACACAGGCTCTGAAACTGACTGGCCGACTGACCTCAACAATCAGTTCACCCCTGTGTCTCATTGCTCTCACCAGCATTCAAGGTATGTTTGCCTGCCTTCGAGGATGTTGTTTGCAATGTTGTTCTCGCCGTGACAGGATATTAGAGATACAGGATGGGTGAGGGTAAGATCTTTTATTAGACCAACCTTCTGCTGGTGACAGAGACAAGTTTTCAGCCACACAGAGCTCTTCTTCAGGATGCTGTGAGACTTGCTTAATGATTGCAAAGCAGTTTAAAGATGAAAAGCACACCGCACAAACATGATTTACTACTGACAACTGGTCAGTATTGTGCCTAGTCCCCAATAACAATATGGCTAGGATAGGCCCCTGAAAGAGAGAACAAGGAGTGCATGTGGCATGCACACTTGGACAGAAAGAAGAGTTTGTCCTTTGCACTCAGATTTTCAAATAAGGCCTTCAGCACAGGTTATAGTGTGAAATCCACGCCAGGTCTTCATACCCACTTACCATGATGCCAGAATCCAGCAATGTCATTAGTACTTCCTACCTTGGTTCATGAACCACATAGCAAAGAAGCTATGGGGAAGAGTACCACAAGGCTTCCTAGGGGTTTTGTTGTTCTTTGCCTCTCTGACTAGTGGACAGTGCCAAATCTGTGTTGCTTTTTGAAGCCCTCATTAATCATGGGAAAGATACATGGTGCTGTCAAAAACACAGCTGGTCCCCGTGAAATCAGATTGCTATTCAGCATCATAGGGTTTCTGTGAACCCCTCTCCCCTGCCTGTTAATTATTTCTTCTTCCTTACACTTCATAAACTGCAGAGCAGTTCTTCAAAGATATTTATAATATTTATTAGTATTTAAAATAATAAATAACACCTTACTAGGGCCCCAGGGCCCATTCTTCCCACTCAGCGCCACCCTAGAAGTAATACATCAACAGAGTAATGGTAATACCATGATGTACAGTGCCAATGCATCATCTGAGCACTGGCATCCCAATGCAGCGCACTATAAAGGGTTATCACTCTGATTATAAATGACTGACTGACGGTACAGCCCTGCCATTATGAACAAATCAGATGGATCCTAATCTTTAATGGATTATCCTGAAACTATAATGGATTCTTCCATGAAAAAGTAAGTAGATAGTTTTTTATGGGGTGGGTAGAAAGATATTAACAGGCTCCAATAGGCTTAAACAAAAATGGCTTTCACTTATAGGTCCCCAGTTTGGATTCAGAATAGGTAGGTACTGGCCAAAAACCATTAAAGCATGGAACTGCCAGCAGATGCGTTTGTGGTCTCTGACCAGTTCACAATGGATGAGCATACATGCTAATTGGGCTCCCAGAAAGGCCAATGACTGGATGACGCACATTGGCAGGGCAGGATGTGAGAAGCTGGTGCTTCTTCATCCCATGCAGTATCTGTATTTACCTGGGGATAAACAGAGCCAGTCTCCCCAGCTGGGCTGTCAATCAGCATCTTGCACAAGTACGCCCCACACCGCCCCCAAAACACCTCTTTACAAATCCTCTTTTAATTTTGAATTCAGAGCAAAATAATATATTTCTTAAAAATAAGGGATTGTCTGTGCGTCAATTACCAGCGTCCTGTCTTAACAGCATCCCCTCCCTGCATAACAGCTAAGGCAAGAAAGAAATCAGCACATGGTCTCAACTAAAACTAAAGTCTTAGGTGAGGAAGCTGTAGGCTCGTGTAGCCTAGGTGTCTTACGTCTAATTCATGTGCCCCCCTCGTTGGCACCTGCAGTAGAGGACAGGATTCGCTCGGGGTATGTTTGGGCACAGTCAACCCTCACTGCAGCCTTGGGAGCGTGCTGCTTCTCAAGAGGCAAAATATCTGGCAGGAGTAAGCTGTACTCAGGGGGCAGCTGGGAATTCCTTTTGGCTGGGTGGCTTAGCTTTGATGCCATCGCCGTTTTAAGATCGGACTCATCAAAGCTGTTTGCGTCACAGTGTCAAAATACTTCCTGCAACGTGTTAATGATTTAACAAGGAGAATGGCACTCCTCTGTGTTTAGTCCACTGGCCTTAAACTCTATGGCCTCAATGGGTCCTAGGCTGAAGGACCGTTCTGCATTGATGTATGAATGTTAGGGACAGTTCTGAGTGGATGTCCCACATCACAAGACTCTGTCTCAGAGTGTCTCTCCATTAGGCCATGATGCCTGGAAGGCGGGGGGGGAGCGGGGAAGTGTCATTGGAAGCACTTTAGGCCAAGAACAGTTTGGACTCAGACGAGCCTCGTTTGGAGGCCTTCCTGGATCTGAAGCACTCAGCTCTCAACAGCAGAGTTTGGGATTCTGTCTCCAAGACTGGGACAGACCCCAGAGAACTCCTCACTTCTAGTTAATGGGTTCAGTCACGCAGGTCACACTAGAAAGAGACAACAAAGAAAGGCAGCCACCATTCACCGAGTGCAGGTGCAGAAGCTAGGAAGTGATGGTGTCAGCAAAGCACTGAGACCGTCAACGTACCGCTGAGGAAATGAGGCAAGCGACTTGTAGCACACCGAGATCACTGAACACATGAACCAGGGAGACTGAAAAGCCCTCTTCACTTCAGAGAAGACCTGACAACTCAAAGATGGCGTCAGCTCTGGAGCTAAAACATCGAAGGAAACTGGTGCTGCGTGGAGCTGCTCTGGGGCTCAAGGGGACAACATGGGACTCGGGCAAATCAATATACTGGTACAGAAATCAAAGCCCGTGGGGGCAGCAGAGACATGGAATCAGCCTACAATGGCTGGGATTCCAACAAAGAGTGCCTTAGTTGACCATGGTCAGAAAGGAACAAGCAAAGAAATGCTCTAGCACTAGCAATTGGTGTCAGAATGGAGCAGAATGGCCAGTTTCGGAGGGCCAAAGTCTTGGAATTTGTGTTTCACCCTAGGGAGCTGAGATCCAAAAGTAGGAATTTAGTCAATGTGGTATCTTTAGAGAGAGAACGTTCCAATCAGTGAGCGTGTTAATAAGAATCATTTATAACCTGAGTGATTGGGCATTCAAATGCCTGTCAGATCTTTCTCTGCCCTTGCAATCAGCTGACCATGAGCTTGCAGTGCAGTGCTCTGGCTGAAAGGACTGATGTGATTCTTGGATGTATAAACAGTAGGAGTAGGGAGATTATATATTATCTCTGCATTTGGCACTGGGGCAGCTGCTACTGGAATACTGCGTCCTGTTCTGGTGTCAATACTTCCAGAAGGATGTTGAAAAATTGGACAGGGTTCAGAGAAGAGCCATGATAAATAAATGATTGAAAACATGCCTTTCAGCAGGAGCTCTCAGCCCTTCCAGACGACTGTGCCCCTTTCAGGAATCTTGATTATCTTGCATGCCCCAAGTTTCACCTCACTTAAAAAAAAACTTGCTTACAAAATCAGAAATAAAAATACAAGTGTCACAGCGTACTGTTACTGACAAATTGCCCATTTTCTCAATTTTACCAAATAATTATAAATCAGTTGGAATATAAATATTGTACTGACATTTCAGTGTATAGTACACAGAGCAGTATAAACAAGTCATTGTCTGTATGTCATTTTAGTTTGTACTGATTTCGCTAGTGCTTATTATGTACCCCTTTGTACAACTAGGCAAATATCTAGATGAATTGATGTACCCCCTGGAAGACACACATGCCTGGTTGGGAACCACTGTCTTACAGTGATGGACTCAGAGCTCAGTCTACTTATCTTATCAAAAAGAAGGTTAAGGGGTGATTTGATCACAGTCTATAAGTAACTATATGGGGAACAGAAATTTAATAAGCGAGGGCTCTTCAATCTAGCAGAGAAAGGTGTACGAGATCCAATGGCTGGAAGTCAAAGCTGGACAAATTCAGACTAGAAATAAGGTGCAAATCTTTATCAGTGAGGGTATTAACCATTGGCACTAGCATTATGGATTCTCCGTTACTGGCAATTTTTAAATCAATATTGGATTTTTCTTCTAAAAAATATGCTCTAAAGAAGATGGAGGACTTGCTACAGTGAATGTGCTTGATTTTTACAGGTTTTATGGTACTAGATAGAGTGATGATTATCTAGTGGTACTAGATATAGTAATAAAGTGGTGATGGCATATCTCTGACTTGCTGTCATTCATAACTCACTTAATCATCTTGCACAGATTTTGCATGTTCGCTCTAAACCCTGTGTGACGTCCCTATCCTCCCCACAAACTGAAGTGAAAATGCGCATAGGCATCTGTAGGGCTCCCCCCGGCTTCTGGTCTGAACATCCTTGTTTTGGTTACCTGCCTTCAGACTCCCAGTCTTCAACAAGATACCAAAAATGTAATATGCTGCCAGCGGCAATAGGTCCTGTGAGATGGTGATGAATCAAGTTCTTGTTTATGAATGCCAGTGTCCACCCAGAGTAAATAGTTATTAGCATGGGAGAGGCCACCTAGTCACAATTAAAGCTTAACTTTATTATGGTTAAGGCTGTCGTCACAGTAGATGTGCTACCTCAGTCAGGAGCTCCAAGGATGACAGAACATGCTTTGGAACTCTGTGATGTCACAGGTAGAGACATTTGGACATTCCAGAACTAGTGCAGCACGTCTCTGGCTCTCAAACTGGTCATTTCCCCAGGTTCTCAAGGCAATGCAATGTCCTTTTCCCCTCACACAACCCCCACCCCCAACTTCAAGAATAGGGAATTAAAGAACCATCCAACAAAACAAACTCTGGACAGGCAGAAGCTAACGTACACCAATGCACAGAGCAGTCCTGCCTATTCACTGGGTTCTTGCCAACAGGCAGCTGCTGCTGCCATTCCAAAATGATGATGATGATTTACTTAACTTTTCTTTACAGTAAAGCCTATTATGTACTAGGCATTTTCCAAACACTCAAGGCCACTTCCTGCCCCAAGGACCTCAAAACCAAAAGGCTTGTCTACACACACTGTGTGTTCCACTTTATAGTTAAAGCAGTACAATCTCCAGTGTGGACACAGTCATACTAAGAAAAAGTTACCTCTATCGTTTACTCCTGTAAATTAACAGAAATTAGCCGTTTCTAAACTAAGATAGCTGAGTGGTAAGTAGTGCCATAAGCAGTTCCTATTGATCTATAAATTAATTAGTAGAACAATAAAACATACCCTCCTCATCAACCTCTTCCTTTTTCCTCCTCTTTCCTCACAAATCTGCAAATACAATTCAAAATAGAAAAAAGTTACATTTCAGGTTATGTGCAAATTAGAAAATTTACCACTGAACACATCATTAAACAAAAGCATTATAAGTTATGGAAGTCACAAATTAAAGTTACATGAACCCTCTTACATCAGTAGGTGCACATGGAGTAGCATTAAAGAGAAAAAGTCCCTAAAACCAGTAACCAAACAACCTTAACTCTGCCCCTGTGTTTGTGTTGCTATTTTAGAGCCCAGTCCAACTTCCTTTGAAAACAATGATAGTCTTTACTCAGACTTTATTAGACATTGCAATTACTGTGTTTTGTTACATGGACAGAATTAATATTGTTTGTCTGCTGGTCATAGAGAACTGTTTGTTTATTTAATGGTGTGTATGTTGAGGTTAGTGTCAGCCTTATTTATGTAACCTTAGCTTATGAGTTCCATTTTTTTAATGTTTGAGTTTACTTAAAGCTGTGTTTAACAGTCCTTTAACTGCACAGCACAATCTTAACTGTAATTTAGCACAATTTTTCTTATTTAATGTTCTGTATTTTTAAAATTATTTTATAATGTATTTTCAATGCAAATAAAAGTTGGGTTAAAGTTACAATGGGAAGTGATTGGCTCTGTAATAAAAAAAATACTTATTCTTATATAATGTTTTTCAGACTTAAAGCTCAAAGTTCTTTAGAAAGACCCATCATACCCTATGTATTTGGTGGGCCTTATATACATTATAATCCCCCTATGTGCTAAAGACCCTATTTACCATATAGTTCATGAAATTACTATAGATCATTTGTCATTTGAAGTCATAGAGGCCAATAGTTTTGTCATCTAAAATTCTATTTGTCTCTGTGTAAGCTCACATGCTTGTCTCCTTCACCAACAGAAGTTGGTCCAATAAAAATATTACCTCACCCACCTTGTCTTTGGAAATTCATTTATTCAGGTTTTCATAGGCCATTTGGAGACACAACATGCTTTTTTTTTTTTTAAACCCAAGAAATAATACAATTAATTTTCTTTGGCAATCCTGTCATCTGTGTTCAGCCTACAACTGATATTGGCAAGCTCCCAAGAGCTAATCCATGTAACCTAGTTCTTCTCCCGTGTCAGTTATTTTATTACTACCTTAAGAAAATCACTTGCATTGTGTAACAAATTATTTTCAGATCTGGTTATTAGTGGTCTGTAAATAGATTTTTGTTCACAATACTTTTAATAACCTCTTGTGTATTTACCATTGCTTTCATCTGCCCCTCTTCTGAGCTTCCTAAAGAACACAACACTATCTTATTTATTTTCTTAATTTGGAAGTAGCTGAAGCCCATTGTCACTGGCAATAGAAAGGATTTTAGACAAAATCTGAATAGATTACCTCCAAATCTGCAGGATTTTCACAGGAATTTTAGCCAAAATCTGCAGCATGAGGTTTTAGAGTTAACAGCCTGTTGCATTAAAACAGACTTGTCTACACTAACCTTTCTTTCCTACCATGCTACTGCAGACAAGGTCATAAGAGTTTAAGGCCAGAAGGGACCACCAGAACATCTGGATGTGTTTTACCACTGTGGCATGATGACAGTAGTCATTCATGGGCTGAGAGGTTCCAGGAGTACTGTGTCTATCTTAGAGGTCCCCTCCTTGCTACTAGCAATAAAGTCAAATTAGTGGTACCACGGTTGGCTATTTTTGCATGAAAGAAGTTGTGCAGTCCCAGTTTAGCACACTTAGGAAGGTAACATAGAATTGAATCTCTTCAGATTTTATTTGCAAGCAGAAGGGCTAGACATTGGGGTGTGGGAGGAGGAGGAGAAATGAGATGAAATCTTTTGTGTGGCATTTAAGGGGTGCTAAATATGCAGCCTGAGGAGGAATTCCACCCAGCCGCTGGCTCCAGGGAGGAGGGGAGCTTCACAGCACATGGGTGGGCGAAGTGGGCATGTAGCACCAGGCAGTGCATGAACTGAGGCTCAGCCAGATGCTGGGGGGTGACTGGAATGTCAGGGAGCATGAGGAGCACATATTCCCCTCCATCACTCCCCTGCCCTACTGCCTGGGCCTGGGCCTGGGCCTGCTCTTCCCCCTCCCCCCCCGAATCACGTGATGGCGGTCCGGCGCAGGCAGCCCCTTTGTCATAATGCGCTGGGTCACGTGAGGCAAAGTGGGCGTGGCGCACTGTGAGGCGCACGCGCGCCATGGTGCTTCTCCCCCCTCCCCCTCAGCCCGTGCGGTTCCTGGCCGGGAAACCCTTAGTGGAGCGCTGAGGCCAGGGGCCGCCGGAGCCGCCATAGCGAGAAGCCGGCCCTCGGAGCGGCTGTGTGAGGAGACGGAGGCCGAGTGGGGGCCGCACCGCAGCGTCCGCCCGGCCGGGCTGTGAGGAGGAGGAGGAGGAGGAGGAAGAGGAACCGAAGCAGCAGCGCCCTCGCCGCCGAGGCCCGGCTCGATCACTGCGGGGGCCTAGGCCGGAGCCGCCGCGGCGGGAAGGAGCCCGCATTGCCCGCGGCTATGGAGCCCTGAGGCCTCCGGCAGCCGAGCCTGCCTGACAGCGCGGGGCCTGGCCATGGCGGAGCGTGGAGGCCTGTGAGCGCGAGCCGGGCCCCGAGCGAGCGAGCGCGCGCGCGCAGAGCCCCGCCCGAGCCGAGCAGGCTTCTGGTCGGCCAGGCCCGAGCGGGCCTCAGAGTCCCCCGCAGGCCCCGCCCCGCTCCCGGCGCGGGACCCGTCGCCCCCCTCGCGCCCGTTGCCCTCGCGGGGCAGGCCCCGCCCCGACCATGTCCTGCGTCCACTACAAGTTCTCCTCCAAACTGAACTATGACACGGTCACCTTCGACGGGCTCCACATCTCCCTGTGCGACCTCAAGCGCCAGATCATGGGCCGCGAGAAGCTCAAGGCGGCCGACTGCGACCTGCAGATCACCAACGCGCAGACCAAAGAAGGTAGGGCGCGGAGGGGACTGCGGGGCACGTGGGGGGGAGGGGGGCGCTGCGGACACAGGGCACCCCCACACGCGTCCCCCTTCAGCCGCTGTTGGGTGATCAACAGAGACCCCCTGATGGGTCTTGTGTCCCTGAGGTGGGGCTCTGAGAGCTGTGCTGGGCTCTTCCGAGCTTGTGCATCGTCACCCTTCAGCGAAAGTCTGCACTGGGTGATCGGCGCTGTGGCTGCGGGAGCCGCCGTTTCGAATGAGACCCTAGCTCCCTCTTCTTGGGGTTGGTTGCCTGGGCTGTGCAAGAGCACACCGTCTTTACAGATGTGTTTTGGTAGCTGAAATCGATCGGTATGGCTTGCAGTGCGTTCAGGAAGTAATACGTATCACTTCTGTAGTCACTTTTCTGACAATAACTACACTTGAATGATGTCCATTGTCATAGGTAGTAGAGTGCCAGACTTAATTAACTCGGGTTTGATCTGCTGTGGTAAATACTGCATTCCTTGGCCCTAAAGTCTTGATTTCCCACAACTCTTCTGGCTTTCTTGGTTCACAGGCTGGCAGGGAAACATGGGGCAAAATTTCATACTAACAAACCACCCAAGTTCTGTTGGCATCAGAAAGAGGAGGTTGAAAGATGCAGAATTCTAATATAACTGGCAAGGATTACTTCCTAAACTACATACTCTGAAAATACAGCTTCCTTGAGTTAGTTTTGCCTAAAGGTAAAGGTTAGTTTTGTCTGCTGTGAGATTAGAAAATTGGAATAATTAGATGGCAAAATTATAGAAACTGGGTTCATTGTTAGCCCTTTGGATAAAGAGCCATATACTGCAGTTTTAATTACCTTCTACAATGTATGTTCAGGTTATAGTATTTAGGAAATCCTTACAACATCCTTTCCAAAGAGCAGTCACTCACAAACATGTAGATATGTTTGGGAGTTTCCTATTAATGCAAAACCATTCTTTTCTTCATCAAAGGTAAGACTTTGTCATTCAGAAGTTCTTTGAACTTAAGCTGTCAATCACTTTTTTATTGTCTGTGTACTTCTCTATGTTGCTACAAGCTAATAGTATCTGCTTACATGGTTAAATCCCATTTGAGCATTTGAATCTTGATATATTTGGTACATGAGCTGTCTTGTTGTAAATGGCTTTGTGCATAACATACAATTCTCAGATATCTTTAGAAATACCATTATTTCCAGTCAGTGAATAGGGCTGTTGGCTCTGGAGGGATTATCATTTCAGAAGTCTCTTCAATTTAGAATTCAACTTTCAACCATTTTAAAAGGTGTCTGACTTCTAATATGCAATATTTTACCTTTAAAGAAATGCTAGCAATTTAGTCAACTGAAATTGAAAAGTTAAAAATATTTTGATGCTATATCTGTCCCTGTTTGTGATTTTCGCAACTGCCTTTTCTGCTTTGTGTGTGTGCTTCCTCTGTTGCTGTGTAAAAGACCCTCAGAAAGAATATGCAGGTGAAACAAAGTGCTGTCAAATACACAGGAAACTGAGGAGAAATTAAAATATTTTATTTTTTAGTTGTTATGTTTATAGGATTGAGCCCTAAGGTGTTACTTGTAGTAGAGGCAGGTAAACAATCTTCAGAGAAAAGTAAAAACAACAAGAGTCCTGTAGCACTTTAAAGACTAACAAATTTAATTTCTGCAGGACTCTGGGTTTTTTTTGTTGTATACAGACTAACATGGCTACTATCCCTCTGGAACTTTTCAGAGAAAAGTGTAACTTTAAATAGATTCTGATAACTTCAAGGTTAGGGTTCATGGCTCATTTATTTTGAATTTGTATTGATTTGATGAGTTCTTTGTACAAGATTAATGTTTACTTTAGAGAATTAAAACAGAATTCCATAATGTTTTGCCAGACTGAGTGAGTGTTGACTTCCTAAAAGGAAGAGTTGATTAAAATGGAAGGAACATAACTTCAAGTTCCATTCATAGACTGTCTAGCATGTTAGTCTGTTAGTTTTGTTTAGAGCTGACAAGATTCAGATAAGACTAGGAAATAAATATTTTTAAGGCGACTTTAAATCTCGAGAACTGGAATGATGAAATAGATGAGTTTATCGTGTCTGCGTGATTATTCAGGGGAGGGTTTGTAGAAGCTGGAGGAAAATGCAAAATGTTGCAAAAAAGTATTGACTCTTGAAAGCAAAGCTGTATAATAGTAGATTTATAAATACATAAACTTATATATTTCACCACCCCAAATCCCTCTACCTGATGGCTTTGAATTTCAGTTGCCTATCCAACTTACTGGTCAGAAAATGTATACTTCTTCAGGATAACCACAAAAAAGATTTTAAAAAAATTCTTACAATTCAGTTTGATGTTTTTCATTAAATTCCATTTGCGTAGTACTTCAATACTACAGTGTACTTTGTGCTATACAAAAATTAATGGAGACAGTTTTTGACCCCAGAGACTGGGCAATTGAGAGGATGTGATGCATTGGGAAACTCCGGATAAATTTAGTTTCAAATTATTTTTCTTCTTTATTTACTTTTGAACATTGTTTTTAGGAGTTATATGAATCAGATTACGGTGATGATTTAGTGAACTAGGATAGTGGTTAAATTGTGGTAAGTCATGGAGAGGCATTATTATGGCTTTGCTTGGGTCGGATAGACTCAGGAGTAGACGGGTTCAAGATGTAGCCTGCTTTTTTTTTTTTTTTTTTTTTTTTTTTCCCCTCCCCCCTTCCCCTCTATCATGCTGATTATCAAGGTTTTTGTATTAACAAAAATGGTCTGTTTTATAATTAGCTTTCTTTTCCAACCCAATTCGATTAGGAATGTTACAGTCCATAGCCCTGAAAACAAGTTAACATAAAATATTGGGTTGTGATATCACTGAATAAATCTGGCAAGATACACAAGTTGACTATTTATACACATACACTGGTGAAGTTGTAGGAAAATTCAGTAAGTCCTGTAGCTAAAATGGCTATCTTCATTGCAGCTGTGCCATTGAGCAATTGTGTAGTTAAATGTTTTATGGATAAGTTACAGTGTGGTAAATAACTTGAATAGATAGAATTGTTTGTTACATCTGCTCATCATGATGTCTGTTACTCTGCAATTCAGAAATAGGCATCAATTTTCAAAAGCATCTGAAACATTTCATGCTTTCTTCTTCCTTTCACTGTTCTACCAGTCAAAAACGTAGCTGCTGATAGTAGGAAATCCAGCAGTATGGTTGAGAGCTTTTTTGTAGTCCCTGTTGAATTTTGATACTTCTAAAAGTATTCCTTAATCAATGAAAGTATCAGTGTCAAATTTTCCTCTCTTCCACTATGGTGTCTAGGGTCCTCAGAGTAAAGTCTTAGTTCTAGAACCCATATGTAGTCACATTCCATGGGTGTATATTTAAATTACGAAGGGTGTTCTTTCTCCTTTTTATTACACCAGTTGTCAAGAAACATTCAATTGCAACTGTTGTACTAGCTGTCATGTTCAGCAAATGAATTCTACCGAGGCATGCTATGAATGTTAAATGGTATAGTTAACTAATAAATATGGAGGTTACAAGTTCAAATGCACAAAAGTTGAGCAGTGTTAACACTTTCTTGATAGCTTACTGCTGTAAGTACATCGTGTGAAATATGAAAGTTGAGTACACAGCCAAAAACAGTACTTGCATACTGTAATACAAATTTTAATTTGCTGATCCCTCTGTATTTCATAGAATATTAGCATTGGAAGGGACCTCAGGAGGTCATCTAGTCCAACCCCCCTGCTCAAAGCAGGACTAACCTTAGCTAAATCATCCCAGCCAGGGTTTTGTCATGTCGCAGCTTAAAAACCTCTAAAGATGGAGATTCCACCACCTCCCATTCCAATGCTTCACCATCCTCCTAGTGAAAAACTTTTTCCTAATATCCGACCTAGACCTCCCCCACTGCAACTCGAGACCATTGCTTCTTGTTCTGTCATCTACTGCCGTTGAAAACAGCCTAGCTCCATCCTCCCTGCAGCCCCCTTTCAGGTAGCTAAAGGCTGCTATCAAATCCCCCCTCATTCTTCTCTTTTGCAGACTAAACAAGCCTAGTTCCCTCAGCCTCTCCTCATAAGTATTGTGCTTCAGCCCCCTAATCATTTTTGTTGCCCTCCGCTGGACTCTCTCCAACTTGTCCACATGGTTTTTGTAATGGGGGGGCCCAAAACTGGACACAATACTCCAAATGCAGCCTCACCAATGCTGAATACAGGGGAATAATCACTTCCCCTCGATCTGCTGGCAATGCTTCTACTAATGCAGCCCAGTATGCTATTAGCCTTCTTGGCAACCAGGGCACACTGCTGACTCTCATCCAGCTTCTTATCCACTGTAACCCTCAGGTCCTTTTCTGCAGAACTGCTGCCTAGCCCGTTGGTCCCCAGTCTGTAGCTGTGCATGGGATTCTTCCATCCTAAGTGCAGGACTTTACGCTTGTCCGTGTTGAACCTCATTAGATTTCTTTTGGCCCAATCCTCCAATTTGTCTAGGTCACTCTGTATCCTATCCCTACCTTCCAGGGTATCTACTACTCCCCCTAGCTTAGTGTCATCTGCAAACTTGCTGAAGATTCAATCTACCGCATCCTCCAGATCGTTAATGAAGATGTTGAACAAAACCGGCCCCAGTACCGAGCCCTGTGGCACTCCGCTTGTGACTGGCTGCTATCTAGACATGGAGCCATTGATGAGCCTGATGGTCTAACCAGCTCTCTATCCATTTTATAGTCCATTCATCCAATCTATACTTCTTTAACTTGCTGATAAGAATACTCTGGGAGACTGTATCAAAAGCTTTGCTAAAGTCAAGGTATATCACGTCCACTGCTTTCCCCACATCCACACAGCCAGTCACGTCTTCATAGAAGGCAATCAGGTTGGTCAGGCATGACTTGCCCTTGGTGAATCTATGTTGACTGTTCCTGATCACCTTCCTCTCTTCCAAGTGCCTTAAAATGGATTCCTTGAGGATCTGCTCCATGATTTTTCCAGGGATTGAGGTGAGGCTGACCGGTCTGTAGCTCCCTGGATCCTCTTTCTTTCAATATTTGTCTTCATTGTTGACTGACTTAGCAGTTTCTCTTTCAAAAATGAAACTGCCCAAGCTACTTCATATTTTGTCTCTTTTGAAGTGGTATTTGTAGATTCTCATACATTATTGAGTTGAAGAGGGTGAGGGGATAAGCAACAGCCAAGGTTGTGCATTGTTTTGTTGCAGACAGCTTTCTGCAATACTGCTTTAACAAGGCCAAAACACTTCAGTCTGTGGCATTGTGTATACTAGAGAACTATTGAACTGGTTATGCAATACCAGTTTAAGCATACAGTTTGGTGCTGAATCATGTTAAGAAGTTCACACACACTGCCTCAAACCATATTAACGCTTTCTAAACCTTTCTAATTACAGTGCCTTATGAGTACTTTTCCCACCTTTCCTGATATAGCTCACAAAAGCAGTGATTTTTTTTGGGTTACTTCAAAAGGCAACTGATGCAACGTGGAACAGTAATGGGGGCACTAATTAAATTTTTTCAGCTAGTCTTCTTGTGGACTGGCACTAAAACAGTTTCAGGCTGAAACAACTGAAGATCAAATGGTATTTACCCTTGCTGAAGCGTAGTCTGTCCGAACAACATTAAGACCATTTTATGTGGAACTGAAGTGTTTAGAAGGGAACAAGCAGTACTAAGCAGGATAAATTTCTCTAGGGTTGACAAGACTTGCAAAAACTTTTATTTTTTTTTCCTAACAAGAAAAAGTTAAAAATATATTTCTTAACAATGACGTGAAAAGGGGCTTGCTCCTCCTTTCTCCCCACCTTTTTTCCCCCTATTGCTTTATGCTCTAAAGAGCTGAAATTTTCCAAAGTAGTTTTTTGTTTGCTTGCTTTACATTAGAATTTAGGCTTGTCTAGACTGGAAGCCTCTGACTGAAGAACTAGTAAAAATGATATTGTAAGAGACGAGTGAAATTTGAGAGAAGATCTTTAGTTAGACTGTTAAAAGCGTATTTAAGTTAAATGGTTAGCATTATGAATAAAACATATTTGTTAAACAGTCAACACCACTTCAAGTAAGGTGCTCAAGCTCACAATAAACATGCTCTGAGACTGAAAAAGAAGTCTAGCAAAACCAGGAATGTTCAGACTTTGGACATCCTTGGTGTTTCTAAGGTGGTAAATAAGCGGTATGGGGCACTTCTTTAAATGGAAAAAAAATACCACTCGTGCCTATTTTATACATTGTAAAAAGAAAGCAAAAGTCTCTTTCAGATCATAATTTTATAATAAGTGGAGATTCCCAGACAATACAGAATTAATCAAAAATTGCAGGAGTTCCCTAACACCACAGAATTTACAACGATCTTTTCTTTCATGATTTTTCTCACTTAACTAGATATTTGGCAGTTTTTCTTGTAGAATTTTTTCAATCTTCAATCTTTTTTTCAATCTTCTTGAGCAGTGGTTCCTGCTCTACTCCCTTCCTAGGCATGAGAAGGAGAATGAGCAGTTCTTCATCCTCCTCTTTGGCTTTGTGTGTACTGAAAAAAAAAGACCCATGACTCTACATTGGTTATAGTGGTGAGAGTTAGTTGTAGAATATATAATATTCTTGCAAGCTCTGCTGTTTTTTACCACAGTCAAATTGGCAATAAGTCACTTATGAAAATAGCTTTACATACAGAATGGAGCTCAAATGTATTCTGTTTCTGTGGCAATCAATTTCTTCTTCCATTTTGCTGAAATTATTTGTATTCTATCAGCAATATGTTTTGGCGATGGCCATCATGTGACCATAGTATTAACGACCATATAAGGAGCTATAGGCCCAGCTGAACTTGGTCATTGTGTGACTGGGAGTCCAAGTGATTGCTGGAGATGGGCATCACTAGAGGGACAGGCAATGTCAAGAAAAGACAGAGATTGAACATCCTATATGATGAGGCCTGGGCCAATGGCAGTAGACCTGGTTCAGAGCAAAATATGTGCTGTTTTTTTACAATGAACTAGACAAATTCTTTGAGACTCAACCTTCCAAAGCCACATGGCACAGAAGTCCCATGCATTGCACTGATGGAGGAGGGCTTCAGGAACAACTTGGACCACTGGAACATGGATCTGGTTTTGAAGATGCCAGACAGGTTACTGAACTTGTAGGATCTGTTTTGTGAGCATGGAAGATCCAGAAATAGCAGCCAAGTCAGTTTGGCAGGACAAGGAATCTGAAAACACAGAGCTCTCAATGCCAGGTACGTACCATTTTGTTGTAAAGTATACTGATGGAGGCAGGTATGGGAGGGTGTGGCTTAAGTATTGGGGAAGAGTTTTCTGGGTTCTTTATGAATATCCTTAATTTTGAAAGGGCAGCGAAGAGTCTTACATGAGGATAGACGTTTCTCCTGCTCCACAAGTCCTTCCTCCCCCACCTTGACAATACAAGATGTAGCTGATGAGCTTTTTCTATACGTAGTTGCTTTGGGTTCTCCTCATAGTTCCACAATATTGGCATGCCCTCCCATAACTTCCCCACTCTCTGGTTGTATAAGATACTCTTCCTGTCAGGGTGGAAGTCTGCCTCAGCATGGTGGATTCAAAGAGCAAGAGATCACAATGTAAAAAAATCTAAAAATGAGAACTTCACTGTAAGAAATTCCACAGGGGTAGCCGTATTAGTCTGTATACAGCAAAAACAAGAGTCCTGTAGCACTTTAAAGACTAACAGATTTAATTTCTGCAGGCATAAGCTTTCGTGGGCTGCAACCCACTTCGTCAGATACAAGAAATAGTAATCTGATAGAGTGTGTGTGTGTGTGTGTGTGTGTGTGTGTGTGTGTACACATCCAAGGGTAAGGAACAGCAATGGGGAGGGGAGGTGTTAGCAAAGTCCATTCAGTTAGAGTAGATGAGGCCTATTCAAAGCCCTTGATTAGAAGGTGAGAATGTGTGAACAGTGACAATTCCTTCTTGTAATGAGATAAAAGTTTCAGAGGGGTAGCCGTGTTAGCCCTGGTCCACACTTACCTGGAGATTCGGCGGCAGTCGACAGGAGTTACGCAGAGTAGCTTGCGTAACTCACGTCGACTGCTGTGCTTCCCTTCTGCGCGGTGTCTTCACTGTGCTGCGCTACTTGAGGGGGTGGTTTTACTCAGATGACTTCCTGATCGATTGAGCAGGTCTACACTGACCACTCAGTCGATCCAGAAAGATCGATCTGGCGGTGGTGACTTTGCTGCTGTCAGTATAGACATGCCCTTAGTCTGTATACAGCAAAAATGACAAGAGTCCTGTAGCACTTTAAAGACTAACAAATTTCTATTTCTTGTATCTGATGAAGTGGGTTGCAGCCCATGAAAGCTTATGCCTGCAGAAATTAAATTTGTTAGTCTTTAAAGTGCTACAGGACTCTCATTTTTACTGTAAGAAATGGGCTGCTATTGTATATTAACCTATATGTCAGACTGGTTCACCAGATTAGCTGCCATCATCATAGCAGAAGTTTAACAGCAGATTCTGGCAAGATTCCTTACTAGAAGTGTGTGTGTGTGTGTGTGTGTGTGTGTGTGTGTGTGTGTGTGTGTGTGTAAAAGATCTGGAAAAGGAAAGAGAAGTGAGGTGGCAAAATTTGCAGATAACACAATTTGTTAGTAAAGACTAAGGAAGACTGACAAGCTCGAGCATTCTGATCAAGCTGTGGTGATGGGCAATGGGAAGTCAGATGAAATTTCATGTGGACAAATGGAAAGTAATGCAAATGGATATAATTATTTGAACAGTTCGTACTTTACTGTGTTCTAAATTAATTATCCTCAGGAAAAGACCTGGGCATTATTGGGGGCAGCTCAATTAAGCCTGCTGCTCAGTGGGCAGCAAGAGTCAAAAAAGTATCTATGCAAATAACTCCATTGCTAATTTATCGGCTTCTTCGTTCATTTCCTCTACCTTTTTTCTCCTAATGCCAGGAAATATTTTCAGGTCTTCTGTTTTCCTGTAATAAGTAAACATTGGTAGTCAACTTAGTGACTGGCACCTATCCCCCTCAATTCCATTCTTGTCCTTAATCTAGCATTCTTGTGAGCTCTCTGTCTTATAAGTGTTGTGCATGAATTGAGTCCAGGAAGAAAATTAAATGCAAGAAGGTATTAGAATTTGAAATGAATTTATTTCAGTTGCATGCCTTAGTATTCCTAGTGTTAGGGATAGATGAGTATTGCTATGGTTAACTCATTACCTATTTTTCATTATAGTGGCCACACCAGTAGGATGGATGTCCCAGAAGAGGCATGGTGTCATGCAGAACGGATTCACAGTGGTGGAATACATGACAGTAAACTGGTTTGAGGAACACAAAATAAGGGCAAAGCACAATAAGGCAGGACTGTTTCAGGAATAGGAGGGGAAATTAGAATGGGGGATAGAGTTCTAAAGGGTAGCATTTGACAAATAAAAAGGTTCAGGAAAGTGATTGTGTGTTGATCTAACAGTTGATCCCTGCTTTGCCTGTCCAACACAACATTCAATCAGGATAATAGTTAGTAGGCTGCCCCCTACTCATCAGCTCTCTTGCTTTTTGCTCCTCTGGCAACTCACTGTTTTAGAAGCCAATGTAAAGGAAAATTGGAATCCCAGTGGGATAATTAATGACTATCTATTTTCCTTCATATTGTACAAATGTTACCTTGTTTTGCTATTGCAGCTGACTTGCAAACATGTTTGTATAATAAAACATTTTCTTAAAAATAAAGGCTCTGTGCATCAAGCATAATGTTCTTTAATAGGAAAACATGAATTCACTCCTCCATGAAATACCCTCACCAGAACTAATACAAATCATTAATAAAGCATGAGAGAAACAAATGCGTTAAAACCACCAAGAGTATAATCCAACCACTGCAAAGGCACTTCACAGAAACAGCTGTCAGTTCTTCGAGTGCTTGCTCATGTCCATTCCATCCATGTCAGGTGTGTGTGCGCCACATGCTCCAGTGCTGGAGACTTTTCCCTCAGTGGTATCCGTAGGGCCGGCTCTAGTGCCCTTTGCAGTGGCACATGTATGTGCTGGAATAAGAAGCACTGCTGCCCCACCCCTCCCCCCACCTCACATATCTCAGTTCCTTTTTACCACCCGTGACAGTGCTGGAACATCCTTGCCTCGGCAAGCAACACCACCAGTGGTTTCATCTGTAAATTTAGTATATATAGTTCTGGTAGATAAGTTAGAGATAGTAGTTAGTCATTCCTGTGGGGACATAGCCCCAGGGATGGGGCATGCCTTGGTTCCTGGGCTTCAAACCATATGCTGCATGTAAGAAGCCTGTGCCAGGAAACGATCCTCACCAGAGCTGCTTAAAGGGCCTGGGTGAGACCCACATCTGGAAGAAGTGCAGGATCTGCAGAAACTTCAGACCCCGCACTGAAAAGGTTAGAAAGTGTATCAGGTTAAAAGTGTATCTGATACTCTGCTCTTAGACCGGACTCTGAGCCGGGCTGCTCAAACTCTATGCCCAGCATTTCAGCATTGGCTTCCATGGCCACAGACTATTCTTACGGTTTAACTACTACCAATCCATGGCCCTTCCATTTGGCTTAGCAGCAGCCCCAAGAGTGTTTACAAAATGTATGGCAGTAATCACAGCTTACCTCAGACAGTGGGGAATACAAATTTACTCTTATCCTGAAAACTGGCTTATCAAGGGTTGCTTGAAAACTCAGGTGCACCACAGTATTGCAGTACTACAGGCTACCTGCCAAGAGCTGGGCCTGTTGATAAACGAGCAGAAATCAACATTAGTACCAGTGCAGAGGATAGAGTTCATCGGGGCAGTCCTCGACTCTACCTGGGCTAGAGCATTTCTTCCACAAGCCAGACTTCAAACCATGTCAGGGCTGATCACCCAAGTCACAGCTCATCCGCTCACCACAGTAAGAGTTTGCCTCAGAATTCTTGAGCACGTGGCAAACTGTACCTACATGGTACAATATGCAAGGCTGCACATAAGACCACTCCGAATGTGGCTAGTGTCTGTTTACTCCTTGGCAAGACACAATCTTGACATAATCCTTATGATATTGCCTCAAATACTGACCTCATTGGTGTGGTGGATGAATCCTGCCTACGTGGCAAGCGGTCCCCTTTGCGGCCCCCCACCTGACATTCTCCTTGGTGTTGGATGCCTTGGACTTAGGGTGGGGAGCCCACCTTGACCTCCTGAGGACCCAAGACCTCTGGTCCATAGAGTTGACATTGCGCATAAACATCAGGGAGCTCAGCTCAGGGCAATTGGACTAGTCCACAAAGTGTTCCTTTCCCAGATGTCGGAGAAGGTAGTATGGGTGTTGACAGAAAATACGGCATCAATTATGTCAACAAGCAAGAAAGCAAGATCCTCAGCCCTCTGCTAAGAGGCACTTTGTCTGTGGGACTTTTGCATAGAACACCTCCTGGGGATCAAGAATACATTGGCACATTGTCTCAGCAGGTCCTTCTCTTCTCGCCACAAGTGGTCCCTACACCTGGAGGTAGTCAAGCTCATCTTCCAGAGGTGGGGAGCTCCCCAGGTGGACTTTTTTGTGACCAAGCAGAACAGGAAATATCACTGTTTCTGTTCCCTGCAAGGGCTCAACAGCAGCTTGCTTTTCCCAATCCATTCCTCCTGCAATGGTCAGAAGGCCTGACGTATGCCTTTCCACTGATCCTCTTCATCCACAAAATCATCAAAAGGAAGAAAGCACAGGTCATACTGATCGTTCTGGCATGGCATTGTCAACACTGGTTCGGCTTGTTGCTGCACCTAATGGTAGTAACCGTTTGACCCTCCTGGACTGTCCGGGCTTGATTTTGCATTACCACGACTGACTGCTGCATCCGAACCGTGCTTCCTTACATCTGATGGTGTGGATGCTGCATGGTTAAGCCTCGAGGAGCCAGCTTGCTCCACTCAGGTTCAGAAAGTCCTGCTAGAAAGCAGGAAACCCTCCGCTAGGACTACTTACCTCACAAAATGGAAACAGTTCTCCTGCTGTGCAGCTTACCGGACCCAGGTGCTGTTACACTCCATTCTGGAGTACTTATTCCACTTGATGTTTTGTCAATCAGGGTACACCTAGCGGCCATCTCAGCGTTTCACCTGTATATCCAGGACAGATCAGTCTTCTCTCATGAGATGACTGCAAGACTCCTGAAAGGCTTGGAGAGGCTTTTTCAACAGGTTGGGGACCTGGTTCCCCTATGGGAACTCAACCTAGTTTTGTCCAGGCTCACTGGGCCTCCCTTTGAACCCATGGCATCTGCTCTCTTCTTCACTTGTCATGGAAGGTGGCCTTTCCTGTAGCAATTACTTTGGCAAGACAAGTTTCCAAAATCAGAGCCCTAACATCAGAACCTCCCTGTACTATGTTTTAAAAGAATAAAGTTCAGCTGCGCCCTCACCAGCATTTCTACCGAAGGTGGTATCGCAGTTTCATGTGAACCAGGACATCTTCCTGCCAGTCTTCTTTCTGAAGCCTCACAGCTTTAATGAAGAGGGACACCTGCACACTTTGGACATCAGGCAAGCACTGGCTTTTTATATTGTAAGAACTAAGCCCTTTCGAAAATCCACACAGCTTTTAATCACGGTCGCAGAGCAAATGGAAGGTCTGCCAGTTTCAATCCAGTGGATTTCCTCCTGGATTACCTCCAGCAGCCGACCTTGTTATGACTAGCTAAAGGTCGCACTTCCTGCCACTTTGACACCCCATTCTACAACAGCACATGCTTCAGCATCTTTCTTAGCTCAAGTTCCAATACAGAGCATTTGCAGAGCTGCAACATGGTCTTCTGTTCTCTCCTCCATGTCCCTCTATGCCATTGCTCAACAGGTTTGGGACGATACAATTGGCACATCTGTGAACTCCTGACCCACCTCCAGAGGCACTGCTCATGAATCAGCAGACATGGAATGGACATGAGTAAGCACTCGAAAAAGAAAAAACGGTTACCAACCTTCTGTAACTACTGTTCTTCAAGATTTGTTTCTCATGTCCATTTCATGACCCACCCTCCTTCCCTTCTGTCAGAGTTATGGCAAGGACTGTGAGGGAAGAGGGCCCCGCAGCACCCCTTATACCAGCGCATACACATGCCACTGCAGAGGGCACTAGAGCTAGCCCTATGGATACCACTGAAGGAAAAATCTCCTGCACCAGTGCATGTGGTGCACATACACCTGACATGGAATGGACATGAGCAACACGTCTTGAAGAACAACAGTTACAAAAGGTTAATAACCTTTTTTTATTGTTCTCTGGTACATCAAATCATTCCTCCATAAACTCCACTACCATACTCAAGGTAACTGGATAATTAAATGCCAAACACAAGAAGCCCAAAGCAAAGAAATATAAATGACTAAAAATAAAATAATATTTATTTCACTGAAGCAATAGTTTGTGTGTGTACACGAAGTGTTTATGATGAGGATGGCACAGTATTTGTATGTTACAATTTCAGATGCAGCCCCTTGTGTGTCCAGCTGCATAGGTTGCTGCATAGGTAATTGCTTCCTCACTTGGCTCTTCAGTGTGTGTGTGTGTGTAAAAATGGTCATTGAACTGCCTTTGCAGGTCAACAACCATCTCCATTTTATTTTCAGTCTCACAAAACCACATGCTGCTGCCATCACCTTGCACCTGATGAGTATGTTTGAATTGGCATCTCTGTCTTGTGTAATCTGGGAATAGCTTCATTAGAAATAGAAAAAAATTGGCATGTGGGATCACCAGAGTTACAATGGGGACAGACTCAACTAATGTCAATTGTTGTAAGAACTGTCATCCTCTGCCCATTTTTGAGAAGCCCAAGTCTGAAAAATAGGGCATCCTATGTACATATCCACAAAACTGTCATAAGCCTCTAAAACTCATGTCACAATCGAACAATATCTCTTTTTGTTAATGTACATTTTGGACTTGTATGGGAATCTGAATTCACAGTTTGGACGTGGGTTCCATCAAGTGGTCCCACACAGTTCAGGAATCCCAATTGTTTGAATTCATCAGTGATCTTTGACACACTGTCAGTCTTGACCCCATTGTGTATTCCCATGTATGCCTCCATGACTAACAATTTGCCATGTTGAAAAGTTCCAGAGGGGTAGCCGTGTTAGTCTGTATACAGCAAATTCAACGAGAGTCCTGTAGCACTTTAAAGACTAACAAATTTAATTTCTTCAGGCATAAGCTTTCGTGGGCTGTAACCCACTTCGTCTGACGAAGCCCACGAAAGCTTATGCCTGAAGAAATTAAATTTGTTAGTCTTTAAAGTGCTACAGGACTCTCGTTGAATTTGCCATGTGTTTCCTGAAACCAAACTGATGTCCATTGCGTCATAACCAACTGGGGTGGCATAGCCAGCTGCCATAGATGATCACATCTCTTTCATGGCAAGAAGTGCACTCATCCTGATAGGCAGGCATTGCAGTATTGGAGCCAGCTAGCTCCACAGGTAGAGAAGTCTCCTTCCTCATTCTGAAGTTTTAAGCAGCTACTGGTGCTCATGCTAGATATCAAAGGACTTGATCTCACCAGTTTGTGGTCATGGTTTGAACCCAAAGTAGTACTCTTCCAACCGAACGTCCTCCTGAGGCATCACTTAGAACCAGCTCTTTTAAGCCTAGGGACTGCATGACAGGAAAAGCTGTTAACTGCTTTTCTTGCTCTTTGCAGTGTCCTCTGCCACAGCTGTTGTACAGAAGCCACAACAGAAACTTTTCTTGCCAAACAAGCTGAATATTTGTCCTGGTCTCCATTCTGAGGAAAAACACATGAGGCAGCTCCAACATTTGGGGTTTTTTGAGAATTTCATTTCTAGGGAATTACAAAAATTTTGGTCTCTTCTCTCTCATTTCTGGTAGACTCCCTTGAAGGACAGTTCTTAGATATCTCCCAGAAGCCAGGGTTTCAGGGAACTGTGCAACTGCATTGGCATAGTAAAGTACAAATCCGAGCATGAGGCAAAAATACAGATGAAAGCAGATGACCATGTGGATACATAGAACCTTTGATTCCTACACTAGTGCTATCCTGCTGGTTCAATTTCCAAAGGTTCAGGTTTCTGGTGTTCATACAGCCATAGGGAACTACGTTTCATGGGCTTTGCTACACTCCAAGCAGGGGCCCAGTGAGCATGTTTAAAAATGAATCTTTAGTCCCATTCAGCTTTTTCCCCCTCCAGCCTTAGTGCAGAAATGGTTCTTCATGGAGTACAGTTTCCAAATTCCTTTTGTGGTTCCCAACACATTCAAAACTAGCTAAACAAAACACCTGTCTCTTAAAGAAGTGCTTTTTATCTGATAATTGAAATGACCTTTTTTCCTCGTATTTCAAAAACTAATAAATCACCTGTGGTCTGAGTACTAGTATAGAAAGCTTCAGGCCCAAAGGAGAACTCTAGAAAAAGAGGAGGAAGTGAAAAAACTATAATGAAGCTCTCTACAGAAGCTTAATCACAGTGTTCAGTAGCATGAATATTATAATAAAAATGTGACCTAGCTTCACATGTCAAGACATTCCTTTAAACCTGAGCAATCTAAATTAGTCTTGGAAACTCAGTTACCACTCGTTGTTACACTACAGCTAGACAGAGTTAGTCCCCAAACTCACATTTTGAATTGGAAGGTAACCTGATATTGATGTTTAGTATTGTTTTTTAAATACTTGTAGATTGATGTGAGCTTGAGTTTAGATCAGAATATAACGCAGTTTTATGAAAGCAAATGCAGCACTATATGTAGAACTTATTTTAAACATTCAGCTTAATTTTTGTTGTAAAAGTTTTTCTTTTTGTTAAACCTATGTAAAGTAGAATTTTGTCTTAAAGTCCACTTTGAAAAATGACTCTAAAGGGGCATTGTCGAGTTTTTCTTCTTTACTTCTGAGACAATTGCTTAATTTCAAGGGAAACTATCAACTTAAGTTTGGCCCCAAAACTATATTTAAGTGAGTTTTTTATAAAGAGAGAATAGACATATTTCCACAATTAAAAGAAAGCCAATGAAAACAGTTAATACAGACTTCCTTCTACTTTATGGGTTGGATCTCTTATATAAGAAAGTATCTTTTTAGTCACCTTTCTGGCTACAATAATGTAGAACTTAAATTAGCCTCACCTCTTTTATTAAACATTGTCCTTGCCTATGTTTGTGTGTTTTCAACAATCCTCTAGATTTGGTGGTCAGTTAATGGAAATCTATTCTTAATTTGCGTGGATTAATTTTAACCTTGTATTTATTGTAAAATTCTGGATTTGATTTTTCTCAGTTTCTCTGTTTGCCCAACAAACTGCATATGAAAAAGAGAAATGTGTTCTTGGGAATGGAAATTGATGTTTCTTACCACATTTTTTACTCGTTTCAGAATACACAGATGATAGTGCCCTGATTCCTAAGAACTCATCTGTAATTGTTAGAAGAATTCCTATTGGAGGAGTTAAAGCTACAAGCAAAACATATGTCATGTAGGTATTAATAAAATCAAATACTCTATCAGGTGTTGCAGCTGTTACACTGAGTAATGCATAGCTTCCTAGAAGCATTCAAATGTGTCTAGGTTTTCTTACTTTCATAAGAGTTACTGTTGGTTTTCATAGTAGCTGAAAGGATGAGACTAGAACCTCCTGATCTTTGCCAGAGGGGTGGCTTAAATATCTAGACTTCTTGGGACTCCTGCTTCTAATCCTAGAGTTGAGTTCTGTTCAGTTTACTCTGTGAGTTTCTTTTGTTTATGACCTTAAATTGAGGTCCTTTTTGCTCAACAGGAAAGATTTCATAGCACTTTTTTTATAAGAATCCTTGGCCAAAATTTCCCCTCCCTTGTCTGTCATGCATGTTGCATATATTTACCGACTCCACTCCCATGTCAGAGGTGGCTACTTGTAAGTAAGTGGATGGGTGTACTTCTGTCTTGGGACATGACAGGACAGGTATTATGTAAACAAGCTACTAGTATTAGTATGGCTATCAATCCTGGAGTCATGCATAGAAACAATATTGGAAAGACCAAGGTCCACCATTCTGTATGTCCTCCAAACACAGGAAGTTTTATGTGGGATATGCCCACCAGATTTCAAGAGACTGCTTCAGAGGAAGGTAAAAAGAACAAATGTGTGTGTGGTGAGGGGGGTGATAATCCTTCCAACCCTGAAATTCAGTAAGCAGGTCGGTCATTTTGCATGTGAACAAAATTAAAAGATTTGATTAATTCTGTTTTTTACTTTGTTGATTCCATTGAACTCCAGATGTCTTTTCCCCATTAATCTCAATATGGGGTAACATGAAGTGCTGACTAAAATGTCAGAAATTCTGATGAATTAAGTCAGAATTGCAAGTTTCTCGTTGCCCTTCTTTCATCCTGTATTATCTCCCTTCTACATTAGTTGCACTAGCTTTTTTTGAATGAGTCATTTTCATCTGTGGCTGAGCAAGCAACATCTTTCTGGTGCTGCAATGCTATTCCAAAACAAGGTCTTAGATAGTAACAGTGAAGAGGACCAAATAAGTATCTGGATAGAAATCTACAGGGAGTCCAGAAAGAATGGTGCATCTTGCTCTCTCTGTAAAGCCTGCCAGTTACTTCTGTGGTGCCCTTAACCTAACAAGTAGAATGCAGAAGTGACTCCTGAGTAGTTGCATTCTATGTAACCATTTATTATTTAGCTGCTCAATAGTACAGTTAATTTAAAAATAAGCAATTTTAAGATTAGAACCCAGAATTAAATTATTATAGTATGCAATGCCTTTTAAAATTTACTGTTCATCTTACATAGCATGTTCTTCAAGGTAAACACATTGAGAAACAAATCTGTGGTGTATTTCTTAAAGAACTTCCTCACCCACCCCCACCTTTGGGACGTACTTTCCTCTGATTGTGAGTCTGGAATAGTTTTCTAGTAGTGACTGTTGGAAGCGCAAGTCCTACATGCATAAATTCTGTAAGAGGCTTTAAACTGCCTCAGCTCCTGGGAGACTTTTGGCAGCTTCATGAATTAAATATACAACTCTTATTAACAATACCAACAGTTGCATGCCTAATTCTGTATAAGTGGTTTGCAGGTCCACAATCTTCTGTGGAACCTCAACACATTTTCAAATGTAATAAAGGAATTCCTAAATATTGTAGAATATTCAGGATTTATTTTAAGCAAATTCTGGTAATTAAGACTTTTTTTTTGTCACAGGACTCCTAAACCGCACAAAATCCTAGAAACTTCTTTCAGGTGATATTTCTACTACTACTTTTAGTCAATGTAGCATATATAAAAGGTTTAATATCTGGGCACTTTTATGGCTAAATTCAGATCCCTCACCAGGGTGTTTGGGCTTCCACAAAAAAATCCTGTTATGAGGACCACATTGCTGAGGGTTTACAGTATTATTCACTGTGCAACAAATATTCTGCTTTTTAGCACATGATTCTTACAAGTTAAAATTCATATTTCAAACATTAGAATCATAGAAATGTAGGGCTAAAGGGACCTTGAGGTAATCTATTCCCCCCCTCCCCCCCAATGCTGAGGTAGCACCAAGTATACCTAGACCATTCCTGTCAGGTGTTTGTCTAACCTGTTCTTGAAAACCTCCAGTGATAGAGATTCCACAACTTCCCTTGATAATCTATTCCAGTATTTGCGTAACCTTATAGTTAAAAAAATTTTCCCCAGCATTTAGCCTGAGTCTCCCTTGCTGAAGAGTAAACTTCTTGTTCTACCTTCAGTGGACATTGTGAACAACTGATCACTGTCCTCTTTATAACATCCCTTAACATATTTGAAGACTGTTATCTGGTCCCCTCTCCGTTGTCTTTTCTCAAGACTAATATGGGCAGACTAAATATGGGCAGAGGTTTTTTGTTTTTGTTTTTGTTTTTTACCTTTTCTCATAGGTCAGGTTTTATAAACATTTTATCATGTTGGCTGCTCTCCTCTGGACTCTACAATTCGTCCACATCTTTCCTAAAGTGTGGCACCCAAGACTGGGTGTACAGTATTGCAGCTGAGGCTTCACCAGTGCCAAGTAGAGTGGGACAGTTGTCTCCTGTGTCTTACATACAACACACCTATTAATACATCCCAGAATATTAGCCTTTTTTTTGTAACTGCATCACATTATTGGCTCATATTCAGTTTGTGATCAACTTTACCCCCTAGATCCCTTTCCGAAGTACTATTGCTTGGCCAGTTATTTCCCAGTTTGTATTTGTGCATCCGATTTTTCTTTCCTAAGTGTAGTACTTGGCATTTTCTTTATTGAATTTCATCTTGTTGATTTCAGACTGATTCTCCAATTTATCAGGGTCATTTTGAATTTGCATCTTGTCCTCCAAAGTGCTTGCAATCCCTCCCAGCTTAGTGTCATCACCAAATTTTATAAGCATACTCTCCATTCCATTATCTAAGTCATTAATAAAAATGTTGTAAAATACCAGATCCAGGACAGACCCTTGCAAAACCCAACTAGATATAGTCTCCCAGTTTGACAGTGAACCATTGGTAACTACTCTTTGAGTACAGTTTTTCAACCAGTTGTTCACCCCCTTATAATAATTTCAGCTAGAGCACATTTTCCTAGTTTGAGAATATCATGCAAGACTGAGTCTAAAGCCTTACTAAAATCAAGATATAGCATGTCTCGCACTAGTACCACTTGCACTAGACCAATAACTCTAGACTATCACTTTTCTTTTCCAGACACTATAATAATGATGAAATACAATCAGTGAGTCTCAGATCTGATCCTTAGTATAACTGCATTTGGGATGTGAGAGTTGTTTGGATAACTGTCAGGCCCTGCTTAGATAGGTGATAGTCTGACTGAAAATACAGAGTTGTAGCGTGAAGCAATTAATACTTAGGATCTTTAATATGTTGACCATCCGTTGTCCAAAGAAAGACTTGTTGAATTTTAAGTTCAATTTTTACTAATAATTTAATTCCACAAACATGAGTCTTACAATATTTTCTGAAAATACTAAATATAAATGTAACGTCAAAGTAATAATGCTATGAGTCCCAAGGGAGAACAGTTTCTGTAGTCACCTAAATTTCTTTATTCACTAGATTATCAGAACATATAATATTGGTACTCATAGCATGGTTTGTTTTCATTGTTTGTATAATAGATGCAAACAATGTTCTTATTCTGACAACTTTTATTTCTTCTTCTAGAAGTCGAACTGAACCAGTGAGTGGAACTTCAAAAGCAGTATGTAAAAACACAATCTCACACTTTTTCCTACACACTGCACTTAATTATAAACAGTAATGTAGCAAATTAATTTTCTAAACATTAACTTAAATTTTAACTTCCAACAAAGCACAGTATATATTGTAAATACAATGTATTTAATGCCAAAATAGTAAAAATATTGAGTAATGCTATCGTTTGCACACCTTTAATGTGAATACTAGTATTTGTGCCAAGTAATGCATTGTATTTCATATTGAATATGCTAGAATACTTCCTGTATGACTTTGTGTTGTACAGATAATGTATGATCATTTTCAGATCATGTAGGTTCAAGGTTTGCACAACTGAACATGATGCCATGTTCTACATCTGTCTGTCTATAGTTAGTAATATGTATGTTTGTACAGGTTGTTGTGTGCTTTTTGTTTCTTGCAATAAAAATGTTTGGAGTGTATTTTTTGCCATTTTCACATTGTATCACTTAGCTTTTGTTTTCAATACTTTTTTGCCTAACGGTTTTTGAAAATGTTATCAAAAACCACTGAGAAACCATTGTTGTTAAATTTGGTATTGTTTCTTACTTTTGACTTGGGGTTCAAACAAATGCTGAATCAAATATATCCCAGCATTTCCTGGGGGCATTTCTGTGCAGCTAAATGGTTCATTTTGCTGTCCTTAAATACTTGAGCATTTACATTCCCTAAAACTGTACGATTAAAAAGTGGTATTATTTGGGTGCCTCTGACAACATATAAATGTTTTGAAAAGGTTGTAGTGAATTCAAATAACTTTTGGCACACAAAGTGGTATTCTAAAGTTCTGCATTTGACTCTTCCACTTTCTGTGATGATGCAGTTTAGTTTAAATAGTATGTCTGCAGACTAAAATATCTAAAACTTGGTGTAGAAATTTCAGCTAATTATTCATTTTCTTTTGTCTGCTAGACCCTTGTGCAATTAAGGATTAAACTCCCTACCAACTGCCTTAACTCTCACCTGCAAACCACATTTTCTGATATGGCTAAATTCTGAGTCGAATGTTTCTTAAGCTGTCAGTGACTAAGCCTTTCTTAAGTATACCACCACTTCTGATTTTACAGTTGAAAAAAGGGGGGCAGCATTTTTCTTGAAGTTTGAAATGCTAATTGTTAGTCTGTTGCTAAATACAGATCTATAGTTATACAAACAAATATTTAACTGGTTATGGTATATACTTTGATTTGCTCGTTGGGTTGAATATTATGCATAATTCAAACATTTCAAAATAGTCCTAATTAGTATTCAGAATTACTACTTGGTGTTTTTTATTTTTCATTTTTCTTTAAGTACAACTGATTTTTAACTAGAATGATATGAGGCATTACACTAACCCTGGATCATTGGATCTAGTAGGATAACAGAATCAAGAAAAATCCTGGCTTTGGGTCTGCGGTCTATGAAGAATATAGCCTCTGGTTCTCATGACATGTAACAATACATCTAAAATCCTAATCTTTTTTATTTATGGATTTAATGTCTTAAAAAACCTAATCTGCAATCGAAAATTCTGTTGGCAGTTGGTTCAAATTGTTTTTTTAGGTATACATGTGTCTCAGCTTAGCTCAAATTAGCTTGACTGGCCCAGTGACCCTAGAAGTTAATGTAATGCATTTATGTAAACCACATTTACAGTATTTGATCTAATTCAGATGAGTTTTTATTTCTTGAAAACAGTTCTTTTCCTTTTTGTTTACTAGCATGTGTATGAACACAAATCACATGTTCATAAATAAAGTTAACATTCTTTTAGCCTTGTGTGTTCCCTGGCATCTCTGTTTACATTTCTAAGTAGCATCTTATTATGAGCTGATATAGATTTCTCATCAGTTTTAAAAAATATACTTTAAAGAATGTCTGTATTAATTCTAATTAGAACTATTTAAACTAAAATGAAAGCAAAGCAAAAATATTCCCTTTTGTCTTGTTGGCATGATTGGACGCTATTTAGGTTGTGGGCAGAAAAAAGTCAGTGTTTGGACCTGATCTTGCCAGTCCTCCACATATGCAGCTCCTGTTAATGATAATACCTAGCTCTTTGTGCTTTTCGTCTGTAAATCTCAAAGACAGTAGGAGTTTTGTCCTTACAGTGACTATAGGATAAGGCACTTCCAGTGATGTGGGCACAGTTATTATTACTCTTAATTGCCCAGCGTGATCCAAAATCAGGGACAAAATTCTGTCTTAAGTTATATGTGCACAACTCCCATTGAATGTATTTGAAGGCAGAACTTGGCTCCAGTGTACCAGGATTAAGTAAATTGAAGGCTGATACACTGTAAAAACAAAACATTGGGCAGCAAGCTTAAAATGGGTTAGTACATTTGATAATTATCTTGACTAATTATTTCTGCATTGCCTTGCTGTTTCATGCATTACTATCCTCCTACACTGTGTGCCCATTCTGGCATTGTCACAATCAGAATTAGGGTTCTGAACCTTGTTTTGAAACTGGTGACTGAGTAACAACAAGAAGCCTTAATCAGAATCAGTACCCCACTGTCTTTGGTGCTATAAAAATACACATTTGTTTAGAGTACAAGTCACTAAATTTCAACTGAAATCCTATTTGGCCAATTCTTCAGTTAAGATTAACAATACTCAGGATTCAAGTGATCATTGAAACTGAAATCCCTTTTGGTCTATATGTAAAGTTTGGGATTGGAGGGTTTGTTTTCCTTTTGACCTCTTTTTCCCCTCCCCCCCTTATTCTACTCCAGTTCCTCTGGGCAGTCTTCTATATGAAATAGGATCCAATACAGTAAAAAAATCGTTCACCATTTTTATGATTTATGTTCTACTACAGTATTGGGTCTGTTCTGTTGCAGTTACCTAGAGGCACAAAAACCCTGGACATGTAGGTTCCGTTTATGTGAATCCAGTGGTTAGTAGGAAACTTGACCAAAGTACTATAGTAGAAATTTTTAAAAAGTTAAAAGCAAAAAGGAGAAGAGTACAACACAGGCAGGACTGACCACCATGGGAATACACTCACTGAGACATTAATTAATTATTCACTCCTTCTGGTAGTAATTTAGTGTTCAGGAGTAACAACATTACCCTCCTTCCTTAAGTAATCAGGTCAACATCTGTAAGACATTAATGCAGTCTCATGAGAAAATTTTAACTACTATGCCGTCCCGCTGTGCTCAAGGTAGAAAATTTGACTAATTCAGAAAAACTATCCATTGGACTCTTGCAACTGTACTGTTAAAGATTGAGGAGTCCAACATTGGCAAAAAATTGGTAAAACAGTCATAACACTTAATGAGCTGTTAACATTATTTTCTGGGCTTTTGTGTTTAACAGCTGTAATGGTAAAACATAGCCCTCTTTATTTCCACATGTAAAAAGGAGAGACTTCTGAAACATCAGCTTTCTGGTTATTTAACTACAGTTCCCTTTTTAACATAATTGAATGTAGAGAGTTCACTATAGCGCACAACACAATAGCATATAGAGGTTTTGCAACAGAGTTAAATTGTCTTAAAAAATGGAAATTTATAATAAAAATAAATTCTCAAAGCATTATCATTAAAAGGGGTCTTCAAATTCTGAGTATTCTAATTCTTCCCCTCCATGGAATATTTTCGGGAGTATCATTTCTTGAAATCTTTTTAAAAATTCAGTAAAAATCAGTGTAAAAGTAGTGTTGCCAAGTAATGCTCATGTGCAGAAGAGTCCCATGTGGTGGAAGAATCATGAACTCTGAGACCCTTTTGACTGAATGAAGAATAGGTCATTACAGATGACCTAAGTTTTCCCCAAAGTTGGAATAATAAAATTATTCCGTGGAACTTTTCCCCAAAGTTGGAATAATAAAATTATTCCGTGGAACACTTCTACTACATTAAGTAATGTAGGGTTTCTGTAAGGTTCTTTAAAAACCCATTCCCTTTTAAAAAAAAGTAATCTTTCTCCAACTCTTATGCAAGTGATATTATTGGCTTCTCTTGAGAGAGGTCTTTAACTTGTGAAATTTTATTCCATTTCTCCAGTCAGTTTAATTTTAAGTCAAAATAACCACTGAGCCCAAAATCTCCAAATATTTTCTCTATACAGATTTTATTTTGATAATTAAGTATCATTTTGATTTAATAATTGTATTCTTTTTGCTGATAGTGGCATGTTACAATTTGATACTCTACAAAGAGCACAGGAATTAATTGTCCTTTTCATGTGTGGAAAAATTACACATTACCAATAGTTTTGAATTGGCAATTCAGTTTATGCTGCAATCAGTGATCCATTTGAAGTCTTGAAATCAGCCACTTTCCTGCAAGGTACTTCGTCTGGGCAGGCACAGGGGTCTGTCGGCATGGATGAGCAGCTTGCAGGGTCAGGATCTGCGTTCTTACCTTCATCACTGAAAGTATGCTTTCTTGCTTTTGTCCATAATGGAGTTCATAACCTCTCCTCATGACTTCTATTAAAAATTGTATCTTTGGGTTGTGGGAGGGAAAATCTTAAATATTGAAAGATCTGTATAAAGTAAGTTGCACATTTTCAGTCCAATTTTATAATATGCCCATCTGTTTTAATAAAATGGACTTGTTTCATTTTTTCCCCATTCTAGTAAACTCTTGTGGCATATAGAATTATACAGCTTTTTACTTGTCCTAATTTGATCCAGACAAAAACAACGAGAGTTCTGTAGCACTTTAAAGACTAACAAATTTAATTTCAGCAGGCATAAGCTTTCATGGGCTTCAGCGGAAGTGAAAGGAAGTGGGCTGAAGCCCACGAAAGCTTATGCCTGCTGAAATTAAATTTGTTAGTCTTTAAAGTGCTACAGAACTCTCGTTGTTTTTGCTGTATACAGACTAATACGGCTACCCCTCTGGAATGGATCCAGACAGTTTATTTTATGACTCATAGATCAGTGGACGGATTGCTTTTATGAAATGGATTTTTTTGCCAAGTTCTTTTATCTCTTTGGGCTGATACACCTATGCTTTCGTTGGCAACAAGCTAGAGTGTACTTCACAAAAGCATAACCACACACATTCATGATTAAGTGTTAAATTACAAAATATATTAAAAATACATTTCTATATTAACACAATTCTTTCTCAAACTAACTTTAAAAAATTATTTTAAAAATGTAACCTAGTTAGCTCAAAGTGAGAAGTATTTATTCTGTCCGTAATATATTGAGTCCTATTGAGTTAAGGAGTTATGGGGTCTCATCAAGAAGAGAGGCTCTGAAGCAATAAATTGACTTCAGCAAATTGCTTTGTTATTTCAGTGTCTTCCCCTTAGAAGCCGACATCTCTTAATCTCACGCACATTTTTAAAGCTGCCAGGGTTTTGGGCTCCATTTATTTTGTGCAAATAAAAATTGCACTACTTTGGAAAATGCCTCTGTCAATGACACAAAAAATACCCAGTGTAGACATTCAAACTACAGTAGAGGCTAAATATCGCTCTGTTTTGATTGTGGAACTTGAATGTGTGTTTAATTTTTTGTGAACAGATTGATGACTCTTCTGCATCTATTTCTCTGGCCCAGCTTACAAAGGTATATATACATATATATTCTTGCCAAATATAACTGAATGAATTGTTTGCTTGATATTTAAATGTCTGATATTGTGATCTATATCTGCCTAATTTTGTAATTTGAGCAAAATTTTATATTAGTGAAAAGTGCTGACTTTAACTTGAAAATTTGTGTATATATTGATTGATACTATCCTGTAAAGAGTAGTCCCCAGTTTGGGAAGATAGAAGGGGAGTACCTTATCAGCCTCAGCATAATGTTACAGTATTACTCATCTTCAAGACACACGGAAGAAGCACTTCAGAAGCTGTTTACCGTTTCTTTCATACGTTTCGTTAATTTTGCATTGGAAACTAGCACAATTTTTAAAGAAGAATTTAATATATTTTGGCTGTAAGTTATGGACTTTCCAGGGTTTTTTTGCAACAGCCAAAATAGAAGCTTTTCCTTAACATGGACAATTGCATGATTATTTTTGGATTTCTAGACTTTCCAGTGATAGACCAATTATTTGAGTGTTGCACATAATTTCATAAGTTGTAGACTTGTAGTATATATACAGTGGACAACATTTATACAACCTAATTTGTTTGAACACAGACTTGTAAATTGTGTAAATGTATCAATTGTTTATAGGAATATACCAATGTGTATGTGTGGCATATTGACAAATGTGATCTTCTGAAACTGTTGTATATGCCATGTTTTGCTATGAAACTGCTTGCATTTTTTGCTCAATAATGTGTGACTTTGTTTGGGAAAGCACTAGTGTGAATACACTTATTAAAAAGATACTATAGTATCAGCCAAGTAAATTATTGCTCTTTTAAAATTTAAAAGATTAGAAAGGTTAGGACATAATTCAGAGTAGTTAGACTTCCTTTCTTTTGCATGTTAAGACTGGAGTTCGTTTTCCAGGGAAAAACATAATTCTTTCCATCTATTGCTTCCCTTCCACTATAAACATGAAAAATCTCACATGCATTTGGCAACTAAGAAATTTAACTTGAAAAATAGCCATCTAAAGAGATTGGCTTCCATTAGTGCTGTCCCTAAATCTGTCCTTGGTTTTGTAAACTCATGTCAACTTTCTTATTCTAAAATGTGAAAAGCTGTCCAAGTGGTGTATTCCTTTTTTAAGTTTTGGAAAGAACTTAAGTATTTCTGAAAAATGCAGAAACATAACATAAAGCAGCTTAAAACTGTTACTTACTTTTAACCTCTTCAGCGCAGACTGGCCTACCATGGAGGCAATGTGTTTAACAGTTTTCTGTTTTATTCCTATTATGTATTAAATGCCATATTGGAATTTTGGTCTATTCCTACTAATGTTTTGTGCTTTTGAATGTGTTTGTAAACTGTTTGGGTTCAAACAAATTAGTTAAGTATCTGTAAATCACCTTTTCTGTAAATGTTAATGGTTTCATAGATGTCAATCTGGATTATGTTACTGTTAAGAAAAGCTATGTATATGAAACAACCATTTAATAAAATGTTGAAACTAGTTGGTTGCTTTTGTGAATGAATGTATAAAAAGATAAAACACTCTGAATGGTTGATCTGAATGCTAGGTGCTTGAAGATCCAAGTAATTAGCAGTCACTCCCTTAGACCCTGCTTGTATCTGGACTAGTGTATAATATTTTAACAATAATGGTAAATTGTGATTTTTTTTTTCAGTTGGCCTCAGTATTTTGAAAGGCTAGCTCCACATTTGAGGATTACATTTACAGTTTGCATATTAAAGAGACACAGTCAACTCGAAAGCTATTTATCTGCAAATTGTTGTGCCTGCTGTAGTTACAACACTTCATAGTTTAAAGTTAACAAAATATATATTTTTTAGCCTGTTTACACGTGACAGCACTCTGTTAGTTTCTCCTTCACTGAAAGGACTTTTCTAGAACCTCAGCAGGGGAACACAAATACCATGTTTAAGAACTAAAGAAATTTTAAAAGCACATTCCCTTCAAGGGTGCTTTATCAGAGACCTGGACTTTAAAAAAAAAAAAATCAGTTTCAAATCATTCAAGTTGAGTGTCCCTTTAACACTGTGAAATGTAAATACTGCTATTTAACTTGTATCCATATTTCTGAATGAATACAAATACACAGTGAACATACTTTTTCATATAGTCTGGAGCTTAAAATTTAGTTTCTTTAACTTAAAAGTACTGAATGAGATTTTTGTACACTTAGCTTAAGTCCAAGTCCACTTTTGTTTTAAAGAAATTTGGAGCAGTTACACAAGTCTTTATGTAAGGTACAAACAGAGCCTAAGGTTTTGAGTGTTCAAGAACGCTTTTCTCAAATAGGCTGACGGGCACACAAACATCATGTAATGGCTTAAGGACTCCCCAGAACATCTTCATGACAATATATAATATAAGCAGCTGTTTTGATGCAACTTCAGTTAGATTTGTGCTGCTCTTTACAGGATTGGATGAGTGGTGTTGTCTTTGGCTGTGTGGACTTAAATGTGTTTCTAATGTGTGTGTCAAATAATTACCTATTAAACAGACTGCCAATCTGGCTGAAGCCAATGCTTCTGAAGAAGATAAAATAAAAGCTATGATGTCACAGTCTGGCCATGAATATGATCCAATCAAGTAAGTGTTTATAATGTCAAATCTGTTCCTTGAAGATTATGGACAAATTGTACAGATATGCTTATGTTCTCTTTTAAAACTGTGGACACCTCTTTTAAACCTTTTTAGTTACATGAAGAAACCTTTGGGTCCACCTCCACCATCATATACCTGCTTTCGTTGTGGAAAACCTGGTCATTACATAAAGAATTGTCCAACAAATGGGGTAAGAGACTATGGTGAAATGTGCGCTATTATAAATAGTATGAGATTATTGAATTTTATGATCTAACTTAAATACATAGGCAAGATAATTCATAGCAAAGGTTGGAACTCTGCCCTGAATTCCTACTTTTGTGCCTAAGCATTGCAGCTGATAGTGTTTAACAGTATACTTTTGAAAGACATTCATCCTGGTGGAGTGGCAAAGCTTTGTTAGTAATTCAGATTTCTGGCTGGGTTTAGATTGTGTTTAAAAATATTTCATTTTCAGAGTTAGTCTCTTTTTCCATAATAGGGATGCACTGTAGAAATAAACATTCCATTCTTGGAGCGTTTTTCTGACTCGTGTTCCTCTGAATTACAAGAAATTAAGGAGAGAGAAGACCTAAAGCTATCTGATTTACTTTCAAAAGTAGTAATTGCACCTTTGAAGTGTATGTAAGGAGCAAAGATGTGATTATCTTCATGATAGTTTGCCTCATTACAACGTGAGGAGTACATTTTATAGAATGGATTCTGAAAACTGCGGGGAATTATCAAAAATCAAGAAATTTCTTCTTAAATATTTTAAGATGATCAGTAAAGGAGAGAAATTATAGTGAAGGGGATATGTCCGGTCCTTTCCATATCCCTTGTAGGTCATCTCCTTAACTCATTCCAAAGCACCTTGTTCCCTCATATTGCAAGTTGTGGCATGCTTCATGCTTACCTTCAGACTTCTCACATCCTTAATATTTTCAATATAGATTTTGTATGAATAAACCAATTCACATTTGAATGCGTTCTTAGCATTTAATTTTATACGTGACTGTAAAGAGGATACATCTTTCAACCATTCTCCTCCTGTAGATTCAAATGTATGTGACATCTACTCAGTAGCATAAATACTTTACAGCCACTATTACATGAATGGAGAGAGTGACTTTAGGTCCTAGTACTGCAAAGACTTTGCTTATGTTTGACTTCACACACATGAGTTGTCCCACTGAGTTCAAAACACCTGATTTTTTTTGCAATGCCTTAGTCAGTTAAGGAATTATATGTATTTATCATGCAGATATAATCATCTTTGCAAAGAAAAAAAATTAAATGCAAAAATATATTTTTACCACTGACACACACTAAGCATTTATATGTCCTTTTAAATGGGTTACCTTTAAAGCTGAAATATATCTGGATTCTTTTTCTTAACAGGACAAAAATTTTGAGTCTGTTCCCAGGATTAAAAAGAGCACAGGAATTCCCAGGAGTTTCATGATGGAAGTGAAGGATCCCAATACAAAGGGCGCTATGCTTACAAATACAGGAAAATATGCAATACCAACTATTGATGCGTAAGTGTTAGTACTTCAGAGGTGGCCAAAGTGTAACCCACAGAGACTGCATGTGCAAGTACTTAAATCAAAATGGAGTAACGTTAGGCTGGCATCTGTAACAGGCTCTAGTTCAGTATCAGTGGCTGTAGTCTGCTCTGTAAAATGCTAGTGAGGTACAGCCTCGGCGAACTGTTGTGGCTGTAACTGGGAAAATATTGGTACACCCTGAAGCTGGTCAAAATGTATTTTTAACCTTTTTCTTGTTTCACTCATACGTATGCTCGTAACTTTCTATGCAAATATATGCACACAATAGTCGGATGCATCACTGCATCCAGGCACTTCCTCCGGCCTCCCCCCCCAAACCTCCAGTTGTGTTCATTTTGCTGTTGCAGGTAATCCACTTTGGCATTAGAAGGTTTGGAAAGCCTTGACTGAAACATGCTGGGGGAATATTTTAATATGTCATAAAACGTGTATTGGTTCATAGAAATTAGCACTGAGATAGTGAATATTGGGCCAACACAGCTAAAGCTAAAACATTTTGTGTTATGAGCAGCAACAACATCTGATCTTGTCCATTTCCATTGTTGACTGGAAAGCTTTGGCTTACAGATAAATCCTTCATTTAAGTATAATAGTAACAAGATACTGAAAATTAATAGTTGTTTGTATGAAAAACTTCTTCCTAAAAATGAACACTTTATGAAAATAGCCAACACTAAGACAGCAGCATTGTCTGCTAGCTATATCAGGGAGTTGAGATTCTTACATTCTGTACCCTGGACTTGGTGTGAATTGCACAAGTCACCTAAACTCTCTGCTTCTGTTTTTACTGTCTTTAAAATGGCTATAATAGTTGCCTGCCTCTGTAATTTTGTCCTGAAAGGTTTCAATACATTCAATTATTGAACAGCAGTGGCGTTAGAATGAAGCCAGTTAGCTGCCTGGACCTTCCTTAAATCATTTAAACCATAGACAAATCTGTGCTTTTTCAATAATTTTTTAAATGTAAAACAAAAAAAATTGCTCCAAGTGCTAGAAGTCAGTATGTCTGCTGTAGGAGTGCTGGTGATGTTTTAAATAATATTTGCAGCTGTCATTAAGCACTTCTTTAAAAAGCTGATTTTTAGCTTATGCTACATCTATGTCAAAGGTTTCTTGCAAAACCCTGCCAGTTTCAGCCAAGACACCAAAGATCTTAAGATCAGAAGGCCTTTAGTGTTTTTATGTAAACTGATTAAGATATACAAAAAAAAAGTAATAGCAAGAATTAAAAAAATACCTACATGCCACTGGAAAACCTCCCTGATGTTGAACCTCTTCATATGTTGAAATCCAAAAGTACTTTGTGCAAAACATACTGCAAATTCAGGTCTAGTGGGAAATGTAACTCACACTTAGAAACCCATGCACGGCCAGCATTAAGGGGTAATGTAAATGCTTCTTCCCAACCTCCAGGTGAGGGTGGAGAGGGAGGTTCCTTTCTCAAACTGGGAAGGATAGGGCATAGTCAAATTGATTTGTTTCTAAAATCATAGTTTTCAAGAGAGGGAAGTGATTGGGCTTGCAGTAAAGGCACTGGAATTTCGGGAGATCTGAGTGCACCCTATTTGTCTCAGTGCCCATAAAACTCAGTAGAAAATAGTTATCCCTTGTAAGGTCCTAATCCAGCAAACACTTATGCAGATGAGCAGTACCTTTTTTAAATAGTGCAGGCACTTTAGATACAAAAGATAGCATCCTCCTGAAGAGATTACTATCAACAAGTGAGAGCAAAGAGCAGAGGAGGAGGAAGGAAGGGTAAGGATTACAAAAGTACATCAGTGCACAAATACTTGGGTTTATGTGCATGGTCTGGTGGTGTTGATTGCAGAGCATCTGAATGTGGTTGCGCTGTATGTAGTGTGCATCAAAATTTGTCCAAAAATATAAGTAACTACTTGACCTGATAAAATCCCTTTAAACATATAAAATATGTTTTTATATAATATTTTATGTTTTTTGGAAACTAAGAAAATATTGGTGTGGCGGGTTGAGGGAGAGGTATCTACATAATCTTTGTATCTAGGTCATGCTGTAATTTTAAAAAGGTACGTGTTACACAGCTACAATTCCACCTTTTCTAAAGCTGAATAAATTTTTACATTATGTACCTCCTTATGTAGAAACAGTATCATGTTTGATCTGTGCTAATTATGCAATAAATAACCACTTACTTGTTTAGGGACTAAATCTCTGCTGTATGATGTTATATAATACTAAGTATATAATTGAATTTACTCAGCAAGTTTTTTTAATTTATTGATTCCATAAAAATAATCAGAAATGTTGATGCCCCTTCTTTAAACAGGCTGAAATTAAATTATTTCTTTCAGGGAGGCTTATGCTATAGGGAAGAAGGAAAAGCCCCCTTTCCTACCGGAGGAACCATCCTCCTCCTCAGAAGAGGATGATCCTATTCCAGACGAATTGTTATGTCTAATCTGCAAAGATATAATGAATGATGCAGTTGTCATTCCCTGCTGTGGAAACAGTTATTGTGATGAATGTAAGTGCCATATTCTGACATTACAGTTAACTCAAAATGCCAGTTGCTCTTGTAAAATGAATAGGAATCTGAATTAACAACAGTTGCTATGCTACTGTATGGTTCTGAAACATGGGTGTCTTAACCAGAAAATCTTTGCATTTTTATCTTGGGGGAAAGGAAAAATGCTGGAGATTTTGGCTGGAACTCCGATTAGAGGAACTTTTTACATAGGGATGGGTAAACATAAGTAAACGTGTATATTTTTTTTATAATCACTGATGTTGAATACATCTAGTTAGAATAAATGCTTTAAGGCCTTCTTCTGCTTTGTTCTTGTTTGATTTGTATGACTTCGCCATATAAATTGTTAGTATCCCAAATTCAGCATTGGCAATTCACTGTAGGATTAAACAGAAGAAAGATAGGCTGTTCAAACTCCCCTTTTAAAGGGACAGTTGGTTAAAAATGTAACCATGATGTAATTTACTAATGCTTTCTTAAAAATAAAATTTATCCATTAATCTAGATTCTAGAGGTTGATTACTTCTTGTATCCCACTCCACTAGATGATGAAAATAAACTAGCTAAGTTAGTTTCACTTGCTGTCAAGCACTAATTTTATCTTGTTCTGTGTGATTTGCAAACACTAAACAATGTTTAAATCCAAACTAGCATTTTTTTTTTAACTTGGATTTTCAAAAGCTCTGGAAACAGTTCTTTTCTTTTATGACCTGTAAATCCTCCTTTTTACAAAGTTTTGTAATCAGCCTGTCATTGTTTCTTTATTTTATTAAAGTATAATACCACATACTAAAACTTCTCAATAAGTCTCTGTTTAAATGTTTTCCACCCAGTCTTTATTTCCCATGGACCCCAATCTTAGTTGTGCATGGGGATATGAGAGTAAAGTATGACTCAAATATTTGTTAGCTCAGATGCTTCTAATTGTTCACAGGTATCAGAACATCACTACTGGAATCAGAGGAACATACCTGCCCAACTTGTCATCAAACAGATGTTTCCCCGGATGCTTTAATTGCCAACAAATTCTTACGCCAGGTAACTTCGCTTTACATGTAAAGTATGTAAGAAAAGCCCATCTTTTTGTAAGTAAGTAAGAGGCAAGAAAATTCTGCTTTATGGAGCCATTAATTAAGGCTGGTTGAGATTTGCACTTCAAATCTGTTAATTGTTTATTTTGAAATGATCACTCTGAAAATTCAGATGGCAAATTCCTTGTTTATGAGATTAGAAAATCAGCTCACTTGTAAATTTTTAGCAAGGAATGTTGACAGATATTTTCATTATTGAATATATAAATTGTCACGCATAATCTGTCAGTGTTCCTTCCTAAAATCTACAAGTGAGCTGATATTCTAATCTCATAAATCTGTTTGTACTTCAGTCTGTATGTCAGAAGGAAATACATCTGAGCAACCTTAACTCTGAGTTAAGGAAGCTTTTTATATGGAACATAATAAAGATACACAGTAACTTTTACAGAATCATGATTTTTCTACCTCTAGGCTGTAAACAACTTCAAAAATGAAACTGGCTACACAAAAAGGCTCCGTAAGCAGATACAGCCACCAAGACAGACAGTTCAGCGGAACCTGCAACCTGCAGTAAGGCCCACGGTTTCCAGACAACAGGATCCTCTAATGATTCCAGTCACTTCTGCACCTTCTCTAACATCATCATTGACTCCTAGTCAATCATCTGTGACGACTACTTTGCCAGTAAATCAGTCTCCTGCCACTGTATCTGCTGCTGATATCTCTGCAACAATGTCTGTGTCTCTTCACTCTGAAAAACCAGAAGGACCTTTTCAGTAAGTAAACCTGTAGGTTAACACAACTGGAAAATAAATTAAAATGTTCCTGCTGGTTTTCCACTTCCATTTAGTTCTAATGCTTTATCTCGTTGGTTGCTGTTTGTACGTGCGTTAGTGATGGTTGACTGACAAACCTCTCCTTTCCAGCTCCAACTACAGCCTTGGAGTTCTTATTTATCGTATTGTCTTTCACTTTCACTGCCGTAATTTAACAGGCCTTAAGAGAGTATCTGGATGACAGATGTAACTCTTATTTCATTTACATTGTATTCTGATTGGGAATTCCACCATAACTTAATTTCCCCTCCTCCACCCCACCTCAAAATCAATTGTGTTCTTTGACATATTGTGTGTATCCAACATATGAATACTTCATAGCCTTGTGGGACCTTATGCTTTCATTAGAGTGGCTCCATAGGAGAATGGCACTCAAGCATTTGTTTCAGTAGACTTTTCTTATCTATTTTGAGTTAGGGCACACCAAGTCTTGTTTCATTCATGTGTATTTGCTTCTGTGTAGAAGAATTAGTTACATTAGTCTGCTCCTATGGAGATGTTCACCATTGCTTTAAATAAAGACATGGTTTTGTGATACGTTGGTGACATGCATTACTCAAGAGCAGCCAGTTTCCTAGATGCACTTGTCTTGATAACTATTTTAAGTCTCTTGTTGTAGGATTATCCTCTTATAGGAACGCTTCTCCCAGTGGTTTTTCTGGAGGAAGGCCCTTTACATTTAGCAGAGGACCTAAAGTTACCATTTGGCTACTTGATATATCAGTCCCTTCCAATCGGAAAGCATTTTTGATTCCTGTTAGGTTTGCTTTTCTTACTACTGAGGAGACCAGTTGTGTTCTCTCAAGCTACAAAAAGGCATCTACACATAAAACTTGCCATTTGCATTAATATTACTCCATCTGCTCAAGTTCTATCATCTATATCAGTGGTTCTCAGCCAGGGGTACATGAATCCCTGTAGATACACAGAGGTCTTCCAGGGGGTACATCAGCTCATCTAGATATTTGCCTAGTTTTACAACAAACTACATAAAAAGCACTAGCAAAGTCAGTACAAACTAAAATTTCATATAGACAATTACTTGCTTATTATACTGCTTTATATCTATACATTGAAATGGAAGTATAATATTTATATTCCAATTGACTTATTTTATTATGGTAAAATGAGAAAATAAGCAATTTTTAATAATAGTTTCCTGTGACACTTTTGCATTTTTATGTCCAATTTTGTAAGCAAGTTTTTAAATGAGGTGAAAATTGGGGGTAAACAAGACCAATCAGACTCCTGAAAGGGGTACAGTAGTCTGGAAAGGACAGAGTCTGACCTAGCTACTATGAAGTACATAAATCAAAGCAAGAGTGACATATGAAGATTTGAGGCATAGAGGGGTCAGAGAGCATTAATTAGTAAGCAGTAAATTTAACTTTTCACACTGTAATTTTAAGGTTCAGAGCTACTTCCTGTGATATTACACTGAAGTAGACTTTAAAAAAATAAACTATAGTTGAAGGCTCACATCTCTAGCTCTGTGGTTTGAACCTAGACGACAGTAAGCTCTATCCAAGAAAGTATCAACCTACTTGTTAGAGAGATTGGGGGTGGGCGAGGTAATATCTTTTACTGCGCCATCTTCTGCTGGTGAGAGAGACAAGCTTTCAAGCTTACACAGAGCTCTTCTTCAGGTCTGGAAAAGGTACTATGAATATCACCGTGAAATACAAGGATACAATACAATACAAATATACAGTATAGCATACCTGTATTGTTAAACACTTGGGGTCCACATTTCAAATGATCTAATCCCAGCCACTAAACTATGTGAAATTATGTAGGTACTAAATTTTACATACCCCTGGAACAGATTTGTATGTCAGTCTAAATGTACACATTTGAAAACTTTTATGTGAAAATATAGAGGCTACTCTGGAAAACGTATCTATGTGTTCCCTTCTGACCCTCCCCTTTAAAAATCTATGTAAAGCTCACTCCTTCAGTAAACTTGTACTTTGGCTTTAGTACTCCTAAATCTGTTTTATGCAACATTTTCTTATTTGCAATAATTAAAATTTGTGCAGCTTTTTCTTACATATCTCAGTTTTTTTACTTTCAGTAATTTAAAACACCATATTTGAATGACACAAATCTTGTTTTTTTCCAGCGATGCTGAGAGTGTTTTGCCTCCTGCTGCTATTGTGACTGCCTCTGAACATTCTAAAACTTCTTCCACTCTGTTGATTAGCACTGTGATGGAAGAGAAGGTAAATTTGACTTAAGCATATATAATAATTTGCATATTTTGAGATATGTCTTCTGAATTCTCCCTCTTGATCTCTAAGGGCTACCAGGTTCCTGTACTAAGACAGCAAGCATTACAAAGTCAGCTGGCTTCACATGGACAGTCAATACCCACTACTGGTGAGTAACCATAACTTCAGCCCTGTTCTTATAGAAATGTATCTTCAGATAAACTAAATGGAATAACTTTTTTTGTCCAAATAGGTCAGCCAATAAGAACCAATACGGTTCGCTCTGCAGGCAACAGGCCAGGCTGGGAACCGTAAGTATATTTACAAAAAATATTTCACTTTGTAATGCTTTTAAGCAGCTTGTTAATTTGTTAAATTAAACTGTGACTTGCTTATTGAACATATTTAATTGTAAACCACCGTTATCTAAGTATATGTAGACAGGTGTGAACCTAAGACAAGTGGTAATCACCATTTTTATATGGATTAATCTGAATTTGTTTTAACAAATTGGGACTATAGATTCCCTTAGGATTACCTAAAGGAAAATTCCAGTGTAACCTAAAAGACATTGCAAAAAATAAATCCACTTTCAAAGAATACATCATTAAAAAGATTTTAAAATCTCAAATATAATTTTAAAAAATCAGGTGGAAAACTGCCCTCTTGATAGTTGCAGAATAGGGCTGAAGGAATTGGCTTTGCCATTTGAAGCTATTAGAAATCAGCATCAAAGTTATAAATTGTATTTATTAAAGAATTTGGCTGATATTGGTTAAAATAAATAAATTATGCAAATAAAAACCCTCATAACATTTACCTTACAGCAATTTTTGAGCTCTGACTTAGTGCTTTCAAATGGTGAAGCTGATTCCTTTCAATCCTGTATTTCATCATCCAGCTGATCCTTCTTTCTGGGATGTATGTTCATTTATTAATTATTGTTATGCTGTAAGCGTACATAGCACTTTACAAAACACTTTAAAAATACAAGGTCCATACCACAGCTATCTTAAAATCTCAAACTCAATAAACAGGACAGCAGTTCAGGCACAAGAAAGTGCAGATGCATCATCGTGAGATCAACATCATAGGAAGGCTCTAAGAAAGAAGTTTTTAAAGAAGTTCAAGAGAAGATTAGTTAACGTTTGTACAGTGCTTTGAAGATGAGAAGTGCAAAGTGTTGAACATGTCAGAGGTTGGCAGAGAAGCGGTGGGCATTTGGTTCACATGAAGTGGGGAGACTGTTGTAAGCATAGGGAACATCTATCCAAAACTGCAAAGCTGAGTGAGGAAAGAAGACTGGGGGAGCTGTTTGGGGGGCGAGGATATGGAGGGGAGAGAGTCAAGAGCACGAGAGGAGTATAGGATGAAATGAGCAGACATATAAGCAGGGAGGAGTTGAAGAGACTTAAATTGAGGACAAGGAGAGGAAATGCCCTCAGAGGGACACCAACTTCATTCACTTTCCTCTTTTAAAATAAGGGCAGAGTGTAACAAACAGTGACACGTGTTTTTGGGTTTCTTTAGAAGTTCAAATCGAGGACGCCCGCATAGTGAACGTACACAAAGGACTCAGGCCCCAACACTACCAGCATCAACACCTGTCTTTGTGACTGTGCCTCCACCTCCCCTGTTTCCTCCACCTCCCCATGCACTTCCTCTTCCACCGGGGGTACCTCCACCACAGTTTCCTCCTCAGTTTCCACCTGGTCAACCTCCACCTGCTGGGTACAATGTCCCCCCACCGGGATACCCCCCAACTCCTGCAAACATATCAACACCTTGGGTACCAACAGCAGTACCAACGGCTCATTCAAATACCATCCCAACGACACAAGCACCTCCTTTATCTAGGGAGGAGTTTTACAGAGAGCAGCGGAGACTTAAAGAGGAGTAAGTATTTGGCTCTGAATGAAGTTGCATTATTTTTCATTATTCTATTTCAATAGCATATTGGACAGCAATTACACTAAAATGCATCTGCCATAAGCAAAAGTGACATATAAAGCAAAATTTTCCAATGTGCTTTGCATTACAGGCGGTAAACCTACAAAACTAAACCAAGACAACTGTAATTCTAAAGTTTGCCATGAAACTCGTATAGGAAATATTAGTGTTTTTTCATAAAAATAGGATGTTCATTTTTTTTATTTGCATGTAATGTCAATTTTTTCATATTAATGTTTGTTTCTTGATTTCTTTTTTTTGTGCATAAATATTCAAACTATCATAATTTTATTTTAACAGAGAAAAGAAAAAGTCCAAACTGGATGAGTTTACAAATGATTTTGCTAAGGAATTGATGGAATATAAGAAAATTCAAAAGGAACGTAGACGGTCATTTTCTAGGTAATTATTTTACACATCTGTAATGGAAAGCCAAATAAATTAGCAGAATTAAAGAGTTTTACTCCATCCCTCTCTCTAGAGGGATTAGCAATATGATACAAATTTCATGGGTAGATCATCATTCAGATTTGGCTCAGATTGAAATAGACTGGAAATAGTTATAATCTTGCAGCAGTTTGACACATTCAAACTGGGTTTAAACAGAGACTTGGAGTGGCTGTCTCACTACCGAAGATAAATTACTTTGCTCACCCATTCTCACCTCCTACTCAGTGGTCGTCATTAGGTCTTAAGTACCGGACTCCATCTCCCCCATTGTTCTCAATGCACCTGGATATCTATAAGATGCCTTTGTGTTACCTATTTTCTGTATTACTGCATCTGAAGAAGAGAGCTGAAGTCTCTCGAAAGCTTAAAGACTAACAAATTTAATATTTGCAGGCATAAAGTGCCACAGAACTCTTGTTGTTTTTACTGTATATAGTGTTGCAGTACATAATATTATGCATACTGTGCAAATTACCAAATAAGCAGTAAAGTTAAATTGACTGAGCTGGCATTTCATTAACTTGAAGACACTTAAAGCTAAATCTTAATTCATGATTTTCTAATGCTTGGTTCTGCACTTTAGGCACTTAGACGTTCCCTTTTAGCATCCTATTGTAACACAAATGATCTGTACAGACTGATTTGCTGAGTAGTGAAATTTGTCAGTGCTTACACGTACCAGTAGAGGCCACTATACACTAGTTAAATCAATGAACAAACATGGCAAGTTAGTATGATGGAAATGAGTCATTGGGCTAGACTCTGGGTCTGTAGTCTTCCTGCATCAATTATTGTGCTAGCTGAAACAAATGAGCAACTTCTGTATGCCATGCAAAGAGACTCTTGTGCAACAAATTACTCATAAGAAGTTTGCAGTGGCATTATGAGTGTGTTAACTGCCTACAGTGGGTTTTGGTAACAAATCATAGAAAAGGGGAAAACATTTTTTGGGAGGATGGGTTTGTTGTTTTTTTTAAAAGCAGAGTGAAGGGACTATTTTACATTAAAAGTGTGTGTTTTGTTTTTTAAGGTCCAAGTCACCATATAGTGCTTCATCTTACTCTAGAAGTTCATATACCTACTCCAAGTCAAGATCAGGTTCATCCCGCTCCCGTTCCTACTCTCGGTCCTTTAGTCGCTCACACTCTCGTTCATACTCACGATCACCTCCCTACCCAAGAAGAGGCAGGGGGAAGAGTCGTAATTATCGTTCTAGGTCAAGATCCCATGGATATCATCGTTCGAGATCGAGGTCACCCCCATATAGAAGATACCATTCACGATCAAGATCTCCAGTTTTTAGAGGCCCATCCCCCACTAAGCGGACTATACCTCAAGGGGAGGGGGAAAGAGAATTTTTTAACCGGTATAGAGAAGTTCCACCATATGACATAAAGGCATATTATGGCAGATCTGTTGATTTTAGAGATCCATTTGAAAAGGAAAGATACAGAGAATGGGAAAGGAACTATCGAGAGTGGTATGAAAAGTTTTACAAAGGCTACGCTGTTGGAGCCCAGCCTAGACCTCCAGTCAATAGAGAGAACTTTTCTCCAGACCGATTTGGTCAACCAGGATCCAGGCGAGAGAATTCCCCATATGCTCGGGGTCGTAGAGAGGATTTTGCTAGTGGACAAAGCCATAGAAGTCGCAATATAGGTAGCAATTATCCAGAAAAGCCTTCAGGCCGAGAAGGCCACAACATTAAAGACCCTACAAAATCAAAAGAGAAGGAAGCTGAAAATCCATCTGGAGATGGTAAAGGAAATAAACATAAAAAGCACAGAAAGAGAAGGAAAGGGGAAGACAATGAAGGCTTTCCCAATGCTGAGTTGTTGGAAGGCTCGCGAAAGCCCAGAGAACCTGGTGGGGGGGAAGAAATTAAAACTGACTCATTGTTCATGCTCCCAAGTAGGGATGATGCTACACCTGTCAGGGATGAGCCTATGGAAGCAGATTCTATTGCTTTTAAACCAGTATCTGAAAAGGAGAAAAAAGAGAAAGATAAACCGAAAGTAAAAGTTGACAAGGCAAAACGGAAAACAGAAGGAACTGCCACTACCAAGAAAGACAGTTTAGTAAAACCGTCTAAAGCACCCCAAGAAAAAGCAGAGGCTGAGCGTGAAAAGTCTCCACGAACTGAACCCTCAGTGAAAAAAGCAAAGGAGGAGTTGCCAAAGGCAGACAGTACTAAATCAACTTCTTCTCAAAAGGATGAGAAGGCACTTGGCACACCACGGAAAGCTAATCCAAAAGTGACAAAAGAGCATCTAGAAACCAGGCCAGCCAAGGATGAAAAAGCAAAGAAAGAGCATCTGAAAGAATCCAAGCCAGATAAGCCATCCAGCAAGGAAGAGAAGTCAAAAAAACCTATGGAAAAAAGCAAACCTACTGATACAAAACCTGAAAAAAGAAAAAGAAAAGCAGAGGAAAAGGTAGAAAAGGAACATGAAACCACTTCATTAAAAACCTCTAAAGCAGAAGTTGCTGAAGTTAAACCATCACCAAAGGGAAAAACTGAGCCTGATGGTGAAAAAACAGAACGATCCCCTGAAAAGGACAAAGCTGCTTCTCTGATTGCCCCAGCAAAAAAGATCAAGCTTAACCGAGAAACAGGCAAAAAGATTGTAAGTGGAGAAAATGTACCTCCTACAAAAGAACCTGCTGAGAAACCTGAGCCTCCCAGTAGCAAAGTTAAACAAGAAAAAGTGAAAGGAAAAATGAGAAGAAAAGTAACAGCAGCTGATGGATCCAGTTCAACTCTTGTTGATTACACCAGGTACCTTCTGGTTTTCTTTCTTCATTTTGTCTCTACTCTCCATAAAATAAAATCTTTAAATTGTCTAATGACAGGAACAACTAACTGTATAGTAAAATGAGCATATGAGCACACGATCAAGCAATGGTAGTGTTAAACTACAAACAGTTGTAGCGTATGGCCTTATCTACGCAAACATTAAGTTCAACAGCAATCTGGGGGTTGACCCTGCTGAGGCACATTAACAGTTTGGTAATGCACTTTGATCTAGTCCTCTTTGAAATGAAACTAGATCAAAGCCCGTTAATGAACTGTTAATGCACATGTGGATTTTCACAGCCCTGACACCAAAATGTAGGCCAGGCCTTAGTCTGCGGCAGGCTAGTGTGAGGTAGATTCATACCCCAGCTTGCTGTGAACTAATTGTTCCTGTAGACAAGCCGTTAAAATACAATCTAATCTGTTAAAAATCAAACTCATGTAAAACAAGCAGATGCTTTGAGCTAGATCCTCGAATTCAGCTAAGTTCCACTCTGCCCAGGACCCAAGTTGGGGGTGCAGAGGAACACCACCCAATGCTGGGGCCCTCCCCATCACCCACTCATGTAGAGTATTGCCCGGTTGGTTGTATGTACTGTGCCTCACTTATTGTGTGGGATGGGGAGAGCGTGTTGCTGCCTTCTCTTCTGTCAGATCTGGCCACTGCTAAAAACAAGACGATACTCATCCAGTATGGAATTTCCATTGTTGTTATCATTTCAATGGTCAAAGGAGCAGAACAAGACAAATTTGAAACTGTTCTAAGGTCTTTTGCTTTGGGGCACAAGATCTTGTGTTAGGATTACTGTAAGAGGAGTTTTAAAAATAAATACGATATCTAGTAATTGTAACACAAAAGTGGCATGGCTCAGTTGGACAGATGAAGAATTAGAGAGTCATTGGTTGCTGTCCTGCCAGTTGAATTGGTGAAGGAGCTACCTTATTTGTCTAGTACTGGTGGAAGTAGGGCACACAGGAATTATCAGATAAGAGATTCCCCAGTCTGATAATGTAATGCATAAACTAATTAAATTCATAGTGGAGAGAGGTGTTATGTTAATTTATTGCTCCTAATTCTTAGCCTGTGGGATCATCTTCTCTTGCCCACTTTTATATATAATATGAATTTGTTTGAAAGGAATATTGAAGATTTAGAATTTAAATTGTGAAGTTAAATAAAAACCACTTTATAGAGTACATCGCTTTGATAAACAAAAATCTGCTGTAACTGTGGATTTTAGGTCTCTAGTAATGTGTGCATTTTACTTTTTCCCCCTCTACCTTAGCACTAGCTCTACCGGAGGCAGCCCCGTTAGAAAGCCTGAAGAAAAGCCAGACACAAAACGAACAGTCATTAAGACCATGGAAGAATATAATAATGATATAACAGCCCCTGCTGAAGATGTCATTATTATGATTCAGGTTCCTCAATCAAAGTGGGATAAAGATGACTTCGAATCTGAAGAGGAAGACATTAAATCTACACAAGCATCTTCAAATGTAGGAAAACCTGCTAGTGTTGTAAAAAATGTCAGTGCTAAGCCCACAAACCCTGTGAAACACAATGAAAAAGAAAACGAGCCTTTGGAAAAAATACAGAAAAGTGCAAAAGAAGCAAATTATGAAAGCTCCCAGCATGAAGCAAAAAGTTCAAAAAATTCTGTGTCAAATGAAAAAGGGAAAACCAAAGACCGGGATCATTCTGTGTCAGACAAAGACACCTCTGAGAAAAGGAAGAGCAGTATTCAACCAGAAAAAGGCCACTCAGAACGTGGGACTGAACAAGGAAACCTAAAAACCCTTTCTCAATCTTCCAAAGACAGCAGAACTTCAGATAAACATGACACTGGGCGTGGATCCTCTGCTAGAGATTTTACTCCTAACAGGGACAAAAAATCTGAGTATGATAGCAGCAGGGATCATTCTAGTTTCAAGCGTAGAGATGAAAAGAATGAGTTAACAAGGAGAAAAGACTCCCCTTCTCGAAACAGAGAGTCTGCATCAGGCCAGAAGAGTAAACCAAGAGAGGAACGTACGGAATTGTCCAAAAAGGGAACGGTAGAGTCGAAAAGGAGCAGCTATAGTCCTCAGCGGGACAGAAGACAGTATGATCACAAAATGGCTTATGATTCCAAACGTTCATCAGATGAACACAAATCTCTAGAGAGAAGTTCAGGTAAAGAGAGAGAGAAACAGATACCAGAAACAAAGAGCAATAAAGACAGAGAGACAAGTGGCAATAAATCAACTTATAGACATGGCTCACCGGATGCAAAAAATGAGAGAGAACATGCTACTGGGCAAAGCGACAAAAGCACCATCAAGCCTAAGCCTCAGGTAAGCCATTCCTCTCGACTCTCTTCTGACTTAACTAGAGAAACTGATGAAGCTGCATTTGTACCAGACTACAATGAAAGCGATAGCGAGAGTAATGTGTCGACAAAAGATGAAGATTCTATAGGAAAAAATGCTAGAGAACTGAAAGAAAAGGCAGTGGATAAATCTAAAGAGACTGTAATTAAAACAACACTTGGCCAACCTGGTGTAAGTAGAAATCAGAGTCAAAGTAGTCCCAGTGTTAGCCGCAGTCGTAGTCAAAGTCCTTCTGAAAGTCAGACTCGAAGCCACAGCAGCAGCGCTAGCTCAGCAGAGAGTCAGGACAGCAAGAAAAAGAAAAAGAAAAAGGACAAAAAGAAACACAAGAAGCATAAAAAACACAAGAAACATAAGAAACACACTGGAAACGAATCTGAATTGGAGAAAAGCCAAAAACACAAACACAAGAAGAAAAAATCCAAGAAGAGCAAAGATAAAGAAAAGGAGAAAGAGAAAGATGACCAAAAAGTGAAATCTGTTACTGTATAAAATGACAGATAAGAAAAATTGACTTAATTACTAAGTCATCTGTATTAAATTTTGTTATAATGTAAACAAATTCAAGCTTTGTAAATAATGACATGAAAGACCTTGTGCTGCACTTAAAATATTGCTGCTTGATTATTTGATTTTTACATCAGAGCTTTATAAAGTGAACATTTTGTACAGAATTGTGAGTTGTGACCATGTAACATGAAAGGTTTTGCTGGGGCATCTTATTTTTAACCACCATTAATTAGTTTGGGTGGAGTTTACTGTACTGTGAATTTTCACATTTGAATTTTTTTTAATTGCCTGGCAGAAAAAGCTGGTATCAGTTCTGAAATATCAGCAGAATGATTTGCAGAGAATACATTACAGCCCTGTTATGTCACTTTTTGATTACAATAAAAAGTTTTCAGTAAACTTTATTCAATGTGATGGAATTTGCAGTAGAAATTGAACATAAACAGGGTATGGATAAGAACAGCAGCAGACAAAAAGACAAATGGAAGATTTCAGGCGGCCGAAATGTACTGAACGTAATATAACAGTTTTAACCTTTAAAAAAACAGTAGAACTTGAGGAAAGTTTTGAACTGAGCTAATAAGGATGGTATTGCAAAAAAGAGCACTTTTTATGTGCCAAGTTATGCCAAGTAGATGTTTTTATATTTAAAAAGGTAATATTACCTGAAAAATAGCCACTATACCTAGCCAATACTGACTTTTTAAAATGTCATATATATGAAGCTGTCAGATGTCAACATTGTTCCAATTTATGTTAAAGAATTCTGGTAAATGTTTACAAATGTATTTTAGGAAACCTGTCCTATATTCTGTATTTCCTTTTGTATCATTGCTGATCACCAAGATAATTTGTGTCTTTAAAATAGAAGCTTTTGCTTTATAGTTAGCTGTTTCATACTGTGATGCCACCATGGAAGTGACTATCACTACCATTGAATTTTGAGGTTAATGAATAAGTTTGACAAGAGGAGGAAGCCAGTTAGAAAGGCAAGCTTTTTATGTAAACATTTCTGAATGATGAGAGGAAATACAGAAAAAGAGTAAATGTAATAATTTTGGTAATTTAAAGAAGACCTCTATAATGTCACTTTTTATTAGTGACAGCAATATTGTTGGAAAGTTAACATGGTGAGAAGTATTTTTCACTGAATTAAGAGCCAAATTCTGGTACAAGTTGAAGCTGATTTCAAAACCCCTTGACTTTCATTGGGTCTGGGATTTGACCTAAACTGAGTTCTGTTTGAAACTATTTAAATTAAAAGCGGCATTTCAGGGCTTCCTGCTTGTGGAGACTATTTTGTTGAAAAGTGACATTGTTTGTGGTGGCAGGAGTTTGACCAGTTTTATCAGGAGAGATCTTAAACTCATACCAGCCTGTTTACGGGTGGGTGGCCTTCATGCAGTAAGCATTGGGTTAAAGATGAGCATTCAAGTGCATCTGCTAGCTAAAACAATAGGAAATCAGGAAGAATTTTGGACTCCATTTCTCAAAAGCAAATTTCCCATTTTTATGGTAAGGCATTTTTCTTATGGTGGACTTACAGCATCTTCTGCTGCACAAAGAAAGGAGTAGCATATTTTAGGGATAAGCCACTTAAATTTTGCTTTGAAAAACCAAAATAATTAGGCAAATGTATAGGAAGTAAAGTTGTTGCAAGCATCTCTTTAAATGTTCCCACATTCCAATCCAGTGCAGCCATTTCATAGCTAAACAAGCAGCAAATGTGTTGGTATTCAAATACATCTGTCAAAGTGACCCTTTCTATTCCCTGTATTCCCGTATCTATTGCTAATTAGAGTGATGGAACTGAAAATAGAGAAGAGTTCACACCTGTGAACCTATTTGGACCCGAGGAGTACAGCAACCTCCTTCAGACTTCAATTAAATTCTAAAAACTCCGGTTAGAAGAAAATGTTAATATGCTCCTTATTTTTCTAGGCTCAAAATAAGACATCCGTTTAGAAATCAGGTTTTGGAAGTTGATTACCACTATGTGCCTTCACAAAAAAGACAAGATGCTATAGTTCTTCATGACCCACTGCTAACAAAAACGGCCAGCGCCTCTGTTTTTAGAATTCAGCTGTCAGAGCTGTAAAACCTACATTAGGGCTTTTGAGGTTTTTCACGTGTCTCCAGTGAGTTTTGAGGTAATATGTGCAGAATCTATATGATCAGCCATCTTCCTTTCCAGATTTCTTGGGGGGTGGAAAAGGCTGAAATACAGCTAATGCATTCAACCTGGAATATGAGAGCATGAGGTACCACTGTCACTTTTGAGCAACCTCTAATATCCAACGAATTTCTGAAGGAAATGTGATTTGGTATTTATGTATTCAGTTTTCATGCAGTCCATAGTTTGCTATGAAGGCAGATGCTCCAAACATATTATCTAGAATTATGGTGTCAAATTAATCTTTGGTGCAACTCCAGTGACTTCAGTGTAGTGAAACTGGGGTGTCCTTAACCCAGAGCATCAAGAGAACTGGATGCATACAGCAAAAGACGCTTGTTTCTAACATCTAAACCAGCTTTTCGAATTTTGACAAAATGGCCAAATCTCTTTAATATAAATCTCTTCCACTGAATGACTGACTTCTGAGAGTTTCTGGCTTCCAACCTAGGGCATCTTGGGAAATCCACTAGTGCTCCATCTGGTCTAGGTTAGTTTATTGATGAAAGGGTCTCTATCCTTGATCCAGTCTTTAATCTGCCATCAGAATGCATTTGCAGTACAGAAGGAATAAGATACATGATGCTGTGATTTGAGATGAACATGGGACAGGCCTGCCAGCATGAAATATGGTACTTTATGGTATTAGCAAGGTTAAGAGCGGAAACTGGAGACGTGGAAATGACTCATGAACGGCGGAGGAAGGAGTGCCTTTGCTACCTGTTGAGCCCTGGTAAATACTGAAAGTGGTCTTGCAATCAGTGATCACTTCCGTCTCACAGGCTGGTGAACATTTGGCAGCTAAGGCTCCCTCCACTCTCCCACACTAGTTTTTACTGGTGTTCCAGAGATTGTAAGTGCTCAGCCATTAATTGAAGATGTGGAGATGGGGCTTGTCTTTTTGATGAACATCTCCCAAATGCAGGTTAGATGTTAACAAAACCAAACTGAAATAGCTTTGAACAGTGTGGGTAAAACTAATTCAAAGTCAGTCTTTACTATTTCTGCCGTAAACTTCCTAGTTCTGCATTAGCCGTAGGTTCTTCCATGGAGAAACAAGACCATCTGAATTTTTAATGTAAAAACAAAACAAAAAAACCCAAACCTACTGGGGGCAACCAAAAAAAAAATCTGACTACACCTGTCAGCCCCATTAGGCCTGCCACTGTATACAGTGTATGTTGTTGCCATAGCCAAGGCCAAACGGGGGATCACATTTCATGCAACTGCTGGAAGACCCGGCACTGGACTAGGACAACCATTGGCTCTAGAAACTGCAACCCATTACTGAAATAGCGATGCAACAGAAAGAGACCACAAAAACTGTCGTCTGCCCTGGGAGATTTATATTGATCCTGAAACTGGGGAATGTTTATAAGCCTAAAGACCACTACCATGGCTCCACAGCAGGAAACATATAATAAATATTCATTGCAAAATGTGTGTGTTGCCTATTGTGCCTCTCTTTAGCTAAAGGTTTTGAAAACTTATCTAGAGAAATGTACCCTGGCCTTTAACAACTACATTGGTTTTGCAAGTCCCAATTGTCAGTAAAAGCTGTATCTGTTTTAGTTTCTCTTCCAAGAACGATACCAGTGAAGGTTCCAGGTCAGTGGAGTTAGATTGTGGGCTTCCTCTCAACACACACAACCACGACCACCAAAAAAAAAAAAACTTAACTTGGGCACAGGTGCTTTTAAAATGCCACATTTCATTTACCCAGAGTATTACACCAGCCCGGTCTGGGGCCCTGTTCGAGTTGGGAATTGCATGAACACTCAAAGGGGATGCCCCAAAGAACAGCCAGTCCTGTAAGGACATATAATTAGAGCAGAGTATCACAGAAGTCTGTGGTGCACTGGCTGGTTTGGTGTGCTGACTCATCTTGGGGTAACTAAATTGTGCTAGAAGAAGGTAAACACACGGATTGCATGTTTTAGTTGATTGCTTTTGTAACTTATGACTCTAAGGTGTGTTTGTATATTTTTCTAAATTTAAATACTTTCCTAATAGTGGTTTCCATGTAAACATTTGTAATTGGCACAAGGATGTTTAATTGCCAGTAACAGATGGCCCCTGAGGCAATCCCTCAAGATATAGTCTATATGCTATGAAAAAAGGATGAAAGTCCTTGTATTAGATAATGTTTCCATGCAGTACCTCTGCTTCCCTGCCTCTAAGCTCTGGCCAGGAGCTGTCTGTATCCTGTTTCGTACAGCACTGAGCGCACCGACTGCTTATCAAATGAGAGAGTTGATAGATGTAAAGATGTCAGTGCAGGTTCCTACCAGTTATTATAAAGCATTGGAATGTTCTGAAATCGGTATGTGAAACGCAGATGTGGGAAAGCATTAACCCTCCCTTCCCCTCACATTACGGGCCGCTTGGTGCTTTTTAATGGTGCTGCTGCAAGAAGCAAAACATCCCAAAAATTGCTCCTGTCTCGTCTCCGATCCACCTCCATGCTAGCCTTAAAGGAAAATGGAGCTTGGTATCAGACGTGGGTGAATTTCAAGTGAAGATTGAGTCCCACAAAATAAATGCTGAAATTTACACTGGGGAAGAGTCGTGGCTAAATAGGAATTCAGTGTACTATCTAGTCCTTCCTTATGTCACCACAGTTACCTGCACTGTTGTACATTTCTATAGTATCATTTGTTTTCTTCTATTTGTGATGTTCCACACCCTTAAAAGGAGCAGCCGGTGCAGCTGATTCCACTCAACATTGTCTTAGAATGAGATGAAGATGTGGTTGCTGGGGGTGAAGAAAGTTTATTAATTTCTCTCTGCACTCTGATGGTTTATAAAGCTACAATGTTGGTCACTGAATTATTTAGGCTTCTTGCCACAGTTGAACACAAGCCAGGAAATACAATGTTTGAGAGAGTCACTGGGGTAGCAGAGATGAGCTGGTCTTGGTAGAAACTAGTCACAGGTTGGGGTTCATAGTGGAGGGGGAGCATTTAAGCTTGGCTGCGAGGGTCATCGCTGTCTAGTGATTAACAGGGAGAACTAGTATAAGGGAAGGTAGCCTGTGTGAGCTTCTCCAGTCCTGCAGAGTGTGGGCCCCATGTGAACACGCAGTCTGCAGCCTCCAAGTCATTGGATAGTCGCTGACTTGGCCACATGCTGACTTTTCCTCCTGGAGACTTCTGAAAACCGGTGCTCATCGGGGAGAGATGACATGGTCCCTGTCCCAAGGAGCTTGCACCCTGCCTTAGAGTCCAGAAACAATTGAGGGGAGGCGCTCGCAGGGACTGGGGCCATTTGTGCAGGGAACTCTGTCTCCGTGTGCTTCTCAGCGGAGCTTTGTGCAGCTCCCCTCCCCGTTGTGCTGGGGTCCCAGAGGGGGGAAAGCAGGGAACTTTTAAGGAGTCCTTTCAACGATAATTTCATAAGTCTTAGACCCTGGCTTTGCATCAACTTTGTGTGTGGCCACGTGAGACCTGTTCTCAAGCACGGCTAGTGCATGGAGGAGGGGAAGGTAGGTGCTGGCATCTCTCCCCTAGGGCTGATGAGCGTTCGGCAGGGCCCTGGGCACCAAAGGAGGCTGCCACCCTCGGGAACCCTCCTGTCCTTGCAGCCTTGCTCGGTGCAAGAGGATCTAGAGAGGGGGTCAGCTCTGCAGCACAGCCCTGCACCAGGAGGGGAGTGCCGAGATGTGAGCCGTGCAGCTGCTGCTGGCTGCAGCCTGGAAGTCAGAGCCCAGGGGGGTTTCCCACCTGGCAGGGGGGAGAGTGATGGACACAGCGAGACCTGGGGAGGGGCCAGAGTGGGGGAGAGATGGGAGATTGTGGGGCCCTGCCTGGGAATGGGTCGCCTGGAGTTGGGGGAGAGGACAGCTAGTTCTGGGGCAGCCTCTCCCCCCAGACCTTGGAGTTTCCTGGAGACTCTGGGGAAGGTGTCGAAAAAGCCCCAAAGCATCTCCTGAGCCAGCCCTACCCATGAGCCCCACCCGCTGTGCAGTGGGGCTGGGGGGGGAGGCTTCTCCTCTGTGCCTAGCGCTGCCTCGAGCCCAGGCCTCCAGGGCAGCACTTCCCTGGAGATGGCAGCTTCCAAGGAGGCGCTGGCTGGCCACAAAGCAAGGCTGCCCGGCTAGCCAGCCCCCACGGGGGCACAGCTGGCTGGGGCACTGCTGGCACCGCAGGCTCCTTACCCCGCTGTCCAGAGCCCTGGTGCGCTGCGCCTGGGCAGCCCCAGAACATGGGAGGAGTCTGCTGTAAGGGTGAACTGCTCCCCCAGGATGCTGATTGGAAACAGGTCCTGCCTTTCCAGGGTAGGCAAACACTCGGAAGGCTGATAGTGCCTCAAATCGACAGCTGCACCCAGTCCATGACCCTGCCCCACTCCCCACACCATGCCGTGCTGTGCTATGAGAGTCGGGAGGAACGAGCACAAATGAGGATGTGCCTTTTCCCCTTCTCCTAGTTGCAACCCTCAGAGCCTTGATATCGATGGGAGAAATTAGCCCTGGATGGTGCAGTAAAGCAAGGTCGGGCTGTGTCCGCCTGGTAATGTAGGTAGGTGGCATGCGTGTGCGCTTTAACCTCATTTTAAAAACCCGTCGTAAACGGCTCTCTCAGTCTGACACGATGAGCTGTCCTGGATACAGCCACAGGAGCATTCGCGCTGTGAAATATTGGTTTCCTGTGCAGAATCTCTCGGTCTCATGGGATTTTTGTGCAGTTTCCCTTGCTGTGCAAACTAGCACAGACCCAATCCATGGGAGGCGTCGATGGTAAGTGGCACCAGAGCCTCTAAGTGTACAGCTGTTGCCAGTTCTGTGGCATACTGTGGTCGGGTATTACAGATCATTTCTCTAGCGCTCCAGCACTCTGGGCTCTGTGTCCTCAAGGAACAGCAATACCAGTGCAAGCGCCTCCTGAGAATACGGCCCACGCCGGGGCAGTAGGGTGTGCACCGGGGTAAACTGCACTGGTGTAGACGGTATCTACGTTAGCACCGCACCACAGCCGTTACAATCCCAGTGTAGATGAGGCCTTACGGTCCTGGGCGCCGATTCTGCAACTTGCGCCATGCCAGCAGATCCTGGCCCCTGTGCTGCGCACCACTGATTTTTAAGGCTCTGCCTGAACGGAGCCAGCTGCGGGCCTGAGTTTAGATGTAATGGAAGGGAAGAGGGCGACACACACAAGGAGATGGATTCGTTACAGACAGGGCACCCACTGATCTACCTGTCCTCTGACTAGTGAGAGGTTCTGCGGGTCTGCAGCCCCCGCCTCCCCCCCCTTGAATTGGGAGAGCTCATGTTACACCCAGGCGGGTCCTCCAAGCCCTTTAGCTGTGGTAATATCCCAAATGCCAGCAAGGTCAGAGAAACCAGTTCCTGTCTTGAAGGATGCATGCTGGTGAATCGAAACGGCAGCTTGTGAGCGAGGGTGTCGCCTTTGCCAGCCGGTATTACGCACAGCATCGCACCCCGACGTTGCTCTGCAGTTCACCACAGGGGCAGTCAGCGCAGGGGCTCGGTCCCAGTTATTCAGGCCCGGGCCTGCCACTGGTGTGGCTGGCCCCGCACATCCAGGCGCTCCCAGTGGAAGCCAGGTCTGCGTCACTGAGCCGCTGTTGCCAGTCGCAGTTTCTGGCCCATCACGCAGGCGTGGGGCTCGCTGAGAAGGCTGCCAGGCCGGGGGCTGGATTCTGGGGGTGGGGGGGGAGTTTTTTTCACAGCGGTGGCTGCACGTAGGCGAAGACGTGCTTTCTGCCCCTTTTCCTGTGAACTCACCCCCGTTTTGCTGGGCACATGCAGGCGACCTGTTCGGGTTTGCTTCAGGTGGGCATTTGAGGCCTGGACAGCAGCCGCCCAGGCCAGGCCGACCACGCCGGTGTTGGCCACGACCACGTCTCCAAGCTTGGCGCTTGATGCAACAGTCACAAACGTCTGGCCCAGGGCTGGTGATGCGTCATCTCCGTCACCCAATCAGGAACTGGAAATACGCCATGTGACTTAGGTAGCTAAGCAACCCCTGCAGGTGGCGGTCCGACTGGACTATTGGCACAGGACGGCGTGCGCGCGTGTTGCCTGGGGGACAAGCCGTGACTGACGCTGGCTGACAAACGGACGCGGCTGGCCACGCAGCAGAGAACCAGCGGGAGGCCTGGGACAGCCCAGGGCCCTCCGTAGTGAGGAATAGGAACGTGCCGGGGATGACGCACCTTCCAGCCCAACGCGCTGGCGAGTGAAGGCTCCTGCCCAGCCCCCACCATTATCCCCCTTTTTACAGCTGAGGAAACTGGGTCTGGCCCAGGGCCACGCAGCGAGTCCGTGACAGACGCCTGGAGAAGGACCCAAAGGTCCTGCCGCTCAGCCCTGGGCGCGAACTGTTAGACCAACCTCCACGTGCCCAAGCGCTGCGCCCCGGTGTGCGCCTCAGAGACAGAGAGACGTGCGCTCGTGCGCCCGCTCGTCTCGATGCTGCTATGGCTCTGGTGGGAGGAGGCGAGCCAGCGGCGGGAACGCCTTCGCAGAGGAGCTGGGGGAAGCCAGGGCCTTTTCTCTCCCCGTGACACGTTTTCGTCTCTGGGCACACCGCCTGCCCCGGCAGAACCTGGCTTGTGCTCTCCTGTGACAGCCTGTTCCGCAGGAGCGTTGACAGCAGCAGTAACGGGGGCGCTTATAGCGTGGCCAGGTCGTCGGGGAGCGACCAGAGCTGTTCGCTCTAGGACAGAGGCTGGATCCAGAGGGGAAATGAGTCCCCAGACAGAGGTTTGGCACCCGGCCATGCTCAGTCAGTGCCTGACAGCGCTTTGGGCTGCGCCAGCCTGGACTGGGCAGCTGTGCCGGGATTTCTCTTGGCGCTGGCATTTCTCTCTCGCTCCAGTCCAACCTTTTCGAATTCTGCTGTGCCGTGGAGGAAGCATCTCGCTCCTGGGGAGAGCCGGGTGGGACCTGGATTTTTCGTTCTGCTGGAAAGGCTGTTCTGAAATGGAACAAAGACATAATTTCCCACAGAATGAAACCAAGAAGAAAAATACAGGTTCAACTCCATCAAAAGGTTTCGACCTGAGTTTGACCTTTTTTTTTTTTCCCCCCCATTTTCTGTTCAGTTTCTATACTGTAAAACTTTCCAGAACGGAAATGAACCATTTTAAAATGGAAAATCAAAAGCTCCCTGGGGCAAAGCAGAACGTTTCATCCTTAGCCACACACTCCCTTCGCATTTTTTTGCAGAAAGAAATTTTTTCAAAAACGACACATTTCCACGAAACGTTTTGATGAGGTGGCATTTTCCGATGGAAAAACATTCTGTCCACAAATTTCTGCGTATCGCCACCCTGAAGAGTGGGGCTTTTGCCACATAACTCCCCTGTGCCCAATGGGTTTTTTTTCTCCTGTGTGTGTGGGGGCGGGGGCACTATGTAGAAGTGGCTTTGGGCACATGTCTTCACACTATTGATAGCCCAGACTCTCAATGGACATTGCCCAACTCCCCCCACTAAAACCTCCCTCCTGAGCGCTGACCCTGGCTAGCGGGCACAGCTATGGCATAAGAGCCAAGTGTGGCTGCCACTGAGACTGGTAACCTGCCCATTGTGCAGTGTGGATGCATGCTCAACCACTGAAGTGCTGCCAGTCCTCCTCTGCCTTCCCATAATTCCCCTTCTGTGCCCAGAAGGACAGACAGGTTTTTCCCACAATTCACTGGGATGAACCACAGCAGCTCAGCTTTTCCCAGTGCAAAGAGCCAGGGGATGTGGCCCCAGCAGTCCTAGCGACACGCACGGGGCGGGGGGGCCGCATCCACGAGCACCCAGTAACGTGCGCAGAGCTTTGCAGCGTCCCTGCTCACACCTGGTGCTCGGCGCCGGTGCGTCTGCAGTGAAGCCATGCCCTGTGCCTAGCGGACCCCTTGAAAACTGGACTGTCTGCGTCGGGTGAATTAATTTTACTGGGCAGTTGTCAGATTCATCGTGTCCTGTGAAACAAGAGAGCCATGCTGAGAGCACGGCCTGGCAGAGCCGCCCCGTTTGCACTGGCTGGTGGATAACTGGGGGTCTGCAGGCGCCTGCCCGGGAGTATTGACGGGTGGGATTCCCCAGGTGCATTCTGTGTCTCGCCCACGGTGCTGCCTCTTGGAAGCCTGGCCTGTACGGGTCAACGGGCAGGCCTGGGGGAAGCTGCTTGCGACTGCAGTTAGGGGCACGGAGATCATCTCGGTCTGGTCGGCAGGCAAGGAGGGGAAAGCAAAGGCAGCCCAGGGTTGTAGGAGCCAGCTCCTCCCAACTGGACTAGTTAAAAGCTAATCAAGGGCCCTGAGCTTCTGAGCCTCCCACCGGGCTGTGAGGATGCAGGCGAGGTGAGCAGAGAGGGCACCTCTGCGGCGGGGATGGAGGGGCCCTAATGAAATGCGGCGCTGCGGATCCGAGGGGGACTGTGAAGGAAGCCGTCAGCACAGACCACGCGCAGCTGGAATTTTGCTCTGGCAGAGCCTCCTCCCAGGGCAGCTTCACACTGGAGCCGGGTAAGGCAGCAGCTCCACTGGAAGAGGGATCCCGACCTGGATCACTCCTCCTGGCTCCTGGGGCTGCGGCTCTGTCGCTCTGGCTAGTGTTCGGCTCCGGCCCGCCTGGGCACATGGACGGGGAGCTGGCAGGCTGGGGGCTGCCTTGGAGGGGATCCTGTTGGGTGCTCTTGTTTAGTTTCTGGCAGCTGACGCATGGTGGAGTTGGCTTTGGGCTATTTCGAAAGGCCGGGATGGTAGCCGGCCGCTTAGAATTTTCTCCACCTCTCACGTTTTGGGCTGAGCTGTCCCAGCGCTGGTCCGTCTGACGGAGTTATTTCTGACCAAGCCATTTTTGAATGCAAAGGCAGAGAAGAAAATACCCCAGGGCTGTTGTGCAAGAAGGACGTAACCCCCTGCATCAATGGTCCGAGGCCAGCCCCAGCCTATGGTTGGAACTGGCGACAAGAAGCTGTTGGGATTTGACCAGGTTTATAAGGGTTTAAGAAACTGCTGTAAAGCCAGGGAGTGTCTAATGCCCTCGCACCAAGGAGTCTGTGTTCCCTGGGATCTCGCTGCGTTCGGCTAGCGCCGCTCAGGGCAATGCAGGAGCTGGGCGGACTGTGCAACCCTGTCCCTGCGGTTCTGTTTGGATACTTGCGCTCAGTCACTTGCACTCAGAGAGAAACCAGCAGACGAGAACACAGGGAACTGGAAACGCACAGACCGAGTTTATTCTCCCACTCTCAGACCAGACAGAACTGGCTGAGCTATCCCATAATAGTCTAGCTCTGTTAGCTATGGCAATCTAGGCAGGACACAAAATACATCACACCTGCCAGCATGAAGGGGTGTGTGGATGGAGACAGGTGCCCTGTCTCACACCCGGTAATACAGGCAAGTTCTTACCTGTTGCTTTTCCACGGGGACCCTGACCCATACAAAGCACAGGTTGGACGGCACGCATGGTCAGTGAAGCAGGGATAGAAGTGAATGTGACAGGGGTCCAGGGAACCTTTCCTGATTTGGGGGCAGAGTCTGTTTGTGTTCATGCTGGTGGAACAGCATGTTTGGCTCCTCAGTGGACTAGATGGACAGTGGACAATGAATGAGGCCGGTCCTGTGGGAATAGGAGCATGTAATCTCCTAGTGAGGTTGTCTCATAATGCGTATGCACAAGGAGGCAGAGTTGAGACTGCCTGGGCCTCCTTTACCTTGGCATTTCCTGACTTTATAGCCTCAACATTCCTTGATGCAGTTTTTTATGTGACTCATTGTGAACCAGTGCTTTTCCCTATCAGGTATAAAACAAAGTCCCCTCACTGTGCAGAGTCAGAAACACTCCTGCCTGGGTTTGGCTTTAACAAAGAAATTACCAATAACAAAGTTCAGCTCATACTTTCTCCCCATATCGTGCTGCTCATAGGTTCCTCCCTAGGAATGCTCAGTTCGGACCCTAGATCCTCTTTTTCTCTCTATAGTGCCATTTCTGCCTCCTTTCTACACCAGGTGAGGTAACCCATTTAGCCCTATCTCAGCAGGCTCAACACCTGCTAGCAGGGTGGGTGTGTCATGCAAACTCTGCCAGCGTGGTGTGGTAATTTACTGTGGGTGCTGTCCTTCCGTCTAAATGGGGCTTCTTCCCACCTTTCGGGGTTGCTCACATCAGAATGTGGCAGTGGCAGTGGCGTCTTTGCCAGGCAAACTGCATTTCGTCCGTTACTTTTATTTGTCACGTGGTGGTGATTGGCCTTCAATGCTTGGTGGAAGCTGGAGTGCGTGGAGGGGGGCGGTTAGATCTGGGTGCCCAGTGGCATGGTGGATAGCAAGGCTCTGTGTGTCTGCTAGGGACAGGGTGCCGTGTGGGCTCTGCGTCTGTCGGAGGGCTGTGGGGTGTAATGTGTGGGGAGGAGAGGGCAGGTGCAGTGTGTGCGCCAAGAAGGCAGCAGGGATGCGGGCAGTGCTGCAGGGGACCTGCCAGGATAGTGCTGGAATTACCGTCAGCCCGCAGGCAGGCCCTGCGCGTGGGCGTCATCCACGAGACCCTGTTGTGGGGCCGGGTTACCCCCCTCTCCTCCTGCTGGGCCTGGCAACCAGCTCTCGGCTGCTCTCAGCCCCTCACCCAGCCGCGGCTGTCAGAGCCACACCAAGCACCCCAGGCTGGGGTGAGCGCCCAGACGGCCCCACCAGCGTGCTCTGGAAGGGGCTCTACGGCCTCACGGCCTCGCCAGGTGCACCTCGTCCCTGTAAATGCAGCCCGGCTTTTACACGTTGCAGCAGGGAGCTGCCAGCCCTGCTCTCTGCCTCCCCAGGCAACTAGACCCAGCTGTGAAAGTCTGACTGGGGCCCAGACCCGACAGTGGAGTTTACTCTGCTGCCTTCCCTGGAGCTGGGAGCTCTTTGCTTTCGCCTCCTTCTGGCTCCTGAGTGGCCTGCAAAGGTCTCCTCTGAGTGCAGACTGAGCACCTGGGGCCGGGCTGCAATCTCTGCTCCCTAGAACCTGCACAAGCCAGTCAGAAGCAGCAGCAGCATCTCCCCTGCTGTTCCTGCAGCCTGACCCACATCCAACAAGACCCTGCCACCAGCTGGTGCTGGAGCAACTTCTTTTCTGGAGAGGTGAGTGAAATTGTCCAACAGGTGCTCCAGGCTGGCCCATTGGAGCAGGGGTCTGGGGCCGCTACCTGCACAGTGTTCTAGCAGAAGTGACTCAGGGAGGCGTTAAACGTTGCTGTGATGGTTTATTTGTATGTCAGCGGCACCCAGAGACCCCAGCTGAATTCAGGCCTCCTTGTGCTGGGCACTGCACCTTGGAAGAGACGGAGCACACAGTCCAAACAGGCAGAACAGATGAAGGGTGGGGAGAGCAGTAGAGAGGGGAGGGGACTTGCCCAAGATCATCCAGCAAGGCTGTGGCAGAGCTGGGGAAATAACCCAAGGTCTCCTGAGTCCCAGCCCAGTGCTCCGTCTGCTGGTTTTGAGATGCATCAAATGTGCCCAACAGAACGGCCCTAAGCAGCTATAACCCCCCCCCAACCTCCTGGTTCAGACCGATACAGCCCATAGCAACCCTCTGCCCCTCACCATGCTTCTGAGAGCGGCAATGACCTCCCCTGTTTCCAGACAGGGAAACTGAGGCACAGAAGAGGACGTGCCTATGGCCACATGGTCAGATGCTTTGTTATAATTTTCATAACAGCTGGGAGCTTTGCTTGCTCCTCTTCCTTCCCCCCTGGCCTAATCTTTTGCTCAGCCAATAGGAATGCAGCGTGTGGCCTGGGAGCCTCTGCAGCACTTTTCAATCTTGAACCAAACACGCTCAGCTGGTGGGAGGAGAGGCCCGCTCTCAGCAGGCTCCTTGCTCAGCTCTGCAAGAGCGGCACTGAGCAGTGACCACCTGGAATCTCCCTGCTGTGAAGAAATAAGCAGGTGCTGTCCCACCACAAATATTAAAATTACACTTAAAACTTCCCCATTTTTTCCCCAACGCTCTGATTTTTTAGTGAATGGCTGTACCCGGGTGTGGCCATTTAATCCCACTTGTGTGTGAGAATCTTTCCTTTGCCTGCGTTGGGCTTTGGGTCAGGTTCCCAGGTAGGTCCATATAGGCCGTGACACACACACATGCTGTGAATGCCTTTGTCTTACCAAATCTCCCCGGGGTTGCACTTTTCTAGGACCTTTTTCCCAGAACACCTTCTGAGGAGCTGCTGGTCCTTTGCTACTGCTGCCCTCAAGCAGACATTTTGCAGCTGTGTGTCTGCTGAGTCCTCCTCTTCCAACCGGTGAGTAAATCATCCTAACTCCTCTTGTACTTGCTCTTTAATATTTCTGAGCGGGGCAGAGTCTCATAAAGGTGAGTACCTCAGTGAATTTCACTGGAGTGAGGTTTACTCTCAAATCCTTACAGCAGCACAACAGAAACCTCCTTCTAACGTCATCCTTTCTATGTATCAGAACTGTTTTTATAAAACCTTCAGTGCATATAAACCCCAGCCAGTCTGAACCGTTTGTAAGACTTGGCTCATAGTTCCATGCTGCTAACATCCATCAGTTAATTACACACCAGATAGCAATTTTTTTGAAGAGTTTTTTAAAACTTTGGTGTCTCGGCTACTTTTGAGCCATCATTAATTGATTTCCCTCTTTCGTTTGTTAATCAATGCACATACTTTCTCGCTGGTACGACTTCCCTCTTGACAAACTTTTAAATGTTCATCTTAACCCTGGTAGTTTAGCATCAGCTCATTTGTTAGTGGTGAAAGATCAAGTTACAACACACAATCTGAAAATTCCTTTCTTGATGGATTAGAAATTTCTCCCAAAATATCATGCCCAAGAATAATCTAGAGATCATGCAGCTGCTGTGCTGGCCCTGTGTATAACGGAAACCACTTCAAGCCAGGGGTTGCTGCACCCCCAGCACTTTTTGTTCCAGCACCTATGACTTTTTAAAAAAAAACCCAGTTATAGAACCACAGACTACAAAAAAGATTCCAAACCCTTTTTAACAGGCGACGTATCTGACTGAAAATAGCTCTTAGACCAAGATTCCTGGGCAGTGTTTGAAACCCTAACACTGGAGCACTTATTGGGACACAGAAAGTGAAATGAATTAAAAGTAGCAGAACTGATTTTTCTTCGTTGTCTGTACTTAGCGAAATGAAGAAAGTAACACAGACAAGTAGTTATGAACGACATTACATTTTATGAATTCTTACCTTTGTAGTGGCCTAAATCAGTATTGTCGTTATGATCCGCCTAGTCAGATTTGGGATTGGGAATATTTTGCTGTATTACCTCCTGATTGTTCTAAATTTACAAATACACTTAAAGTATGGCTTTGATTCTTTTTTTCTTTCTATAAGAATTAGGCACAATGCTCCTGTCAGCTAATTTCTAATTTATTACTTTAAAAAAAACTAGAGTTTTCAGGAGCCTACATGTAGCCCCTGGAGTCATGGTTAAAGTGCCCCCCCCAATCTGAAATGGCACCCCTCCCTTGTCTGATCAGCTAGCACTGCTCTCCAGCCACCCTGAGCCAAGGAAAAATGAATCTGCTCCTCCTGGGTATGCAGCGTTACTTCAACCAGGGCATTGGCACAATCTGTTGGAGCTGAGAACAGCTGTATGTCAATAACCACAGCCAGTCTGCTGGATCCCACGCCGCCGGTGGAGAATGCCCTGCCCAGTCGGTCAGCAAGCTGGAGTGTGGAGCAGCAGGCTGCGACAGAGCCTGAGAAACTAATGATGGAAAGAGCAATCAGTGCATCTAGTTCCCCTCTCCCAGCAGAGTGGTGTCCCACCCCACCCCACCCCTGTGCCCTCTCCTGTGTTTGGTCCTTTACACCTTCACAAAAAATTAGACCAGCTAATCACCGGCTATCCTGCTTTCTGTACCTGCTTTCCCAGAGAACTGGGGCCGGATCCTCAGCCGGTGGAAAGGGACATGGCATCACTGGGTGAAATTCTGCCCCTGTTGAAGTCAATGGGCATTTTGCCAGTGACTTCAATGAGGCTGAACTTTCACTCTGTATTTATCATTGCTTTAAGAGGCGTGATGCTGATTTACATCAGTGGAGGAGCTAGCCATTAATTGCCATGCTCCTGTTTGCAGTGTTATCTGGTGTGATTCCAGTGAAGCCAGGACCACACAAACAACGTGAATATCTGCTGAAAGTGAATTTCAAACTCCACATTCAAGTGTGCATGGCTGAACTTGAATTGCAGTCATCCAGGTGGGCTCCAGAAAAAATGTTCTGTGACCTCGCTACAGGCCATCAAACCTAACCAACGCTGATCGCATCTCCACGCTCACAGAGACAGGGTTTTCTGCTCCTAAATGGCCCACAAGAACAAAGAGACTTGGAATAACTTTAAATAACAATTAAATTCACAAAAATCACAAGCAGTTTGCCAACAGAAAAGGAGGCAACATTTGTAAATTATTTTCTGTAAACTATTTGTAAACTATTTGTCAGCTCTACTCACAACCTGTAATTATACTGTGTGAGGAAACACTCGCTTTTTATACAGAACTGTCCTCTGGCTTTAAAGAAAAGGAATGATTCAGTTTGAGTGCTGTATTTATCTAGCTTTGCAGAATTTGTCCCTGTAAAATGCTTCAAATTGTATTTCAGGACACTAATTGTCATTAATTCTAGTTTTGAAGATGATTAATTTAATGTTTTGTTACAATTTCCATTTCAGTTATGATCTAGGCCTGTATTTTGAAGTATCGTTATGGATTTGGATGAAATGTTGCATGGCTAGTGTTTTTAAAGCTTTCTATTACATTTTTCAACAACTGAATTGGTAATTTTTCATAGATTACCAGGAAAAATGATCAAACAAATCAACAAAACAAAACAAAGAACCCCACCAAACACACAGTCCCATTCCTGCCTTAGTCTGCCAGGGACAGAAATATTTACCATCTCTATATTTAATGTGCTGGTAGTCTGTAATTTCAGTTGGGATGCAGTTTGTGCTGCTGATTATGAATCTCACATTTTTATTTTATCTGTTTTTGCTATCCAAACCAAAAACCTCAGGGAGTGTGGCTCAGAATATTTGTAAACCAGAATCTGATAAGAAAGTATTTTCTGAAGGCAACACCACTTTCTTATCTCTGTTTGCAGTATGTTGCATCTCCAGTTTGTGCAGTGTAGCTGCAATACACACACTTGTGTTTTATCTGTCTGTCCTCGCTATCTGAAAAATATATTGCATATGTGAGGGCAGAATAAAAAATAAAGCAGTCATTGTGTCTCCTGCAATGCATTTAATGTTTTAAATAGCTGCAGAGGCATTTCTATGGGGAAAGGAATGTTAGCAGAATCCAGGGGCTTCTTGATATTTGTCACTTTTAAGTTTTTGACACAGTTTGATTTGAATACATTCATTACACTGTTATTTAAACCGGCCGGGAGATTTCTGCTTTAAACATTCAAATATCTGCGCGTGTTGTTGAACTAAAGTTGCTCATTACGATTTTTTTTTCTCTATCTATCTATACAGATCTAAATAAAAAGTCATGGGGATTGTGTCTCGAGATGATACCCTGGTATTTCCTTAAAGACAGGATGTATGAGAGTTTGCTTGGATATAATTTCTTTCAGCTTCCCAGGTGTATAATCTTGAAGTCAATTTCAATTAAAATTGAAATATTGCGCTAATCCTATCCTTAGTTTAATCCCCTTCCATGTAGACTATGCTATAAATTGATAAATCATAAAGTTAAGCACCTCAAAAGCTAACGTAGTTATTTTGCACTTTAAAAAGTCATTTCTCCATTTTCATGCATGCTCATAAAATAACAGGCTGAGTTTTAGCCAAAAATCACTTAACTTTGCACAAAATTTGACCATAAAACCAAGCACTATTCGAGCATCTACACTGCATTCAGTTCTCTGTACACTAAACAGCTTCCTTCCTAGAAGACATAATCATATCGACTATAATTTCTTCTGTTTAAAAAACAAACAAACCCCAAACAATTCGCTTTTGAATGAAATCTCAGCAGTTTCTGTTCACTGGCCTACGTTTAGAAAAACAAACTTTAAAACCTGAATTTCTAAAGATTTTTAATCCTGTCATTCCAACTGCAAAAATTTCTCTCCATGGCTCTCGGCCATTCTGTATAATGTTAGTTATTTCTGTTTGGCCGCACCTACAAAATACCTTTCCAGCTTTCTCTGCTGGCTGTGGCATCTCCGTGTTCATTCCAATTTTTGTTTGTATTTATTTCAAATCGTTTTTCCTTAAGTGCTGCTCAATAGAACAAAAAATGTGGATCATTACAATATTTTTTAAAACAAAAAATGTTTTCATGTTTCTAATCCGACGCTACTTTTTTTTTAACTCAGCCACTGCGCGCCGACATTTTAAATCCGCCTCAACTGTTTGCTTCCTTCCGCCATGATAAGTTTCTCCTTCCTTGAGTATGTTGTATGTACTGGGATGCGAAAGGCTCTGGCTGTCAGAAGCCTCCATTCATTCTGCAGACTGCAAGCTTCCAGGTAAAGCATGTTGTTGGAGTTTGATTTCTGCATGTGTGTTGGTGCAGCTTCTTTAAAGCAATTTTTTCCCCTGGCATGTGCATAAATTGTTCGGTGCGCTTGCATGAAGTGTGTGAATTGGCACCGTCTGAACCGAGGTGGGTGCGTGTGGGGGAATAAAGATGCCAGCGTGCCAAGAGTACAGATGCTGCATGAACTGTGGAGCCCTTGTAGACAGTCCCAGCTCTGCAGTGGGTAGAGAAATGGCAGCCTTCCAAAGCCATCACAGCTTTTATTCATAGTCTGTATAACAACTACATAACGTCTCGTTGGGTAGTGCCAGCCATGGGTGGACGAGGGAGCTGATGGGAGCATTTTGGAGGAGTGGAAAAGCACAACTTGGAAAATGGGGTTCTCAGAATAGCCGAGATTTTTTTTTTTTCAGGGGAAGAAAATGTTGAGTAGAATCTGCCCTGGCTTGGTGCAAATTTCCGCTGTGAGTCTGCTGACGTCACTGCCAGTCACAATGGGCTGAATATATTTTGCAGTGTGTAGTTGCAGAGCATTTACTGCGGAGTCTGTGACCTGGTTTCCTTCCCTCCTGCAGCAAGGAGTTCTCTCATAAATTCTAAGTCATAATCCAGCACAGCTCCCAGGGCCAGGGCTGCTGTTACAGACCCAGTTTGTTCTCAGTTTCATATTCCCTTTTTCTTCTTCCAAAATTGCTCTCTTCGTCTTTGAATGGAAATGCCTCTGTGAAGTCGATCAATGCCTGCTCATTTAGAGGTAAACGAGAGTCGAATAATTAGTAACGATGCATTCGGTGGCAAAATTCCTCTGCTTTAATTTATATCAACTCTACTCTTGCGGATTGCATCTGGGCCAGGCTTTGACAGTGAGCAGTGGTGCTGAGATGCAGCACAAAGGGATAGTGAGACAGAAAGCAGGAGCTCCAGACAACACTTGGGCATCTTTTCTGGCACGGGTTCCTTCCCTTTCGATAACCTCCCTTGTTTGCAGAGAGAGGGGCTGGCGCAGGATTAGTCATTTGCAGGCAGTTTGTTTTTTCATCAACATTTTGTGTGTGTGTGTGTGTGTGTGTGTGTGTGTGTGTGTGTGTGTCCAGGCTTTTGTCGCCCTTTTGTGAGTGGAATGGTTGTTTGGTAGCAACGAGCAAGGGCTCCTTGCCAAGTCTACCTAATTAAGATTAAGTATATGCAGATTTGCCTTGTTTTCAGCTAATGACAGCTGCAAACAATTATTTGTCATGCTTGCTGATTGTTGATTGGTAAAGGCAAGGCCATGCGAGAATTGTGTGCGTTCTTCCTTTGTATTTCAGCACTCCCGGTTGTACAGTCAGGCGCGGATGTGTGCAGGATGCGTCTTCCCTTTAAGGAGTCTGGGTTTTGCTTAGAATTCAGCCTCTCCCCTTGGCAGTTTGTGTTTTTAGGAACAGAGGTGCCATGTTAGATCTGTCCGAAAGGTGCTAGGGTAACTCAGTTTGGCGTTATTTGTGCTGCTCTGTCTGCATTGGGTATTTTTATTGATTGGTTTGGTTTGGTTTTTTCACACGAGGGCAGACACATCTCGATATTTTCACAGGAAGATGATAAAGGTGTGTTAAAATGGATCTGATGTTGGTTTTTCAAGCCAGCAGTCTTCATCAATTTTCTGCAAACCGAGAACCAAAGCACAGACTAAATGAGTTAGGATGCTGTACTTCTGCACTGAAAGCTTTTAGCTTCACAACAGAGAGCAAGTGCATCTCAGTAAGCACCTTGGCATCTCTCCAAAATGCCTGGGCTTCTTAAGGACGTTCTCATCAAGAGCTTGATTTTTTTTTTTTAATTTTATTATTATGCTGATGAAAGGAGACAGCCTTTCAGACAAAAGAATGTCTGAGAAAACAAAATACTCTGTGCTGCAAATGAAAACACTCTGCATTGTTTTAAGCATGGCGTGGAAATGAGACACATTGGGGGGGAAATAGTGTTTGCAGAGATACAATCACGTTTTATTCGAAATAAATCCCTCTCTTTAGCATGTGCCTCGTGGTTTTGCACTTTCCTACAGAAGTTCTCTCTCTTTTTGTTTGTAGCTTCTCAGTACTGAGGGTCTAGCTGAAGATAGGAGATGTACAAGTCAGCCTTCAGATGGGTCTGGAATTTCTCGCAGGCTTTTTTTTGGTTAGTCTGAGTCCCTCTCAGCTGTTTTCAGTTCAGATGCAATTTAAAATACAATCCAGGAAAATGGAAATGTTGAGGGGGGAAATATTTGAAAATGTGTACCCCAGATAACTCCGTGGTTTCAGCCACGTGCCCCATGTCGTGGGATCAAGGAATTCCAACCACTTTTGAAAACCAAAAGAAAGGTAACTTGCTTGCTGTTTTTAATTAGGATTTTATAGCTCCAGATATTCTTGGTGCTCTGCAGCTGTTAAAATAGCAGCATTCAAGGAGCCTGTGTATGCTGAAGAGAGTCTCGCCTGTCCGTGCGTGTCTGTAGCATCTCTTGCTTTTGTTAGTGAAATAACTTCAGCCTTTTGCGTATTTGAAGAATATGTTGGTGCTTGCAGTGTAATTCCCAGTGGGCCGGTGACACGCATTGCCCATCGCTAGAAAGGTGCTTTTGTACACTGCTGTCCCGTAATAAATCATGAGAAGAATATCTTGGTAGTGTAGTTTCACCATTGATACTTTCTTAAAGGCTGTGAGAGTAGCAAGCAGAAAGGAAACGTATAATTCCCCTCCCCTTAACTCTTCCCTGGCTGCAGTGTAGGTAGAATTCAAACCAACATTCATTAACACTGGCAGACTTCGTTGCTATGAATGACAGAACTTGGCAAGCCGTGAGCAGGTAACGGTGCATCCCTTAAACAATTCAGTCTAGAAAATGCATTTCCAAAGGCTTTGGTCTCTGTGCTCCTCCTAACCCTTTGTTTCCGGGCACTCAGAGTGAATTGCTGACCAGCTGGGCAGTGCAGGATAACTGGAGAACTCGTGGTTAGTAGTGCTTAAAGTTAGGTGGTGGAAATAAACGGCGAAACAGCCGCTGCACAGATACAGCTATCCACGGGAGACACATCACAAAGATTTCCTGCAAAGACTGATCTAGATAGTGAATGGCCCAAATTTAGCTGTGATCAGTGCTCAGGTCTCAGCTGTTGATTTTCCTGGGATCCCATCGCAGCTAACTGCAGTCTGTGAGCAAGGGGTGTTTGTAACCTAGCCTGACAAACTCCAGGATTCTGCTGCTCCTCCCAAACCAGGGTGTGCTCACTGTCTTCCGACGTTGTCTGAACTGGGCTGAGTTTAGTTTCCTAAGGGAAAGGAATTGAAGCACGTCCGGGAGCCCCTTGTGCTGGATGTTGCGTGCTTCAGGGTTGTGGTAACCCAGGTGCTGCACAAAGTCAGTGTAGAATTATTGTGGCTTCTACAGCAGCTGTTTCTGTCGAGGGTGCCTCGTGCACAGTATTGCGTGGTGCTTCCCGGCAGGCGTCGGCTGGATGCCCAGGAAGAGGGGAGAGTGTCAGGGCGGGATTTCGAGAAAAGCATGGCTGGTGGGGAGCAGGAGGGGCCTCTGGATCCGTGGGGCAACAGCCCGAATTCTGGAGAGACGCTGAGAGGGTGCAGATGGGAGGGAGGAGAGGCGGGACTTGGTGGCGAGCAGGGAGAATGTTCCGGGCCTGAGGCCTCGAGGGGAAGAGACAAATGGAGCAGGCTGAGGGGAAGAAGAGAGCAGAGTGCCAGCTGGGGGCTGGGCTGCATCAGGCCTCAAGAACCCGCCAGGTCTGTAGGGAAAACCCTATTTTACGCCTTAATTCTCCTGTGATTGGCTGCCTTCCCCATTATCCCACCTCTTGGGGAAGGCAGCCAACCAGAGCTGCTGTTTGTGGTGAGGGACAGCTTGGTCCTCCAACACCTGCAGCCGCAAGTGCTCGCTGGTGAGTCGCAGCTCCCGGTCGCCCCCGCGCTTGGCTGCCGCTGAGGAGCAGGGCCCAGGAGGGACGGCAGCCAGCCCACGCCTGCCAGCAGCTGTCGGGGGCCGGGGCAGGATTCCTGAGGGGGCCAGGGGTAGGCAGTGTGGATTGTGCCGGGGGGCCGTGTACGCGGAGGGAGAGCGGTGTTGTTTGAGGGCCCTGACGTGGTCTGTGTAGTTGAGGGGGTTTGGAGCAGAGCAGAATGGACTGGCCAAGTTGGGGGTGTGGTAAAATCACTCGTGCGGCCGGGGCGGGGGGTGTTAGACAAGGAGCTGGGGGTCATGGGGGGGAATGCTGTCGAGTGAATTGGGGGCTCTGTGTGTGCCGTAGAGGGGTCTGTGCTGGGGGTGCAGAATCAGTGTTCGAGGGACAGTTCATTGGTGGTGCTTCACGGGACCACAGTTGTCGGGTTCCAATGCTGATAGCAGAGGACGAGGGAGGATTCCACTGCTGATGGCAGAGGATGCGGGACGGATAAAGCACAACAACCAATATGATTGCAAGCAGAATCGTTTATTCCATTTTGTTCTCCAGCTTATATACCTTTTTATCATCTCTGCATACAATGGTCACACAATTGCTGATTGGCTATTATATAATTTCACACACTTAGCATGGGAACAGCTTACATATTATTGGTAGCTTCTTAGCTTACATAGCTTTCTTGTTTACGACCTTGGATACTTTCTACTATCTAGTGGATGGCGGCTAAGTCCGCGGAACTCGCCGCCAGTGAGGCGCCTGAGTGAAAGTGGCCACCTTCCAGCTCCCTGTAGGCAGCCTCACTTGACCCGGTGTCCACCACCAGGCCTGCTGTAACTTTCCACTTAAGTAGCCATCAGGTCAGTGTATGGATAATACACTCCCACACACAGTGGGGGAGGTTTTTGGAGTGGGGGAGGCCGGAACTGGGGCAGCAGGGAAAGAAGATAAAGGAAACGGCTCCTTTAGCCCCTGCTACCGACAATCCATGCTCTCCCCCTGGGAGTTTCTCCTCGGGTTTCTCCCCTGGTTTAAGATGGGCAGAGGGTAAGTAGCATTGAGAGAGGATGGGGGAGAGCACCCGCTGCCGGGTTCGGGCGAGCGGAGCCAGCCGACAGACACCACTGGCAGAGCTCAGGAGGCTGCGAGGCATTTCCGCTCCTCCCCTGTGGTGTGCTCGGGGCCCCCAGTGGTGTGGGCTGCAGCAAGACCTGCACTCCCCTCCCCAGGACCCCGGGCACCCTGCCCAAGCTGAGGGAAGAAGCAGGAAGGCCCGGCACCGGATGTTTTCCATGCACACAGTGACAGGGGTGACTTTCCTTTTAAACCAGATGCTTGTTGCTTTAGCGTACTCGGCATTTGTCAGCCGCACTGACCATTGCAGAACTGCTGCCTGTGGTCCAAGAGCACGTGTGGTGCAGTGACGCTTCCCCGGGGCGCTGATGTTCATCTCATGCGTCCTCTGAGACCTCTAACTCAGGCCCGTTTGCCCCTGGAACGGTGACACCCGACACGCTTTGCTAAGTAACTTTCCTGCTCGCTGGCAGGTGTGTGCGGTCCCGTCTGGTGCATGCAGATGGCTCTCACTGCATTCCCATCCACTCCCTCCTCACTAACACCTGCTGGGGCCATTGGTTTCCAATTGCCGGTTGGCTTTGGAATTGTCTGTCGAGTCCTGTCCGTTCTGGAGAACGACTTGAAGCACTGTCCCAGTGGGAGACATGCAAGGCCCCGTGTGGCCCCATCCTTAGTCCATGGTTTGCGCTTTGCTCTTGCGATGGGCGTTACAAGCGGCTCTTTCCAGCTGAATCTAAAGGGAAGGAACAGGCACTGATATTCCGCACCTTGATAGCACGTCCCCTTGAGGATCTGAAGCTTTCTCCAAACACTGGTTATGTCTTACAGCTCCTGTCCCATAGGTAACTATCGGTAGCAGGGCCAGATTAAGGCTATCTGGGGCCTTAGGCACACCACAAAACAGGTGGGTAGATGGGCTGGACCCACTGCTCTCTTCCCTTTCTACCACACACACCGTCTGCTGCAGGGTTGAGGTTCAGTGGTAGGGCCAGAGCAGTGGGTCTTGGCGTTAACAGTTTCCCCCTCTGAGCTTTTGTTTCTGGCTCTCTGCAGACCCAGGCAGGGGCCATTGTCAGTGATGCTTGAGTAACCTTTTTGAGCTTTTCTTCTCAACCATGAGGGCTAGAAGCTTACTTCTTTTTTAAAATGAAAGCAGAATTTGTGATGTAATCACACGATTCCAGGAGTGGGGGTCTAACTCGGACCAGAATATTAGCTCTGTTTTACAGATAAGAAAACTAAGGCTCCGGGAGAGTGACTTGCCCCAGGTCACACAGGGATTCGGTGTCAAATCCAGGTCTGCAACCCAGAACCCCTAACTGCCAGTGTCATGCCTAATCCATGAGATCACGACGCCTTCCTCATGGGAAGGTAGGAACTTCTCTATAAGATCAGAGCTCTGGGCAGCCTGGCTCTGGGCATACCAATCGCTGCTTGAAACGCAGGTAAAATGCGCTCTAAGGAACTTAGTCAGATGTGTTACGTGGGAGAACGCCGTGCTGGCCCTGCCTGCTTGCGATCAATGTACACCCTGAACTAGCTACAGAGCTACAAATGTTGTCACTGCCCTGAAAAAACATTCAGCCCAAGTTAAAATCTAGGCAGGTTTTTACTGGCTTCTTAATTCTCCCCGGTACAGTGCGGGCAGTGCATTGCTTTCATTCAGTGTCACTTATCCAAATAGTCAGAGGCTGCCGAGACTCTGTTTGGAAAGTTCCCGTTTTTCCTTGGATTTGCTTTAATAATTATTTGCTTTGACTGAAGAAACTGTTATATTTAAATAATACTTTTTTTTTTTTTTTTTTTTTTTTGCCAAAATGCTGTCACAGCAAAGCTGCTTTCCCTTTAGGAACCTCCAAACGTGGCTTCCTTCCAAACCCTTCACCAATATCATTCTGTCAACTTTGTGTCCCCCGGCAGTTTTCCTTCTGCTCTTCCCTTCGAGTGATGTGAGTGGAGAATGAACTGTGGTTGTAGGATTGGAGAAGAAATGCTGGATGGATGGTAACTCTTCGTCAGATCAGACAGGAGGGCAGGGCAGTCAATAGAGAAGGTATAATAAGAGTTTTTCACTGCCACCAAATTAGTCTCTACTCTTTGTGTTTAAGTTTAGCAGAGCTGAGGGTTTCTGCTGGAGTCCCCCTCTAGTATGGAGTACTCCGGTTTGTTTTCTTACTATTCGTAACAGTAAAGAAGCCTCTGCCAGGTAAGGAAGTAGCAATACAAGGATTAGGATTATTTACAAAGTCTTTCTACAAACACAGGAAAGAAAAATGACCATGCTTGGAAGAACACCGACAGCAAAGAGAACCTGTGAAAGAACCAGCCTGCAATCACAGACAGTCACGCCGACTGGCTGCTGTGTTGAAGTGTAGACAGCTACGCCAACTGGCAGTTGCATTGAATTATAGGCAACAGCCACCTCCTTATTTCAAACCAGAGTGTAGGTTTCCTTCTCCCTTCCCACCTCCACCAAACTGTCCTGAGAATTGGATGCAATAGCCCCAACTTCTGGGGAGGGAAAGCTGAACCTTCTGACTCAGCCCAGCAGTGCACGTACCAGATGAACCTGGGCCTTTACTTCCACTCCAAGCATAAGATCTCCCAAGATGGACTAACTGGCATGTCTTTTTGCCCGGGAAAGCTTCTAGAATCTGGGTCTCACTGATTTTCTTGTCAGATTGTACCCGGGCAGTATCCCTGTTGTGGCACCTATCTGTTACATGGGACATTAGAGCAAAGTAAAAGACTGTTTAATCCATTCCAAGAGGCATGGAGTGAAATCCTGATGCCACTGAAGTCGATGGCAAAGCTTCTGTTGACTTCAGTGGAGCCGGGATTTGACCCCTGACCAGGGTCCATTTTTGCGTCCACTGAAGTCACTGGCGATGAAGTCAATGGCAAAGCCCTCTCTGACGTCAGTGGAAGCAGGATTGGACCCTGTATGTATTTGTTAACCTGGCATATATTATCTCTTGCTGTCAATCTTGTGAATTGCCTAAGTAACAAGGCCTCTACCTGGAATGCATCAATAATATGGTAGAATTTATGCCCTGCACTTGGAGGATGGAGAGCTTAATGGACGTAGCTGGTCTATTCCGTTGTGCTTGTTTTTGTTTTCTTAATGGAGACATACATCACTGTTGACAGAAGCAACCGGATGCAACACTGGGTGGAACACTATCACGAACTCTCTTCACATGAAACTACATTTCGGAAGCAGCGTTAAATGCTCCGGGCTCCAGACTATCGAAAAGCTTTATATAGAACCATCTATAAATGTGCTTGAAAAGGCAATCACTTTCCTAGCGCCAGGAAAGGCTACAGGAAAAGATGGAATTCCAGCTGCAGTACTGAAACAAAGCAGACGTGTTGTGGCTAAACATCTGCACAATGTCTTGCTTGGTTGGTGGAGGGAAAGAGGGGTACCACAAGACATGGAGGAGGCCAGCATCATAACAGTGTATAATAACGGAGGAGATAAGAGTGATTGCAACAACTACAGGGGAATCTCTCTCCTTAACGTTGTTGGTAAGGCATCCTCAAAAGACTGCAAGTATTCGTGGAGCATGTATATCCAGAGAGTCAATGCGGCTTCTGCATGGGTAGATCAACTATTGACGTAGTCTTTACACTAATGCAACTGCAAGAAAAGTGCCAAGAACAAGGGAAACCTCTCTATGTGGCCTTCACAGATCTTACAAAGGTGTCTGACCTGGTCAGCAGAAAGGGTCTTTTCCAATTGCTAAAGAGAATTGGTTGTCCCCCAATCCCTCTTAGATTGATTGGATTTTTCCATGATGGTATGAAGGCTACCTACAGTCCTATATAACAGTGATCAATCTGACAGTTTTGAAATCCACAGTAGTGTCAAACGGGGGATGTGTTTTGGCACTACTATACCCTGGTATATTACTCTACTGCTTTCTCAAGCTTTCTCATCTAGCATTGAGGATGTATGTCTCCATGCAAGATTAATGGAAATATCGTCAACATTGCAAGTCCAAGTGCAAAAAGCAAAGTCAATCACCTGCTGGTAGAACAACTTCTTTTTGCTGACAATGCAGTGCTCGTTGCACACAACAAAGAGGGAGTTCAGCAACTTTGCACTAGCTTGTGATGAATTTGGACTACCCATCAGTCTAAAGAAGACAGTGATTATGGCACAAAGTGTGTTGACTGCACCTGAAAATTTATTAGCTAGCACCATGCAAGAAGCTGTGGCAAGTTCTGCTGTCTAGGATTGATTGTATCAGATAATGAGCACTTAGATGACAAAGCTTAATTCTTACGTCGGAAAGGCAGCCACTACATTTGGCCAACTGACTGAGCACACATGACATGGTCTACCAGAAGTGTGTTTTGACCCTTCCTAGCACAACTAGATTATCTTCATTAATCACAGCAATTATGGGTTTTTCTAGGGTTGCATTAGTCTTTGCTTCTAAAAACAATTCTTAGCATCTGCTTGAAGCCCAAAATTTCATATTGCCTCTTTGTAAATCCATAGTACACCGACATCTTGAATATTGCATGAAGATCTGGTCGCCCCATCTCAAAAAAGATGTATGGGAATTGGAAAAGGTACAGAAGAGGGCAACTTAAAATAATTAGGTGTATGGAAAAGCTTCCATATGAGAGATTAATAAGACTGAGTGTTTTCAGCTTGGAAAAAAGACGACTACGAGAGGATATGATAGAAGTCTATAAAATCATGACTAGCGTGGAGAAAGTAAATAAGGAAGTGTTATTTACTTCTTCTCATATCACAAGAACTAGGGGTCATCAAATGAAATTACTAGGCAGCAGGTTTAAAATGAACAAAAAGAAGTATTTCTTCACACAATGCATAGTCAACCTGCGGAACTCCTTGCCAGAGGATGTTGTGAAGGCCAAGACTATAACAGGGTTCAAACAAGAACTAGATAAGTTCATGGAGGATAGGTCCATCAATGGCTATTAGCCAGGGTCGGCAAATATTGCTGTTTGCCTTAGGCTGGGAATGGCCAATGGGATGGATCACTTGATGATTACTTGTTCTATTCATTCCCTCTGAAGCACCTGGCTTTGGCCACTGTCAGAAGACAGGACACTGGGCTAGTTGGACCATTGGTCTGACCCAGCATGGCCGTTCTTATGTTCACAACAGTGTTTGGCTAAAGCTGAGGATCACTTTGAAGATCAGACTCAGTCCTTCAAAACACCATGGAATTTAATCTAATGTCCTGAACACTGGGTGAGAGAGCCACATTTTGCACAGATGTCTCGCTGTTTTCCATGGGCCCAGCTGTCTTGGATTTCCAATCCACTATGAGACTTTGTATTAACGTTTGTAGTAGGATATTTGAAGAACTGCACTGCTGGTTTCATTCCATCTGTTGAGCTGGCAGAAGTGGTGATTCAAGGGGAGCTGAAATGCTGCTTACCTGACAGTTGCAGGATTCTTTGCTTAGCCTGTAACAATTAGCAACACACACGTCTGATGCCTACAGCAGAGCAGACACTTGCTTCTTGCACCATTCTGGGTGTTTAGACTCAGATTACTTCAGCTGTGAGCGGGAAAACAGAAGCTTGAAGTCAGGAGTCAGTAGGCAGATAAGGGAAGAATGGATTTATTAAATGTTTGTCTTAAACTATATTTATCTGAATCTCAAGTGTGCACATTTGAGGTTTTTGACTATTTTAAAAAGCATTTAATTTCCCGATTACGAGTCTTTGTTCTGCATTCTGACCTGATTGGCAAAAACCCAGTACTGACCAGGCTAAGATTTACATCAGCTGCGAAACTCTGAGGATCCTATGGTAAGTAGCTCTTTTTCCAAAGTGTGATCAAGAGACCTAACTGGAAGCCTTTCGTTTTATCTGCAGATCTTAGCAGCTGTCTTAGCTCTTACTTTGGGGGAAGAAGCAATGGCTCCCTTCATGTCAAGAGAAAACTCAAAGAAAGTAGGAGAGGACTCGTGCAAATTGTGAGCCTGATCCAACACCTGGGGGTATCAGCAGTTCCCACTGGACTCAGAGCGTTAAGGCACGGGGGACAGACGCAGGCTTTTCAGGATTGGCCTTCTAGCCCTAAACTAGGTTGATGGAACAGGCTTTTATGTTAAAAGCAACTAAGTGGAATTAAACTGCGTGCTTTGAATGCTTGTTATTTCTTGCTGAGCAATGTGCTCCTATTTGGGCAGAACTGCTCTTTAATTGTGGATATGTTGGAGCGCTGGTTTGTGTTTTGATGTTGTCTAACAAGTGTCTTGTACACATCCCCTGCAATTGCTGCCTGGTGTGTTGGAAGGAAATCTGCAGTGATTAAACAGAGGATATAGGGAAAACGATCCATTTTGTACATGACTATTTACTGTTTCAAGCTGCTGAATATTCAACACAAATCACTTGTGCCCTATATTCAGTGTAATTGCTTTTATTGCAGGGTAAGTATCAGAGATGTCAGTGCAAGCACCACAAACCCAGGGCTCATCTCTGCATTGCTCTGCATTGTTCAAAAGGTAATTAAGGGGGAAGGAGAAATAACTCAGGTGCAGGAGGTTTCTGTCACTTTCCAAACATCCCCTGTGTACAGAGGTTCCCCTCAGGGGACTAGCACTTCCTGATATGTTCATTTAAACAAATGTTTGTCACTGTCAACCAAAATACAGTGCAAATGTAATATTCATCGTTAATAAATAGCTCTAATGCGTGGCACTGCGCAGCTTTTATCCCAGGCTCTCAAAGGGCTTTACAGAGCAAAGCCCAGACTGCACTAACCAGTCGGCTACACTGACTCCGCTTCAGCGTCTCTCACAGGTGGTAGATGATCCTCAGGCAGTACCTCACGTGTCCCGTGTCCCGAGTGAGCTTTTCTCTCTGTCACTTAGGTCTTTTTCCACTCTGGAAACCATGTGTCTTCCACATGGCCCAATTCAGTATCTGCCAGTAGGGCTCCCATCTCCTCTCTTCCTTCTTGTCCTCCCCTGCCTGCAGCTCCTTTCCCTCTGCAGAGCCCCCTGGAGGTTTTTAATCTACGCTCAGAATCGTGGTAATGGGGTTCTACAGTAGCAGCAATTTCATCCCACTTTTGTAATGTACATTTTTGTTACTCTAGAATCATAATGCAAAGTGCCCCTGTGAAAATGTAGTCGCTTCCAGCATATGTGAGTGGTTTTTATGCTCACTAATACCACTTTTCTATCATTCCGTCTCCATATTTGGTATTTCTTTAATAATTAGTGGCAGATTTTGTACGTATGGTTGCAATTATCTAAATGCCTTTGGGACATGTTCTGCCAGATAATTGAATTTCCCTGGTATATGAATGCAAAGAAATTGTTAGTGAATGCAGGCTGGACCCAAGGAATGTTTTGGTGTCCTGTTAAGACAGATGAGGCTTTTTCCTTTTAAAAAACTAATAAAAACAAATTGTTTTGCTTTGCTGTTCTCAGCAAAAGCCTTGCTAGAGGCCAATATTAAAGAGGAGAAAGCATTATCAGTAATTAACTGGATGTGTATTTTAATTATAGCCAATGGTTTTTTCCCTGGTCTGTCAATCCTCCATGTGCCAGATTCAGAGTGTAGCAATCCCCGGACAGAAACATGCAGGGCTTGGAAGAGTCGATCACTGAGTCAGGTAGAGAGTAGAGATGGGAAGGCTCTGGCACTTCATTTAGTCTGTCTCCCTGGTGCCAGGGCAGATCTGTACAATGCATTTTGTAGTGCTTTGTCCAGCCCACTTTTAAAAGTCCCCAGCAACCGGCGCTTCCTCCATTTCCCTTGGGAATTCTGTTCTGGAGCCTGTTGCGTTTTGCTCCTGGGGAGTTTCTCCTGTTTTTCAGCCTAAATTCTCCCTTTCTTAGCTTCCTCCATTAGCTCTTGTTATTTCAGGGGGGGCCTCATCTCCACTGGGGTCATTTACGTACCTTTTCTTACCACTTCATTTGTCTCCGTGCGTGGCCAGTTTGTTGAATTTGGATGTTCAGTTGCAGATTTTTCTCTGATTTTTGCCAGGGAGGCCAGTGGTTTTATAGTAGGGGAACAGCGTGGGAAGCCTGTCTGGTTTCAGATTTGCAAGCAAAGAGCGGAATTCCTACTCCAGCCCCTTCTCGATCCGGTATTAAAGCCTGAAGAGCCCCGAGCGGCATGCCTGGCGCTAGGGGGAAGCTGGATATTTGATCTTGGCTGCTCCCGCAGTCTTCTGCTCCTGGTTTCTCTCTTCCAGGTGACAAAACAAAGTCTCTAAAAGTAAAGTATTTTTAAAACCCAGAGAGTGACCCTGGAGGGGGGTGAGTGAGTCTCCAGAGCAGCTTGTCCTCGGCGCAGCCGGTCGCCCCGTGCCCTCGGCTTTGGGCAGCGCTGCTTGCACAGCTGCAGTACGGACGTCGGGGGGCCGGTCCGACTCCCTGGGAATCCCGCAGAAGCCGGACTTGTCGGGTCCACGGTGCAGTTAGTTCTAACCGTGAGGGGGAATGGTCGGAGCTGTCTTGTGCGAGGGAGCGGGACGGGGGAGATGTTGCAAGTCCTTCAAGAAAGGACTTTCTGAGCCCTGACTTCCCTGCCCCTGGCATCAGCGCCGTTCTAGCAAACAGGCACCACTTGATTTCCCTGTCAAGTGCCAGGGGGCTCGACTGATTGGCAGCCTGGACTATGGCCATGGAGAACTGCAACATCCTGGCTGCAGCGCAAGGCTGCCTCTTTAGCCTGGGTGGTTTTCCTCTGGGCACTTGATGTAAATGATAAAGACCAAATCTTCCTTCCAAGGACCCAAATGACTGGAGGGGATGCCAGTGAGGGGGGGTATCGCCCCCGCCCCCAGCGCCCTGGAGTGGAGACCGTAAAGGAGCCAGCCCTGCCTTCCTCACTGCAGAAGTCAATATTATTATAAGAGAGGCTTTTTGTCATGTGCCAGAGCCATTACACCTTGTCCAACATCTGCACGTTTGCTGCCACGTGGCAGGGTGTGAGCGTCCTGCAGGGTGCGGGGCAGGGCCCCACGTGAAGGCCTTGCCATAGGAGGACACTTCGAACGGGTTGCGGCCAGGCCCCTAAACTCAGCTCTGAAGGGGGGTCCCAGGTGCTAAGGGTCTCAGCTCATCTGTCCAGCTTCTCGGGGCAGTTCGGATGTGGGGTTCCTGGGAACCGGGGGGAATCTGTTTGCATATTGCATGTGAGTTGAGTGAGGGGAGCCCATGGGGGTATGAATGGGGGGTAGTCCCGTGTGTGTGTGAATACCCATGTTTTGCACCCAAATCCCTCTGTGTTTAATCTTCCGCCAGCTGTCATGGCCGTAACAGTCTCTAAACTAGCGAGTTTGTTTTGTTTTGAGAATCCGGTGCTGGGTGCCGGAGGCGTCCCACTTGACTCACCAGAACCACAGCATTCCCTTGCAGCCTAGACGTCCTCCACAGGCCCTGATAACACCGGCTCTGCCAGTCACTGGGTGCCTCCCAGAGTGCACTGGACCCCCCACGACCGTACAGCACCATGCAGCCCGTGGAGGGTCAAAAATCTCTGCTGGGCAGAGCCGCCAACCTGCCACACAGCCAAGCGAGACAGCTGGCTGGTCCCCGCCACAGCTCCTTCCTGGTGCAGTAACATTCCCCCTCGCAGCTCACGTCATTTTTCCCTCCCTTGGGCGAATCCTGTCAGCGCTGGCTCTCTCGCTGTCCCTGTCATCTCAGTGGTGTCCCAGGAGTGAAGTGATGCCCGTGCGTAGCTCCGAGGGGTGCTGATATGTGCTTATAACCTTTGATTTTTTCTGTCTTAGCCTATGACGTCAGGATTTAAAGTGCCAAGAAAAAGAGAGGAATCCTGCCACCCAAAGTGCCACTCTTGAGAGTGAGTATGACTCTATTTCCCTTCCAAAGCTCTTTGAATGACTGAAAATTCAGCCAAAGTTGTTCCATCAACATCCCTATCTCCTTTGGGCCCCAGCCAGGTGACACATGCCAGGGCTCAGCACTTCTTTGGCATAGTCTGAGACGCGACCTAAACTCCTGCCTGGGTCTGGACTCTGCAGGATGGACTGACGGGGCTCCCGGTGAAGTGCTGCGACTGGTGTAGCAAATGTTACGCGCACATTATCAGGGACCAGGGGCAAGTGAGACGTGAGAATGAGAACATGGCACTGCTGACCCCAAAACTGTATTGTCCGACCACCTGAGGCCAAAGAATTAGTGAGAATGAGGGGATATCTCCCCCCATTGTAGCTGCTGTGATATAGCTGTGCTAGTGCAAACCTGAAGTGTAGATACGCTGCACTGGCATGAAAAGTGACTTGCACTAGGGGTTTGCACTGGTGCATCTACACCAGCGTAGCTACACTGGTCCAGAGCCGCAAGCCAGGCTAGAGGTGGTAACACACGGGGTGGGATGGGCCGTGTCAGATTGTTCCTGCATTTCTTGCTGGTCTAGCTGACCAAGTGGGGAAGGATACCAGACATTTCACCCCTTTCCCACAGCTAGGTCCTCAAATCAAAGGAACCCAAGACTGTGACCAAGGCAGTCCCTTGTGCACTCCCCAGCGCACCCATTTGAGAGACGTGTGCTGTTCAGACCTCGATCTCCAGAGGCTTGGGACTGGAGTCTCATCCGCCGCTGACAGGGAACCAAGGAACGTCCCAGAACTGCCCTGGGAGTTTGTTCCCCGCTCTGTGTGGACCTGCATGCCTGGCTGGTGCTAGCGGGAAGAGGAGAACAAGCCCCAGAGTGCTGACCCTTGCTAAGGCTCCAGCCTGACCTCAGCGATCCCCTTTGACACTGTTCCCGCCAACAGCTTTTGTCGTCTTGCTGGAGCCAGCTCCTGGAGAGAATGCAAGAGCTTTCCACGTAGCATTCTCTGGGGAGCCACTACATGCCCGGGCACTGAGGGAGCTCGCCTTGTGCTTTATTGTAGGTGATGGACGAGCTGTCAATCCGTGCCCAGGAAAATATAAACAGGGATCTCAAGAGTGAAGAGAAACAGGTAAGAGAAGTGAATCCACCATTCATCCTCCACCTAAAATCTGAGGGGTCTGAGAAGCCAGTAACGGAGAAAAGAATTAAACCTGGGTGAGAATCAATTCTCTGTGACCTAAATCATTGCATCTGCTGCAGCTCCTAATTAGAACTGCAGCTATTCAAAGAAATACAGCAAAGAGAATAAAGGGATAAAAGAACAAATGCCCTTTATGCATCTAATTTACTGCTGTATTCCAGAGGAGTAGCCAGAACTGATTTTTCGGCAGGGCCTGTGGTTGACGCGGGTGGGCACAAGTCTTGTGTCACAAGCGTTTTACAGAGGCCGATTAAAAACATGGGATGAATTGTTTAAAATCTGATTGGGTGGGCCTGCTTTCAAAGTGGGTGGGCCGTGGCCCCCCCCCCCCCCCCCCAGGCCCACCCGTAGCTGTATTCGAAACTCTCCAGTCCTGACGCTTCTTCCTTGCAAACAGTAAAATGGGCCCTTTCTATGGGGTATAGGCGCATAGGGAAGGTTCTTGTTTTTGTCTTCCTTCTTTTCAATGTCGAGCTATTGAGCCTGATTCTCAGCTGCACCGAATTTGTGCTCAACGCTGCTGGGGAATACAGGGGGAAAAGGGGGATCTAATCCTGCCTTCCGCTCCCCTGATCCTGAAACAGTCCCTGGGGTAATTTACAGTGGCCTCGGCGCTGCTTTACATGATACTGTGCCAGCTGGTCCCCACCTTGCCCAGTCTTGGCATAGTCCTGACACACACAACCCCACCCACAAAGGGCAGGAAGCAGATGCCACAGAGTCGGGTCTAGGGCAGCCACGGAGAATCCTTTCCATTGACTTTGTTCTGTGGAGCTGGGCCTGAGATTCTAGTCTCAGCTGGAGAGCTCGTGAGACTATGATGTTGTAAGACACAAGCCTGAAACCTGAGCTGTTGAGGGGAGAAGGATTTGTACTTGTTTGCTTTCTTAGGCCGTGATGCTCCAAAGACATCTGCATGTGGCTAACTCAGTGACTTCACGTGGTTACTCACCATGTGGTAAATCTTCACGGGACCAGCGCCGAAGATTGTCCATGCATTTCTCTGGTTCCCCCTGGGCTTTGAAGCGCCAGCTAAGCCAGTGGGGCGCTGTGTGGAGTGTAGGGAAGGATGTTTGCAATGGCCAACACACTCAGATCATTTTTTATTGAAAGCTGAGATTCCCAGGAAGAATGATTTGAAAATAAGTTTCTCACAAGGGTAAAATCCCTCAGCAAGTACTGAGCACTTACGGTTGTTTTCCATAGTTCGGTTTGGTTAGAGCTGGATCCTAGCAGCTTTCTGTCTTTTGGCTGCTGGGGGTAAACTGACTTTTAATTGTTTCATATGCTGTTGTTATCAAAGACATAGAGTCACACGCAGATGGGATGAGACGGCCGTGCCGATGCATACATTAGCATGGGGATAGCCGAATGTGTTGGAGGAGTATGTGCATCCTTTAATCAATTAACACCTCCCAAAAACCCACTTCTCACGTCCTGTTGTCCTAGTTTTCAGAGGCAGACGCGCCTATGCACTCTAACCAATAGTTGTACATTGAGGCTTTAGTATTAATGAAGTGTTCCTTCTGGTTCTGTCTGGTCTTAACAGTGTCTGGAAAAACACAGAGGTTTTTCCTCCATATAGAAGTTGACCTTGGCTATTCCACATGTAATACTCACCCTCTGTCCTCCCCAGGACAAGAGCAGGGATAGCACCCAGGACCTTCAGTACAGATCCCTATCACTTGAGTTCAAGGAATAATCCTGTTAACCTGCAACAATAGCAAGCTCTTATCCTCTGTGTGGATCAGTCGTTAGAGAGGGACTCAACCTGCATAGCCAGCATATCTCTTTGCTCTTCTCTTCTTGGCAGTTACTATTCTTATCTGGGCGGCAAATGTGTTGCATGTTTTTAATTTACTGGTTTTGAAATCTCGTAGCCACGCTGTGTGCTGCTCTCAAGGGTCGGTGCATATCTTCCTTCTGAAAAGTCCTCTTCTTCTGCCTTTGTATTTCGCTGTATAAACTGATGGAACCAGCCTTTTATTTATGGAGAACCTGGAAAACCAAAGTGTGACATAGGTGTTGGAAGCTTGCCTGTCCTCTTCTGCGTAGTACTTGGGGCCCAAGAACTATGATGGTGATTGGTGCACCCATACATACCTACTGTGCGGTAGATACGTAGGCAGTAGGTGCTGGATTAACAGTCCTGAAAAATGAAGTCCTTCATTTGTTTATGCACGGAGCAGGAACAGCTTGGACAGTTAGGAGGGAGTGCGGGGAATCTTGTCCTGCCAATAGCCTCCCTGCCCCCAGGTCCTGGGAAAGCAGTGTCTAAGGCGCTATCTCTGCTACGGAACCCACTGTTTCCAAAGCTGTTTCTGTTCACCTGGTTTCGCTGCCGGTGTCTGTGGAGCATCGTTGTTTAAACGTTGTTAAATCAGCTCTTCTCAGGAGCCACGTGGGTTTGCAGCCTGTCCTTCAAGGATGGAGGAGAGGGGCTGAAAGGTGAGACGATTTGAAGGTAATGGGCCCGCTGGGGCATGAGGCTGGTCTGGAGTAGTATTTATTATCTGCATTGCCACAGGCTGGGGCGTCGTTAGTGCAGGCTCTGTACAGATGTGTAGCCAAAAGATGGTTCCTGCCCCAGAGAGCCTGCAGGCTAAGTACCACGGGGCAGCCAAGGCACGGCTCGGGTTACTCCAGGTGCTCAAGTGGGGCAGCATTGCATCTCGGGTGTGGGCCCCAAACAGCATCGTGTATAACCTCAGATCCTGAGCCTGGTCCAACAGCCTGCTCACCCGGAGCAAAAATGCCCTCATCAGCATGACCTTTGCTGACAGCTGTCCTCGCCTCGTAGTGTGGGATGCTGAGGTGTGCAGACAGGTGGGTCTTTTCACTGAGCACCAGTGATTTCCACTGAATACGTCACTGTTCCCTCCTTGTCTAAATGACCCCCAGCCCCACCCATTCTCTTTCTCCATCCCAGTGCCATGCTCTGTTTGCTGATAGAATCATCCTGGAGACATTTGGTTCTCATAACAGGCCAGCGCTGTGGGAAGTTCCTGCTGCGTTAGCAGGCTCAGGGCTTGCTGGGGAATGGTAGGTGCGTGCTGGAGATGCTCTGGATGTGTCTACGCTAGAGAACTGAACCCGTTGAGCAGAAACAGTTTAAGCTTACACGGTTCAGAGCATCCTCCTTAGTCATTCTGATCAGATCCAGAACTATCCCAGGTTTGCCCCGGGCCACGCTAGCACTATCCTACACTGTTTGAATTGCAGTGAGGTCTGCAGAAGCAGTGGATTCTGGGAGGCCAAGGGGCATGACAGAGCCATTTCAGCTAGACCTGCCCACAGTGGAACGAAAGCTGTTCAGACTGCACTGGTCCTTGGACCTGCTCCAAACGATTCTTAGCACGCCCGTAAACTGGCTTGGAGCACTTTTGCATGTGGCTAAGGGGGGCTGTACATAAGTTCCAGGAGGTTAGGACAGAAGATTTCTCTAGTGCAGACAAAGCCATTGAAACAGGCAGCTCATCCCTCCCTCCACCCAGAAGTAAGGAAAGTAGGAGTGGCCTCTAAAAAGGGTGTGGTGTGTGAGCTGAGAAGCCCTGGGAGCAGCCCAGTGTGGGGAGACGGTTTCACTTTGGGCTCCTTTTGTGAATCAAACCAAACCCTCAGTCTGTGTGTCCTGTGTGTGGAGTCGCTGAGGAAGCTGCCTGCTCACAAGTCTCCGTATGCAAATCTGATTTCGTAACCAACAGAGAGAAATCAACATGAATCAACTCATAAAAATGAATGAATATGTTAAAAGGACAAGCTGGGTCTTTCTCAGCAATAACTCAGTGCTACAGGCATTAAAACAGTCTGCTCTGACTAATGACACTTCAGGAGCTTTGCGTCGCATTAGGGTTGCCATGACTATCACTTATTTTATAGGACTTTTTCCCCAAATATTGGATTTCCTCCTTTTAAAATATGACTGCAATTTGCTTCATGCTTCAGTCTTCCTTATAGCCGTGTTTAATAACAGTGCTCTGCTGGGTTACCCCTTAAATACAATAGAGCATCTGGAGGATCAGACTCCATTGTCTGTTGCTGCATGCTCCGGGTATAGGCAGGTAAATAGTACCCGCTGTGCTGCTGAGCGGGTCAGGTGGAGTGTATCCTTACTTGCTGATGATTGATTTCCCTGGCCTGTTGAAGAACGGCGGTAGCTTGCTGGGTGTTGTTGCGAGGAGGGTCACCCAAGAAATGACTGGCTACAAAAGGTTTTGCTGGGATTTGAAATATTTGTGCCTAGGTTTGTTTTTGGGTGTTTTTTTTTTTTTTTGCATTTAACGTGCAAGGTTCCTGTGTGATCTTACAATGGTGCCCCCTGGTGTACACCAGCACAGATTGCACTTGCACACTCAGTAGTGGTTGTGCCAAGAGTTGTTTTAGTCTTGTGGGGACATTCAGGAGCCTTGCTCACCACACTTCCCTCATCACCGAAAGTCTTTGGCTTCTCAGTTTTCGGCCACCGCTGAGTGGCTTTGGAGTCCAGTTGCTCACTCCTCATTGGAGCATCAGCATCACAGATGATTTAGATGAATCTTTACACGTGCATCTCTGATGTTTCAGACCCGGCTCAGAGCTGTGGCTGGTACCAGTGCGTTTTATCCCAGATGGATTTGAGAGTTTTAAAAATAACTTTCCCCTTTTGGCCCAAGCGCTGTGAAGGGAAAACCTGTCACTCAGGTTAATGACCTCACGTTTCCTGTGCAGGTTTAGTAGCAGTCACACTAAAGGCTCTGAAAGTTATTTATGAGCATGAATTAATTCAGCCTCTCAACCCTTTATTGCATGGCAATTGTCCCCGTTTTACTGGTGGAGACACAGAGAATGAAGCCCTAATTTCAGTGTCAACTAGTTCTTGGTTCTTCAGTTTTCACTTGTCTTGAGAGAACATGGGGGTGATCTTCAGAGGTGCGGAGCTCCCAGAAATCCAGCTGCAGTCAGTGAGAGCTATGAGTGCTCAATACCTGTAACAATCAGGTGTCAGGTGTGCTGTGCTGGGCATCTCCAAGTTGAGACACTCAGAATTAATGGCCTAAGTGACAGTTCACACAGCAAATCAGTGGCTGAAATTGAGCCCAGGAGTCCTAGCTTTCAATTCACTGCTTTAAACACCAATCCACACTAGCGAGTTGCCTGTGGCCCATTGGCATCTGAATATTTATCCTGTTATCACATATTTAAAACATAAATGCCGTCTTGTGACTAGGAAGCAGGGTGCATGGAGCTGCATGAGTTGGCCAAGAGAGATTTTTTTTTCCAGGGTGTTCTTATTAGGGCTGGGACAAGCGGTTTTTGCAAACTCAATTCCTCGTGTGCTGTGCCAGGGATCACCCCTTCTGGACAAGTTTTACTCTAGCTGCCACCTGCAAGAATCCGCCTCCTGCGTGCAATTAAGTCGTTCACCTGTATGTGTCATCATTAGGCCTACTGACCCCTTCGAAAGAGGATCTTTCTATTCTGACGTGGTTCTGTTTCTCTTTCATTCTCTGTGTGTTTTCCTTCCCTTTTATTTCTGTTGCCACTGGGGATAATCTCCTGAGCAGGATCTGTGTTCTCCGCAGTTTATCCATGTCAGGAGACCATTGCTCTGCCGAAGCTGTAGCTGTTGTGATAACTCTTTGTTACTTCTCTAGCACACAGAGTGCAGAGCACTTCAAGGGGAGCAGTGGGAGAATGGAGAAGGCCAACAAAACGCTGCATTTCAGGGCTGCCACGGAATTTGTGAAGGTTGCATCAAAGCCACTGGCGGCCATTCTGTGCCCTGCTCTTTTCAGGGCTCCCAGCAGATCAGGGTGTTTCACGCACCCAGCCCACAAAGCTGCCCTCCCACTGCCGCATGCAGCTCTTGCTGGATCTCCCCTACGAAGGGGTTCCTGGGATGGCCTGGAGCCACTGCAGTGGCTCCTACACCCCCACCTCCCGGCTGCCGGCAGAGGGGGTGTGCAGGAGAAGGAGGTGTGAGCGGGGTGCCTAGGAACGCCTGGCTTTCTTAAAGAGCCCCAGAGCTCTTGGCAGCTGGGGCGAGTTAGAGCCAGCCTCCTGGCTCTTTTACAGCACCCTGAGGGACCAGTGCAGCCCAGAACAGCTCCTGAACTGGGGAGCAGAGAGGGCGCCTTGGAGCCCCACTGTGGCTCTGTCCCCACACCTGCCGTGTTGCCCGGAGCCCACATATCCTGGTGCCTGGGAGCCCTGCCTCGTGCTTTGGGTGCAGCACATTCTCTAACCTGACCCGTGTCCCTCGCTCGCTCCTCTCTGCTGCTGCTGGACCCGAACTCCTGCGCAGCGGCGCCGCTGGAGACCGGCACGGAAAGGGTTGATCTTCGGTGACTGCGGCATCGTGCTCTGCTCTCAGTGCCGCTTTTGGATGCAGCGTGGCGCGTCCCGGTCTCCAGGGAGCTGGTGGCATTTTGCCAAGCTGGCATCAGTCTGCGTCTCAAGGACATAGCACGGTGCCTCCCAATCTTTGCGGCAGGAGCCTGCGTGACAGGTGAAGCTGGGGCACTCCTCGGTCTCCGTGGCAGGGCTGGGAAGCTCCCGTTCACCTCGATGAATGATCTCGTACCTGGCTGTAGGCGGGGATTCCTTCGTGTGGCCGAGAGCCGGCTGCGGGTGCTGGATCCAGTCATTCTGCCAGAGGAGTGTGCTGCTCCTTCGGCCAGCCCTGCCGGTAAGCTGTCGGGCCGATTGCCCCCGGGGCGCTGTCCTCTGCGGCTCGTTGCCCCCACTCTCAGAGCACAGGAGGGCACCTAGACCCGTCCAGTCCCTCCTCCTTTCCGCTGGCAGCTGGAATGACGTTAACCCTTCGTGTGCTGGTGCCCCGGCTCGCCTGCGCTGCTGCGGTTCGGCCAACGCAGGGATCCACCGGCCCTGCCCGTCGAACAACTGCCTAGTCCCTCGTCCTTTCTCCCCTTCCTGCCCCGTCATGGGTGCACCCGGAGGGCTGAGTGCCAGGGCCCCGGGAGAGACAGGGCATCGGGGTGGTGGCTGTTGGTATCTAGTGCCCATCTGGGCCATGGCCCAGGGCCATACAGCCGCGTAGCGCCAGAACAAAAGACAAATGCATGCCAGCAAAGCAGGAGCCTGCTGTAAGGGGGCGGGGGCCCACGGGATTGTAAGGCCAGCAAGGGCTGCTCCAGAGAGAGCTTCAGGGCAGAGCTAAGGTGGTGTTTGCAATGTTTGTTTATGGTAGGGCCCGCTGGGTGCTGGGCCCTCCCCAGGTGGAGGGGGAGGGGCGGTCCCTGCTCAGAGGGTACGGCTGAACTTGAAAGGGATTTGGGGTGGGGAGAAGGGGAGTCGGTTCCACCCATTGGGCCACACAGTCACCTCACCTGCCACCTTCTGCCTGGCTGCCAGGGGAGGGCGGTGCCCGGGGCAGATCCCGTCTGCATCCAGGACAGGGCTAGCCCCCGGCAAGGGCTGTTTGTCTGTGCCAGCGGTGTGCAGGCGAAGTCTGCAGGCCACCTCATGGGCAGGCAGCCCGATGGGCACAGCCCAGCCTGACCATGGGCCCCACCCACGGGGAGTGTGTGTCGGGGGGCGGGGGAGGCAGTGCTGGGCACGGGCCGGCTCCTTAGCGCTCGCTGCAGCAAGTTCAGTGGTGTACCGAGGGTCCCCAGCGCCCGGGGGCCAAGCCTGCATTTGCACGAGTCCCCCCACGCAGGGCAGGAGGGGTCCCGGCACCGCCTCCCTGCTGCCCGAGGGAGGGGAGGGGTCTATACCTGTGGGGGGGATGAGGCTTGGGAGGGGGGGCGCAAATGGGTCGGACCTTCACGACACGCAGGGGGGAGGGAAGGGAGGCGGCACTGAGGGGCACCCCTTAGCACCTCCTGCGCCCCCCGCCCATCGTCAAGGGCCGGCCCGGTGCTTACCCGCCACTCCAGCCCCGCAGCCTGGTGCCGGCTCGGATGGGGTGGCCTCACCCCCACCCCCACCTTCCCCCCGGGCTGGCCCTTCACAATGCGCAGGGGGGTGCAGGAGGCTCTGTGCCCCTCAGAGCCTCCTGCGCCCCCCACCCGTCGTGAAGGACCGGCCTGGCTCGCTCCCCCACACCTGTAGCCCAGCGCCAGTTTGGACAGGGCGGCCTCACCCCCCGGCCTGGGGAGGGAGGGCACCGGCCCGGCCCTGACCTGCCCTATGCACGGGGGTGGGAGGCGCTGAGGGGTGCCCCTCAGAGTCTCCTGTGTCCCCCACCTCCTGTGTGTGGTGAAGTGCCCCCCCTCCTGCTCCCGCAGGCCAGTGCCCAGGGGCCTGGCCCCCCTCGCTACATCACTGAGCAAGTTTCCAGGACTGGCCATCTGCAGGCAGCATCCAACGCATGCGTGGTGGTGGGGTGTGTTACTGATGCAGGGAGTTACCACCACGCCAGTTTAACCATCGATTCCTTTCCTAAAGCCAAAGGCCGAAGGGGGTTTATACGATTGCTCTAAACGCAAGAAATTTACAACAGCCAAACAGTTCTAAGCATTTGCTCAAGATACTTGCAAAGGAACTAAACGCAGGGACGCTTAGACACATACTGGGCTGTTCCCACGTGGCCAGGCCAGGATTAGCAACGGACCCTTTCAGAGTTTACTGTTTTATAGCCCTTAACGACCAAGTGATGTCATTGCCAATTATTGGACCTGAACTATGGTCCAAGGAAGCAGTTTCTTAGCTAGCCAATTATTTACTGCACCTGGTCCCCAGTTCTCCATGTTTTATTCCTATTACTTCAGCCCAAACCGTAAATAAGATAAGTCTGGTATTTCAAAGGGTCACAGCAACTCTTCTTCCTCATGATTTCATTCTTTTTGGTCACATGCTTTGGGCCTAATGCTCATGCTAATATCCCAACTCAATTTAAAACCACACATCACCCGAGGTCAGATGTGGGCTTATATTCCTACATTCCCCATCTTAAAACCTTCCGTCCAGTGTGGGTTTTACTACATCAAGGATTTCAAACATACTTCTGCAACTCTGCAATATTTTATATGACCATCAAACTCTGCAATATGAAATCAACACAGTAATTACTACAATAACATGAATAATTACCAGAACTTTAAATGACGGCCTTCAGCAGGAATGTAGTCCCACATTATAAACTCGCTCTGCCTTTAAATCACCCACCTGCAATTTTAATTTTGCCTGTATTTCACTTACATTATAGAAAACTGATACAAAACATAAAAATCTTTCCATTTATCACCACAGGGAATTCAGGTCTGAAATAGAACAAAGGGCAATTAAAATAACATTCTCTGGGTCTGTACTGGAAATGGGGTCTTTCCAGCCACCGCCCAATACTCACCGTTCTCAGTATAGGAATTTTTACTTCACCAACTTCCCAGCATCTCAGCCACGCTGTTCACTTTGCAGACTGTCTCCCAGGGTGAACCCACAGGCTGGCAGCTCTGTCTGTAAGATATTACACCTGCACATATGTGTCATCCCTCCCCCACGTCTACCCCTTGCAAAGAGTAGCACCAGTCTGGGGCTTTCCAGACTTTGTCATTGTCTTCCAACAGTATTTGAGGAGGTAAAACAAATGCCTTCCACACCATATGGGCTGCAGTGGTTTGACATTTAACTAGATGGTATTGGATCCTTGCTACTTTCTTTACCCTGCACTAATTAATTTACCCTTGTTGATTTCTTTACCCTGCACCAAATTTTTAACCTCTCTATAGTGATAAAAGAGGGCAACCATCCTTGTTCTATGTCACGTAAGGCCGCTTTTGCTTTAAATAACACATTTCCAACATACTGCGCATGTCATTGCTTTTGCTTTTTACCTTTCATAATAGCAAATTAACTTTATCTCAGACGTTTAGAAAAAACCATTTACAACATCATGCATATAAAACAATTAAAAGCTCTTCATCAATAAATTCTTTGCTTTGTTGTTTTTTAAAATGCAATGCAATTCTCTAGATGCTAATTCTTAATGCTAAAACACTTCCTCATTTAATAGATGCAATACTTCTGCTGCTAGCTTATGTTAAAATGCTTGGTCATGCTCCCACAGCGTCTTTGTCAGCGTGGTTTCAGAGCGACATACTGGTCCCAAACAGTTTGTTTCCATGCCAATTTTATTAAGTTCCCTTCAGTTTCATTGCTGCCCTACCTTGGCAGATTTATGCATTTTAAATGTTACAGTTTTGGGCATAAAGTCCTTTTAATAGTTTTTAACCTTTTTTGACCAAACTTTAGTGACTGCAAATTACTGAAATTCAATAACACTGGTACATGCATAAACTGAACATTATTATACAATATTTCCTTAATAGATTTAATCCTACACCATTATTTGGACCGGTTTCCAATCTAGGGCATTTCAATTTTTCTTTCTTTACATTTTTTTATACAATTGATCCAAATTAATCATTTTCCATTTATGAAACACCCCCATATACGTTTATCACTCCCTTAATATAATTTACTTTACACCACATTGAACAAAACATTCGGATAGGATTTTTAATGGTTAAGCTCCATTTCTTATGTTCACTGATTTTCCTTGGTGCTGGATTGGTTCCTACTTCCAAAACACACAGACATCTGAAAAAGAAAATCACAGCTTACTGTGGCTCCTTTTTGGAGCCTCTCTAGGAATTTAATTAAGTAGCATGTCTTGTTTATATTTCTTTTAGCCCTTTATATTATACACTGCATGTTCCATGAGAATGCACGCTCCTTTCATAATTTATCCCCCCACCCTTTATTTGCCATAGAGACGTTAGCAAAATTAATGTTCACGTGAAATGTAATTATTTGTTTTGTGCTTAGCGTTCCCATATACCCCTATCAAAATGATTGTCTGATCACTCACAGCCTCCTGGAGGCAATATCAGTGTTCCTAACATCACTTCTTTTGTGCCACCCCCCTGCAAGAGGGGCCCGGTCTCTAATTTTTCATTCCCCGACAGCTCTTTTAGCTGCTGTTTTATGAGTGATCAGGGTCTTTCCAGCACTATTCTGCTTCTGGCCAGCCCTGCCATGACCACACCCTTTAGTCCTTATTTAAAAAGATATTGAACTTTATAAAAGCATTGAGGTACCTAAAGGTTAAATGCTAAATGACAAAGCCAACTATTCCAGTGCTACCTATGTTTGGCTTGAAAGAAAGAGAAGAATGGAGCAAAGCCTGCCAGGAATCCTTGGCAACTGCCCGAAAAGTGTCAACTTGAATGAAAGATTCAAAGGGATTTTTAGTGGGATCTTTTAAAAGCCAATTTATTTTACACAAACAAAATAGAGTTTTACAAGTAAAGAGGGTGTGTTTGAGGTTTTTTAAACCATACATAATTACACAAACGTATTCACGTTTCTTTTAAACGGTTTTGCTCAACGCCCCTTGTGTTGCCCGAATTATTTAATTTATATTTTTTTAAACACAACTGTCCCCAGATTACATTCCCTCCTTGGCCATCAAGTGCCAATGGAAACCCTATCATCTCTTTTGGTGATTGCGAGTAAATTGTCCGTAGTCAAACACTTTAAATCCCATTGTCTCTGTGCTGGCAGCAGGGAGCCCCATTGATTATTTACAGATATATTCATCGGGAAGGGCCCATTTTCTTCAGAATAGTTAAAGGCTTGGCGGGGAATAGCACAGTTGCCGCCTAACCTCCCCTTTGCATAATTAGTTTTATTACAAAGGGTTTCACCGGGCATGACTGCACCCAGTCACACAGCCACAGCTGGCTGGGGTTTCGTTATCCAGCCAGCATTCCCTTTTCCCTTCTCACTTAATGTTACTTCTGATACTTTTCCTACACCAGCCTGCTGAATCCATCCAGCTCTCTGCAGAGTTAGGAAAGTCTGTGCACAGAGGCTGCCTTTCACTCCTCACTCTTTTCCCTTCGTTCCCTCACTCATCTCCCAGGGTGATGCATTGCTCAGCCCATTTCTCTGGTGGCAGCACTGAGCTTCTCGTGGTGTTTTTTTGCACTCATCCTTGCTGCTATCTATATGGTCGCCCTTGGTTTTCGGTCTTTAAAAGTTCAGTGTCATTCAGCGGACCTCTCCCATGCTCTGCCAAGTATTCCTTCGCATGGATATCCACAGTACCTCCCTCCCTTCCCCATACATTCCTGAATTTCTTAGTAGGCGAGAATTCAACAATGGCCCGAGAAGGCAGGTCATTGCCCCTTCTAGGGTATAAAGCAACTGAAATGAACGTCAGTGGGAGTCCCTTCCGTGGTCTGCAGAATGCTGGAATTATTATTATTTATGGCTGGTATTCCCACGACACTCATTTAACCATAAATCCCTCTATTAAATCTAACAGCTAAATGGTATTTATGCAATGGCTCCAAACATACCTAAAAAGCCTCAGTAACAAGCAATTTACTACAGCCAAACAGTGACAAAGCATTTTATAAGCATTGATCAAGATACTTACAAACGGGCTAACCCCAGGGGTGCCTATTGCTGAGCTCCAGCATGGTCAGGCAGGTATTAGCAATGGACCCTTTCAGAGTTTACTTGTTTTATAGCCCTTAACAACCAAGTGATGTCACTGCCAATTATCGGACCTTAGCTAAGGCCAGAGGCAGTGGTTTCTTAGCTAGCCAATTATTTACTGCACTTGGTCCCCAATTAACCATGTTTTATTTCTATTACTTCAGCCCAAACTTGAAAGAAGATAAGGCTGGTATTTCAAAGGGTCAGAGGAACTCTTCTTTCTCATGATTTCATCGCATGCTTTAGGCCTGTTGCTCATGCTGATATCCCAACTCAAATTAAAACCACAGTTCGCCCAGGTCTAATGTGGGCCATCAGGGGAGGTGGTGGAAGCTGGTATTTATTTGGGGGAGATGGGAGAGGAGCGGGAAACATCCGTCTCCTTGCTAATCTGGGAAAAGCTTGAAGGGCCAGTCAATGTGTCCTGTGCTGTACTCATGTGCCCAATGGCCCCGATTCAGCAAGGTGTGTCAGCACATGAAGTGTGCTGGTAAGTGTCCTGGAGGCCAGGATTAGCATGAACAGGTTGGGTGGGTGCAGGTGCTGTGATAGCTCTTTTCCAGGTGGCTCAGTAGAAAGCAGAGGCTCCGTTGCTAAGTGATGGGGCTCGCCGGGGGCTGAAGCAAGCCTGCGCTCCATGCTCTGCCCCGTCGGTTTCTGGGTGCTGGTCTATTTTATAAAGCCCTAGGGGTTGCATCCTTGTTGTCCCCTGAGGCCTAGCCCTCTCCCAGTGTGACACCTCCTGCCGAGGTGTGGTCCCTGGGCTGACAGCCCCCTGGTTTGGAGGGGCGGGGTCTCCTGGCCTGGTGTTCTCATCACGGGGATCTTGACTTTGCAACTCGTTCCCCCCCCACCCTTCCTTGGACTTGGCCCAAGAGTGAACTTCGAGGCCCATCTCTTCCTCCAGCCCCGTGAGAGCGGGGAGGGATTAAGGGCGATTTCCATGTAACTGAGTGGCGGGACAGTCTGAGGGGCAGCTCAGTGTCTTTTGGAGAAGCCTTGTGCCTAGCGGAGCACTTGTACCCTGTGGCATGGGACCCGAGTTCCTGGTTATAGCGAGTCTGCATATTTGTTATCTTTAAAAACCTTACGGCTTCCTGAGCCAGCTTCACAGCAGCTTCTCCTCCGGGCTGCTCCGAAAAGCTAATGTCTTCTGGGTCGGGGGAGACTGCTCCATAGTTATTTCGTGTGTAAGGCCAGAAGGGCCCATGAGATCATCTAGTCTGACCTCCTGGACGTCACAGGTGTTACATTTTTCACCCAGCTATCCCTGTATTAATCCCAAAGCCTTCGCTTACACTAAAAGCGTTTCAGTTCTCCTGCGGCAGCCGTGTGCCGTGGGCAGAGAACCCGAGAGACCAAAGGGCTAGTGGAGCCGGAGGCCCCTGCACGGGCAGAGAGTTGATTAGGTGCAAGAATCCTGGTCTGGCCCGGCCTGATGTTGAAGTGCTTCCTGTGGTTAGCTGAAGTTGCCCGTTGTTGCCTGCCCCGCAGGTGTGCACGCAAAAGTGTTTATGCAAACCCCAAGCTGCCCCCAGAGCTTCCTGGCATGTGCATAGCTCCACACCCTACTGCTGCCCCCAGGGACTTAAAGCCACCATCTTGCCCCGAACCCTTTGAGTTACTGCCTTCATAGGAGCGCTGGCTTTCCTCCTTCCTATTTCCTCCTCCTTTCATCCTAGGGAGAGCTTAGTTTTACAGTCAGCGGTGTGGGGGCAGGGATAGGTAGAGCTCACCACAGTGTTGGCACATGGGGAACAGATTGCTGAGAGCCGCAGGGCAGCAATGGTCTGCCCGGGGACTGCCCAGCCATGCTCGCTTTGTTTTTAATACACACTTTGTACAAGTGACTGGAGCCGTTTGGGAGGCTAAGAAGTGACCCTGGGAAGCAATCTGAACCGCAGCAGTGAGGCAGAGTGTCTGTCTCTCTGCTGGGACTGCTCTTAAGGACACCTCAATGGGAGTAAACCTCCCTTAAATGGGAATAGAGACTTCCACGTCCCTTCCCATCCCACCGGTTTTTTGGGTTTCTTTTTTTTTAAATCCAGGAAATTTCAGTGCAAGTCACTTGAAAGGAAGAAAGCCATCTGTAAGGAATCTGCAGTCAAATGTACACAGAGTGTCATCTCTGTGTGCTGATTAAATCTATCAGGAGGCATTTATATAGCACTCATCGCTGTAGGCTCTAAGAGCTGTAGATAAAACAGAACTGGCCTGAATAACTGGGTTCTGGAATCCTTTTAGCCTATATATCTTGAGTGGGAGATTGTATTGAACTGGCTCGTGTATATGCGTGTGTACCCTGTGTCCTCCACCCAAGGGAGTCAGAACTGGTCATCTGTGTGTCATATGTCCTATACTGCCAAGAGCTAATGGAGATTCTCACTTAGTCCTAGTGGTAGGGGTCTGTGTTTTTAGAGGAAGAGGAGTTGAGTTCTGTGGTTCACAGGGCTGAAACCAAAAGATATAATAATTAATGTGTTTATTTGGCCACTTGAGCCCGTCCTGCTGCTGTGTGTCTGCTCTACACCAGGGCTCTGAGTCTTCCGGCTCCTCTTTATTCTCCTGTTCAGCTCTGGCCTGCCGGACATGGGTTCTGAGAATGCTCCGGCGAGGCATGTTCATACACCACTTGGCTCCGCACAGGGCGTTACATGCTCCACGCTTCGGGTCCTCCCCAGACTAAACGACCGCTGGCCTCCTGTCTGAGCTGAGCTCCCCTAGCCTTCCTCCGCTTCCGACTCACTGCTTCCCGGCCGCTCCTCGTGGCGGGTGCTGCTGGCCTCAGTTCGGGTTGTCTTTGAACTCCCGCTCTTGGTGTCTCCTCTTTGTGGTCTGGGCCCCTGAATTCCCTCTCCGCCTACTCCCCCTCAGACTCAGCTCCCGTCTGACACACACTGGCTCTGTTTCTGGGTCAGGGCTGCAGCCCCCTTGCTGCCTTCTGGTCCCCTTCTGAGCACCTCCTGCCCAGCAGTTCATCTGGCCAAGTCAGCAGAATGGGCTCTCTTCACTCCCCCCCTTCTCTCTCTGACCCGGAACCAGGAGGCCTGGCTAGCTGACCATGTGCTCCGCACGACCTGGTGCTTCCTGAGCCTCCTGAAGAGCACAATAGCTGCAGACCGCCTGCTACTGAGACCTAGGATTTCAGCATTTCCCTGAAACACACGTGGCTGACTTAATACAAAACGAAAACTGGGGTTTTTTTCCCCCCTCTGTGCAGCCAGTCGCCTGTTCCCTCTGCTGCGTTTCATTAAAACCTCCGCGCGGCTCTGCAGACACCTATTTCCAGGGTCTGCCCGTGTGCCAGGAATGCAAATGAACTCGCCTGCGTGGGCTTCCTGTGCAGCAAACTGCAGAATAGATTTGTCCTGCATGTGAAGTAATTAATGGTTTAGGGGAATCAAGCGAATTACATTGCTGCTATTGCCCAATTAGTTAAACTAATTGAGAAGTAAAGATGGCTATCAGAGACTTTGCACCTTGGATGCACCACAGCAGGGGCTCTGTGGTCTCTCTTGGTTGCTATCTGCATTCAGAACCAACCCTATTGTATGAATTGTCCATATCTAAATTTCCCCCAGGTAGATGAGATTATTTCTGATCTGCTGCTTGATTTTCACAGGGAAAATCTTATTAGTATTTATTATTTATTGATGTGATTTGTGTGGGTGTGTACATGTGTGTGTGCTGTGATTTGTGTGGGTGTGTACATGTGTGTGTGCTGTGATTTGTGTGGCTGTGTACACGTGTGTGTGCTGTGAATTGTGCATGTGTACACCCGTGTGTCAAACTAAATCTTTAATTTAAAATTGTAAATGCAGAGAGAGGGTTGTATGTTTGAGCTGCCTGGTCACTGAATTGTGGAACAAGTCACCTCTCACCGGGATTCCACACCCTGTTTCGTACCGTTCGCATTCACTCTGCTACTGCTGGTTTTGCTGTGATTGTCGGTAGATGTTGTTGTAACTTGACCAGCAGTTCTCCAAGTGTTGATGGGGTTGTAACCTGAGGTGATTTATAATTTGTAGTGGGATTTGGGGAGATTTTTTATTTCTAGGATCAGGATATTTTATATTTTTATAACTTTTAAAAACTTTGCACGTTTTCCTGTTGTTAATTATTTTACCTCCATTTAGTGTATTGTTAAAACAGTAAGGGGGGGGGGGGAATCCCACGCCCCATTGAGGAATGGCTGCAGGATAGATGAGCCCTGTGCTTTGTACAGACTGTGTCCTGACCGGGTTGAGAATGGATGTGCGCTCCATTGAGTTATGCTTTCCCCGGTATTCTGTGTGACAGATTACAGCTTGATAGAGCTGCAAACATTGAATAGCAACAGAGGCGTCAATTTAGTTATTAACAAAGGATGGTATTCAAATGACGCTGGCACGGCTCCAAGTTGCAGGAGCTTACGAGGAGCGAGGAGGGTGCATTAAATATTCATCGAAATCTTGGCATTTCATTCGCGTCTTCCCCCCCGCCCCTCCCTCAAAAAAATTATTTAGTTCTAAAGGTTAGATGTCTACTTCAAAATTAATTATTTCATTAACCTGTTATAAATTAAATTTTTACAACTAAGTTTTCTAGGGTTGATTCTAAATGGTTCTTAGTGGCACTTCATCAGGTTTGCTTGTCACGTGACTCGTGACCTTGATCATGTGACAGTACAGACTGATGCTAAAGGCAGCATGTGACCCTAAATGCTACGTGAGCTCAAAAAAAAAAAAAATTTAAATACAAAAATATAAGCAGGTCTCTCTCCTTTTTTTTTTCACCAGCCCTTTCATAGTTCAGTCCCTACCTTTAGTCTAGAGAGATCCTGTAGGTTTAGAAAGCTCCCTGCCACAAATCGCCTGCCAGACCTGGGCAGCAACGTGCCACAGAAGTGTGCTACAAAATCCTGCCCTCTCATTTTGCATCACGACTCCCAATTTGGTAAGTTAACGGATACTTTGAGCAATTAATTTGCGCAGCTTTCCCGGAGTAACTCATTAGCATGCATGGTGCAGAGCCCAGTGTAAATATGCGTGCAATCTCATCAAATAAATGTGAAGGCGCCCTGCCCTCTCCATGGGGTCTGCTGTCAAGCCCGAGAGAGAGGAGATGAGCATGCCTCACTGCAGATGAAGCATTTCTTTACATTTTATCAGAAGGCTCCGGGTGGGGATTTTAATTTATTTACAGTTTTTGTGCCCGTTTTCTGTTCTCTCTCCGTGGAGCCTGCATGGCACGATCCTGGGGACTGGATCGGTGCCAGTATTGTGACACTCTGTAACGGAATGCTTCCATCTGGGAGTCAGACAGACAGTCTTGCGTCCGCTGCCTGTTAGTGCTTTGATGTTGTGACTAAAATTATTTCTCCTGTGTGGGGCTGGGTTTTGTTTTTTCGCGTCCGGGCGCTTCTCGGTGACAAATGGTTGGAGCAGGGATGATCCGTGCTGGTCGCCGATCTTGTTCTGCTCCGTCAGCGCCGGGCTGTCGTCCTGAAGCGGCAGTTGGCAGACAATGCTCGTTTTATTTCGGCATTAAACGGTCCCAGCAGCACCCAAATAAAAGTGCAAGTTAGTCAGTGTCTCCGCACTCCTGAGTAATATCCCTGCGGCGGGGTGGGGCTGCTGCTTTGCTCGAGCTGATTCTGCGGAATAATGAACTGCTCTGCAAATTTACTTGGCAGACAACAGAGAGCTGAATCTTTAATTACGTGAGTGCCATTCCCAATGCTGCTCCAAGTCCAAGTTTAAAAGGACCCTGAGAGACCCACGTCCCAGGTTTGCAGGCTTTAGGCGCTACCAGCCGCCACTTCATTAGGATGCAAGTCCATTGCCATCTCCGTGGAGACCATGGGAAAAGAGGGCTCGGCTGAATTAGTGTCTGGTACAACTGGCAGCCATGCTGAGAAGAGGGCAGCTGCATGCACGCTCTGAAGGGTGCAGATGAATTACTGCCCCTGTTCAGGCAGATGCCTTTGTTCCCCATTTATTGTCAGCAGAGAAATCAGAGAGAAAAGTAAAATTAATCAGGCGCAGTTAGTGATCTGGGGAAAACAGTAGGCAGAGCCCCTGCTCTAAGAACGGAGCAGCAGCAACATTAGTAACATTTTATATAATTTATTTTTTGGGGTCCTTGAACTAATTATCTACAGAAGCTCGTTGGAGCAGACACCGAATATGAATTGTCGTCTGGTGAGGCATTGTAACTGTAGAGATCCCGTATTTAATACCTGGGACATTCCTGCACAATAATTAGCCCCTTTGTGTCACTGAGGGGAGTCAGATGTTACGGAAGCATTTTGAAAGATGTTTGCAAAAAAGGAGGATTTCTCCGGGTTGCTGAATGCTCCTGCCAGTTAGCTTTCTTTGCTCAGGGCTTTTGATTTTATTGTCCATTTACTTCCCTCCAATGCAATCTGCTACTGCTTGGGTGAACGGGGCTCCATATTTGGTGGTCAGGAGTTTCCATTTTGGGGTATGAATTATGCAAGCTCTTTAATTGGCGTAAATGTCCACCCTGCCTCTTCCTCCCAACTTCCAGCCGTCACAAATGTAACCCTTGAAATCAGCCACAGAGGAATTAATTCACAGCCTGAGAATAATTTCTCTCTGCTGCTTGTATGAATTTGTGGCATTTCTGCATTGTCCCAGTGAACAAAAGATAAACAAACAAACAACTTCCCCCTCCCCTCCAAAAAATCCCAAGTAAACCCCAAACCTTACTTTCCTCTGTATGGCAGAAATCCCCTGAAAAGTCCTGGGGAATGGGGCTGATTTCCGGAGCTCTCCCAGTGGGGTTTTGCTCTAATACAACGTGTTTGCATGCAGTGTAAATTCTCCTTCCATTGAAACCTTTCATCTGAACATTCCCTGACGTTATTAAAAAAGAGAAAAAGTGAGGGAAGTTAAATTCCAGTTAGTGCCGAGATTAGCAATGATAGGGACATAACCCAGGTCCAGCTTGCTGCAAGACACATCAGGGCGTCATTACCTTCAGTTATACCAGCCTGTTAGGACTTGGAAAAAGCACCTGCAGCCTTAATTCTCCCGTTCGGTAATGCATAGGTCTCTTTAAAGCTTGAAATTTATTCTCTAGCTATAAGTTGTTTGGGCGTTTTGGGATCTGGACTTTTTCAAAGTGCAGGGATGTGAATGTAACTGGAATTGCAGCATAAACTCGTGCCCTCCAACAGCTGCAGGCGTGTCTGGCGTGGGTCTAGGATGCAGCAAGAGTGTATTTTAATTGTTGCCTTTTCCTCCTGGGCGTAGCTGGCGAGGCGAGGCGCCCAACCAAGCTGCAGGTGTATCGGTGTAACTCAGACCGCACGCCTACTCTAACAGCCAGTTATAATGACCCCCTCATGCTAATGGCATTTGTTCTGAAAAGGGGGGAAGCTCTGGGTTTTCCAGAGGTCACTATAGTGGTGGAAAGCAAACTAGTGTTAATAAATCACGTTTGCTCCCCTCTGGCGGGGAGAGCTGGCCATTGGGCACCAGGACACCTGGCTTCGACGCTGAGCTCTCCCACTAAGCAGGGGCAAGACGCTCAGCCACTCTCCCATTGTTCCTCTGCCCCACCGCAGTTCTGCAGATCCTGACGTTTACAGCGTGCGTGGGGATTCTCCAGGGAAGTGCGAAGTATTCTCATGTGTGGGTCAGATTCAGAGGCTGCATGTTTTACTCAGTCCTGGCCTGGGCTGAACTGCCATGTGTTTCGAGGAGCATTTGGCCAGAGTCAACATGAAGGGCCCAGTTCTGCCATCCCTGCTCAGGTAGCTTGCACCAGTGGGGTCAGCGAGTTCAGAGGGGTCACCACGAGGACAGGGCTGTACGGGAGCGCCTCAGCCTTTGTCCCACTCACGGCGTGGCCCGTGCTCACGACAGCTTAGCTGGCTGGTTTGTGAGAGACCCGTGGGGGCAGGTCCCTGCGTCTCAGCTGACACAAGCATTCTGTGCATTGGGGGGGGGGGGGAAGCTGACCGTGGGTGGTGGGTTTTGACGTTTCCCACGTGGGTCGTCGTCCTGGCCGTTGGTTGGTTACAGGAGGAGAGCGGATGAGAGAGGCACCGAAGTGTTGCCAGTTTCCCTGCCCCACAGTGTTTGCATCCAACGGCTGTCACACCACGTCTTACCTTCGGGCTCTGTTCTGCCTTGTCCTCACAGCCCAGGCTTGGGACTGCGCCAGCCCAGAGAGGGCACCGACGCGTGGATGCCACTGCTCGGAGGGCAGCAAGCCGCCTCGGTGCAGAGCGTCCATCCGCCAGCTACGGCAGAGCCACGTGCCTCGCCCCTCGCTGCACCGTGGGCCCCAGGGGAGCAGGGCCTCTGCGAGGAGCCCAGGCATTGCGGTGCGGCCTGGCCCTGACGCATGCCGTGCTACACCACCCGGAGGACACTCCTTGGCCACATCCCTGCAAACTGCAGGGCGGAGTAAGGTCCCGACAGAGGCTGCCCCTGAAATCCTGACCTCGTCAGGGGCCAAGCAGGGTCTGGTGCGTCTGCTAAGCATTGGGCACTTGTATGTGCTGCACAAATAACGATTCTGTCTCTGATCCTGCCCTTGTTGATGGGGCCCCTCAGTGCTCTCTCTTGGGGCCCCTCCCTGGCTCTCTTGTCTCCTGAGTGGATTTCCTCTTCCCCACTGCAAGCCTGCAGTGCCGTGGGAGATGGGAGAGGTGTCCTGGCGTGTGGATCGTCTCCAGGAACTCAAGTCCACCTGGGAGGTTCCCCCCGCCCCCCTACACGATCTTGGTGCAGCTCTTGGTACCACCAGTGGCTCTGTCCTAGAGCGCCTGTGTCCTGCACACCCAGCTCCTGGTGTGAGTCCTGTGTCTCCTTCCGTTCTGCTGTAATTTCCAGTGGATGCTTTGCACTGTGCCCTGGTTTCCTCTGCTGTGGGGCTCAGGTCCTGGCGCCTCTTCTCCACCTGCCCTCCCCCACTGCGACAGTCACTGCTCGCCTCGGCGTTTGGATGTCACGTCCGTGCAGACCGCTCCTGTGGCAGGGCCCACGTCCAGAGAGTCTTGTGGCGAACACACCGTGACACGTTTCCCTGAAGCGGCTGCCAGGTGCCTCCATGCACCCACTATCACAGGGGCTCGTCTGCTCTCGGCTCCCGACTCAGACAGAGGCCCCAACCCACCAAGAAGTAACAGACGTTCGGTACGTTCTTGAGAGCCCCTGTGGGTGAGTGGGGGGCTGGTCTCCCCAGAGCAGCCAACGTTGCCTTACGTAAAGCTCTGCTAACTGCATTCAGCCCCGTGGGTCCCTGAGGATTCCTCTGGACCCACGTTCTTTGGTGCCTCACTTTGCAAGACAAAGTGTCTGAGGTGTGGGGGGAGCTGAAATGATGAGGGCCCCTTTGAGGCTCCAGAAGGTCTGTATAGCCTGTCATAACATCCTAGCCTACATCTCCCTTCTGCTCCCTCTGCTCCGCCAGGCTGTCTCTCGACTGCACTATCTGCTCGGTGCACCAGAGCATTCTGCCCCTGTGTGCTCCAGCAGGTCGCATTCTTCCACCCAGGTCTCCACCTCCCCCTCACGCTCTTTAATTCAAACTGCACATTTTCTTTCAGGGCCAGAAATTTCTTTCTTCCCGCTTCTCCGTTCCCGGTAAGCCTCCGTCTTCAGCGTGTTGCTAGAATGCATCTTGCCTCGCCTCTCTTAAATCATTGTTCCTGCCTTCTGTCCAAGACCAGCTAATGTGACTCCCCCTGTTTTGTGGCCTTTCTAAATCTCTGCTCTTGGAACACCAGGAGAGTCTCAGTGGGGTCACCAAACTGGACTCTCAGGCCAGGAAATGGGATCCTATCAGGCCATCCCCTTCCCTGCCCCCCATTCGTCTCAAAATCCAGTTTCTCTCCATACTTCGACTGTAGCTGATCTGTGGCCTCACATCCACCTTCTCCTATGCCCATTGCACTGCTCCAATTCAAGCTTCTCTGCTCTTCTCCATAGGTGGGAGGGAGTTGCTCGTGTATGTGATACCTTTTCCAGCCCGAAGCCCCCACCCCAGCCTATTGCTACTTCCTCTCTTCAAATCTCAGCTTAAGCCCTTCACGTCCTCTGGGACCTACACCTGCCTCCAAACCCTGCCCTCCGTTCCCCAGTGCTGCTGCTTTCCAGCCCTCAGACCAGCTACCTTGTCTGCAGCAGGTGCAGGAGTCGCTTGCTCTGGCAGATGCTTTTCTGGGACCTGGTTTCTTACTGGCCCTTCCCTACCTCAGATGTGGTGTCTCAGGGCTGTCTTCGCGGCCGCCCTAACACCAGAGATGCTGTAAAGATCTGTTGTATTTTGTGTCTTGGTTTGGTTTGTTTGGGAGCCAAAGAATTTTGTGTTTGTAAGTGAAAGGGCATTTAGCTCTCACCAGGATTCTCTCGTATAACTGCAATAGCCCATGAGGTGAACCGGAGCCAGGGGAAATGCATCCGGAAATGGGACCCATCCATAAACAATGGTGAACTGGAATTCTCCCCGGATATGGTTGGTGGCTTGGTCTGCCCACTGGAGTGCCAGAGCATCAGAGGCTGCTGTGCTAGACAGATACCACCCCGTGAAACCCCTCTTTTGTGCCGAATCGGTCCCTTATTCCTAGAGTCTCAAGGCAACTCATGGAAAAGCTGATGCCGCTCTCTCTGCTTCTGTACTTCCCTGGCTAAGGCTCCCTGAGCCGAGCCTGCAAAGATAGACGGCACCTCTTCAAAGCCCAGGGGGCAGCCTTTGGTTAGACTCCTCCGTTGGTATCACACGCCAGCTAAGAAAATATTCAGTTAATGATCGTGTTGGTAGAAAGCCCTGTGGCAGCCTGCTGCTAGCTGGAGGGCAAGCCCAGCACCCCTGGCTCAGCGGAGTCAGTAGCAGGTTGCTCTGTACCAGGTAGGTGGTGCTGACGTGCATCCCGCTAGCCACGTGCCACTCTCAGACGCTGACCTCGCCCAGTTTAGGGCAGCGTGGCAAGCCAGGGTCGGTGGAACCTTCCCCTGGGGTTGTGAGGGCAGAGTCTTACCCGCCGGGCTGCTTTGTGAGATGTTCACGCTTTCCCAGCAGAACCGAGTTCAGCTTCATTCTCTCTCCTGGCGCCCAGTGAGCAGCAGCGGAAGGAATTCGGGGACAATGGTTCTGGCAGCCTGCTCTGATTGAGTTGCGTTTCTAGAGTTTTCTGTTGGTTTTTAGTTCTAAATCAGATTGGGTCCAAATTCGAGCCAGGCGATTGCAGAGACTTTTTGATAGCTGGGGGAGAGGCACTAGGAATGTGAGAGGTCACGTGGCCCAGCTCACGGCTCGGAGCAAACGAGCAATAGGAAATCCGCCTCTCGTTGTAGGGTGCACTTGACCTTGGGCGTCCCCACTGAGCACAAGCCTTTCAGTGATCTAATGCGTCTGCTCTGTTGCTGCTGATTTCTAAGCTGTCCATTCTCCTTGCAGAACCCGCACTTCAGCAGCGCCACTTCCCCTCCTCGGTGAGCAAGGGGAGTAGTTGAGGTGATAACAAGCATGAGAAGGGAAAGCAGGGACAGGCCACCTGCCCTGTTGAAATCCCGCCCCGAACCTGCACTCGTTTTTGGAATTCAGCCTTTGATCCTGTTCTCTCGTATCTCAATAAAGCATCCGCCTTTGGAACCAGTGGTGCCCAAGTACCCCATGGAAGGTGCATGTGCTCGCTGTATTTCTGCTCGGTCTGGGAGCCAGCGGTGCCAGGTCTTTCCCAAGGAAGCTCTTCTCTTGGATCTTCCCTCCCGAGGCTGCAGGTTCGGGGGGTGGCAGAGAATCCAAAACAAACTCCACACCCAAAATTGTTGTGGTTTTGCCACTGCTGCATCCTTCCCGGTTTACAGCGGAATAATCGGCAGTTCAAAACCTTTTTCCACCAGTGATGCCAAAACCACCCTTTGTCTTCCCCATAACTTCAAACTACCCATTTTTCCTTCCTTTGACCCCCATGCCGCAGAATCCTTCGTATTGTTTTAACCAAAAAAACCCAAAAAACCCCAAATGCAGAAATACAGATTTGTAATTTTAAAAAGTTGCCCTGCCATATATGACCAGAGTCTGCACCGAAATGCAGTGCCTGTAAATTGGATAATTTTTAATTAAAATAAATATATACACAGCCCTCCACTAATTTATTCATTCTAATTCTATGAATTTCACAGTCCCTAATGCCGTGTAGTCAGTGCACCTAGTTACTGCTGCCACTTCTAATCGCCAAATTTTCTTTGTGCTACAGACTTGGGGGGAGGGGAGAGGTGGTTTTTTGTGTGTGTTTGGTGGTGGTGGTGATTTTACCAGGGAAGTTTAAAATTCTGGAAAAAAACCCTGAACTCTAGAGAGAGGCTGCGTTCTGGCAGGGGCATTCCCATGGCCAGCAGCCCTAGTGATGGGATGTGGACACACCATTATACAGCTGGCCGTTTGTCACCACGCTGCGCCTTTTCGTTTTCTAGAATGTCGATATAAATCTCTCACAACGCTCGGTTGTTGAGCTCCGTGGAGAGGCCAAGGTCTGAGCGGGCCATGGGGGCAGCCCTCTCCTTTCCTGCCTCCCCAAAACAAGGAGGAGGCACGGCTAGGTCTTTAAACACAGTCAAGTCGAAGGTTGCTGTGTTGCAGGTCGGGAAAGCTGGTGTGCTTTGAGTGAGTGGCCCTCAGAGCTGCGGCTGCCTCCTGCCATATTGCCCGGGAGAAGCTCGCTCACTCTGAGCGCCCGCTGCTGGGAGCTGTAAATGGCAGGAGGCTCCCGGAGAACAACATTCCGCGATTAGCATGAGGAATTAAGAATTAATTTGTCAAACGCTGTTAACAAATGGTCAGTAATTAAGAAGGCAGCCAGCAACCGGAGTGTTTGCTCAGCCAGGCGTCCTCAGGGGGTTAGCGGTGGGATTAGGGGTTTGGAGTTAGTGGAAAAGTATTCTGCTGGGACAAGTTGAAGCCTCGCTGTCTGCTATTCAAGGCCTGCGATTGGCAGGGCTGCCCAGGAGCGGGAGGAGCCTGGTATGCCCGGCGCAGCGTGGCAAAGGGCAGGGAAGTGGAAGGGATACAAGACAGATAAGAAATTAGCAAGTCACATTTGACCAGGGGCTGCTTTCAGGCTTTGTTACTGCAGCGCTGCCCCTGCTCTGGGCTCACAAAGATTTGCTCTAAACTGAGTCTTGACAAACTGGATCTCATCCAGGAAGGGGGGTTTCACTTGGGTTTTCTCTCTCAATGTGTAACACAGTCCGGCTGGCCTTTCCAGGTACCAGGCAGGTAAACAAGCGGCGTTGAGTGTGAGGGGAAAACTGGATTTCAGTGTGCCAAAGAGAGTGAAGATGATTCGCCAGGCCTGGCACCGAACCTTGCCTGGAGCTCTGTGTTTTTACATAGCAGGAATGTCCTGGGCCTGCTGCTCCAGTGCATTAGCTGATCTGACTCCGTGGAAGTAATTCACCACTGCAGCAATTTACCAAGGGTCGTGGTGGATTCTCCATCACTAACTGTTTTTAAATCAAGGGCGGGTGTTTTTCTGAGAGATCTGCTCCAGGGATTATTGTGGGGAAGTTCTCTGGCCTGTGCTGTGTGGAAGGTCAAACTTAAATGGTCCCTTCTGGCCTTGGAATTGATGCACCTATGAAAGTCAATGTAACACAGCGAAGAATCAGGCCGTCACTGATGTCCTATGCTTTGATCACTGGCCTTGCGGTTGCTCTACCCAAGGAATTGGATTATCGCTGCCACCCACTCCAGGTCCCCAGGGGGCACAGTAATGAGATATAGATGGAAACAAAATGTGTGGACCAGGCCCAAGAGCGTGATTTGTGAAATTGATCACAGGCGCTTCCCAATTAACCCCCCGGGCCTGACTCCCCTGACAGTGCCCTCTGGGATCCAGCCACAGGGATGTCACCCATCCAGAGGAGCAGTTTTAACCCAGCCAGAGGAGAGGAGCTCTTCCTTTTGGGGACATCTTGATGGATCCCTTCATTTCTAGGGCAGCTGCTGCTGAGACCACAGCTCATTAGTCGTGTGCACATGGCAGGACACCAGTGGCCAGAAGAGGGAGCACGGGGCAGTGTTGTACCTGGCTTCCCTCAGACCCTGCAAAGAGGAAACTACACAAGCACCCTGCAGCTGGAGACACCTAGGGTATGCCATGCTGGGCCCTTGGGGGGACAGCAATTCCAGGGGAGGGCTCCACCGTACGGCGTGTTGGGTGGTGCCCCTTTTAAATGAACCTAATTAATTAAATTAAACTAATAGTTATTCCTTTTTTAAACAGAGAGGTGTTTGCCCAGCCATCCCCGGCAGGCAGCGAGCAGGCGGAGGGGTGGCCGGTGGGTGGAATAAAGAGCCTTTCACTGGAAGGCACTGATTCAAACCCAGACCTGGGCTGTAGGGCTGGAAAATTGTCGCCATCTGAGGGACCCACGTGTGGTGCATTGGGTGGGTCTTGTTCCAGATCCCAGTGGGCAAGGGGACTCGCATCACAAATGGCCCTCCTGCCATTGGCCCTGCCTCACCTGGGGTCTGAACTCCCCCCCCAGGCACTGGGCCAGGTTCTGATCTCTGACATGTCCTTGTAAATCTGCAGTGACTCCATGTACCGAGTCTGGCTTTACATCAGTGTGAGGGAGAGTAGAATCTGGCCTAGTATCTCCCAGCACACTCCATCCCACCCACTCCTTTTTGCTTGGTTCGGAATTCGCTCTCAGACGCTGCACAAAGCAGCAAACCCCGGTCTTGATTTAATAAAGATCTGAAAATGTCATAAAAGACGGGATAATAAAACATCAGATGCAAGAAAATGACTAGCCAAAAGGCATTTAAAAAAGTGAAGAGCGTAAATGTACTAGATTAAGACACTAATTTCTGTCCCTTGTATGTTCTCCATCTTTCCCAAGTCTTGACAGACAGAAATAAATGCCCCTCTTTCTCCAAAGCACTGTCTGCCTCTCCTTGCTGCATTGTAACCACAGGGTGCCCAGAGCCGAAACAGCCCATTTATTTTCCAGATTTGATGCTTTATCACTTTCAAAGGAGAGGCTCAGCGAGTTCATCGTGCATTTCCATTGCGAGCACTTACACTGAAAAGGCAGATAAAGATTCCTATGGTAATAACTACATTTGATTTTCGACAATCTGCATTGTCTCTGTAAATGAAAGACCTGCAGTTTGTGTCTTTGTTTACACCAGGCAGGAAAAGCATAAAAACAGAATAGTTAAAATAAGCCCTGAGAAATGAGAGGCTTCCTGTGTGACTTGGGCAGCGCAAGCATCTTATCTAGTCGTTTTTGTTGTTGTTGTAAATATACCGTGTACTGAATAAAATGCCAGCAAATTCTCAAGCACAACACACAACGCAATAAAGACACAGGCCAGATCAGCAGCTCAAGTGATGGATGTGTTAATGGTTTAATAGGCTGATCACCTCCTAAATAATTTTCTCAGTTCTAGAGCAATTGACCCTGGTCACAGTGGTAATAAAGGACTGTCCCCTGGGTTCTTGTTCAAAGGTTCAGGAAGCCCTTCCAGAGAAAGCCTTAAGTGGCTTTTAACAATATATATTTTATATTGTCACAGTCTAGTACTCTGCTAATTCAGCAGTCAGTGCAAATACCATCAGTTCAGGTCCATGGATATTTCAATTACAAAGAAAAGAAACAAAAGCGATAAATAAAAATGATTTTCATCAGACCAGCTCTTTGTTCGCTTCCCTGCGAATGGGGGCTGTGCTGACGCTACCGTTCTGCGGCGTGTAAAGGCAGCTTGTGAATATGTCACTTTGCTTAGTAAACACACACTGGAACCTTTTGTTTTGCCAAGTGCGAGCGGGGTGAGATGTGGCAGGGAGCCAGCAGGGGCTGGCAGGGAAAGCGTTGCATGTGGGGCCGTCCCACTAGATCCAAGCAAGCGCTGGAACGTGCCCTGGCATTCGGAATTAATCAATCACTATTACCCTTCATTGTTTCGGGCAACAGATACGGATGGATTCCATCTTGCAGCCTGTGGTTCGTGCCTAGGAACCCAAGGAGAGGGGGCCCTTCTCTCTGCGGCGAAAACACAGCCCAGACTGCCAGCCAGAGGAGCGGATATGTGTACAGTCACAGTCTTTAAAGGGTTGGCTTTGAATCCAGCTCAGCCTGCTCCTGCTTATTCAGGGGGCTCATTTATACTCGTTAGCCAGCAGCTTCTTCAGAGTCAGGGGTTTCTGAAAAATGTGCCAGTGCTTTTTCTGTCTGTAAAGTTCTGTGCGTCAATCCCTAGCGAGGGTCCCTACCTCGCCTGCCACGTCTCTTAGCGGTGCTGCTGTCCTGTTGGTTGGACTAGGGTTGGGTGTGATGGAATGGTGTGGTGTGGTGTTGTATTTGAATTGGAGTTACTCGTGTGTAGTTCTCGGTGCCCATCCAGCACCTGGGCCCCTTGGCTGGGGCCAGGATTATAAATGTATAATCTTAGTTAAAGATGCACAGGCCAGATCCTCAGTGGTGTAAATCTGCACAGCTCTGTTGACTTCAGTGGAGATGAGCCAGTTTAAACCAGTGGGATATTTTAAAAACCCACACTCAGGGCTTTTATTATATTTGTCGGAACTTAACAAAAATAAATACCCCCCCTCCCCTTGCAGCATTGAGGGATTTGTTGTCTCAAGGGTTTTGATATCTACGGTATGCGCCTGTGTTGTCCTGTGTTTCTGGCCATGAATAAGTAAGATAACAAACATCTGTATAATTTATCAACTAAAACCAATTAGAAATGTCTCCTCTCTCCCCCTGGGCGTGGATGTCATTACAGCTGAGGCAGGGTGGAGCAAAAGGTTGGAGCGTTTGGGATGGGAGACAAGCTTCCACACTCCTGCTGGCGACAGCACACATTCCAGCCGACTCCGCAGCAGGAGGGCCTTCCTTTAATAGCTCCTCCTCATAAACTTCCAGCTTTTTGTTACTTTAACGGAGAAAAAGATTCACTGGTGGAGGTGGTTGGGGAGGGTTGTTTAAAGCTTTAGCTTCTCTTGCTGCAGTGATTCTGGCCGTGAACCACAGTGCTGCACTGCTCCATGTGTCTGATCTTAGATGACTTTTTAATACCACATAAAACACGGGCTAGCTGCAGCCCTGCCTTCTTTTAGCCAGATAGAATCATTGTTGCAGACGTCTAGATGGAAATAGAGACCTGCCCGGTGGCTGATTCATACACCCAGTGCACGTGCTGGAATAAATGGCTGTGTCGTGGAAAGCTTGCTCCAGCACGTTGATACAATAATTAAACGGCAATGTGCTGTCTGTAAAATGCTGTCATGTTTAAACATTCCATTGTTCCCTGCGAGTTCCACATGATAGAACTTGATGGCGAATCATTTCATTCAATTAAAAGTGGCAGGCCTGCTGCCTTCTGCGCCACCACTGGGTCATTAATACTTGAGATAATTTGTTACACCCCCCCGCCCCGCGCTTGCTTATACAGTGACAGCGTATGTGTGAGTGTCGAGATGAATGAATGGCGGTTGCCTGCTGCCAGGTTAACTGTTTCACTGCTGCCTTAATTTACCTGGCCCAGGGGGGTGAAATGCACCAGTGCTGCACTGTGTACCAGGAATCCTGCATCCAGGGCTGCCCTGGGCTCCTGATAAGGGTCCTTACAGCAGCAGGAGTGGGTGTGATGTCCCCTAGAACGCTGTGCTTTCAAGGCTGTCATTGGAGTAGATGCGGGGCCGTCGGGAGAAGAATAGCTGTCCTTTGGAGGCACTGCTCTGCATTTCTAGAAAGAAAATGCCAGCAGAGAACATTTTGAAATGAGATTTTCGGGGACCTCGGGTCAAGAATGGCAAGCACTGACTGCTGGAAATGTCCAGGCGACTGCTGCCAGGCTGGGAGCTGCTCACAGCTTTCCAGCGCAGAATAAAAACAAAAACACTGGCCTTATTAGACATTCAAGAGCCTACAGCTGTTCCCCAGAACATAATAGAATTACACCACTAAACAGCAGTGGGGGCGGAGCCACTTCCTGAAGCTGGCAGCATTGTTCGATGCACTGGCAGCGTCCCCAGCTAACGTCCCCACTAAGTCGGTTCGCGCAGAGCCCCGGCACACGATTACCCAGGGCATTTCCATGTTATTAACTGAGCATCTCAGTCTGCACTGAAGGAAAACGTCCCTTCCCTTACACCTGCCAGGGAGGCTGTCTGTGGCCGCTGGGGCTGCTCCCCTCGCAGTCCCAGCAGAGCTGTCTGGAAGCCTTCAGACAGGGTGTCTGCTGTGGGGGCAGTGATGGACAAGTCTCCCTATAGCAGGTGAGTGCTGAACACAGACCAGAAATGCATCGGAGAAGAGACCCGTCTGCTGAGGACCAGGCTGACGGGATGAGGAGAAGAGATGAAGGGGATCTTATCCTCCGCATAGCCAGAGGGCTGCGGAGCGTTGGATGGGTGTCGATCCCAGAGGCGGGGGGGCGGTACCCTGGTGTGCAGGGCAGGGATAGGCCCAGGTGTCACAGCAGGGTTTATCTGGCTGGGAAACGATCTCCCAAGAAAAGTGGTGGGAAGCCCCATTGCTTGAGTCATGTCCCGCTAGCCTGGCTGAAGGCCCCGGCAGCTGACCTGGCTCCCTGAGGCTGGGTGACCCCAGGATGGGGAACGCACCGCACCCTGCAGCCGTGCTTTCTTGTCAGCGTTGCTCTGCCCCTCCTGCCCTCCCAGTCTTTGTCCACGTCGCCCGTGGAGTCGTCTCAGCTCCAGGGGCCGGGCCTTTCTCTGTAACGCCTCACTCGGGCTTATGGGGCTACAGGAATAAAATACAGAAGTAATACAATGAATAAAGACACGGTAACAGGCCTGTCCTGGCTCAGACAGCCGGGAGTCCACCCAGTCACCAGGCTCGACAGCTAATAACAGGAGAGAGAGAGGCCGGAGGGAGTTACAAGCTCTGACTCTATTAGATGTCAGCAAGAGGAGGGAGGTGCCTCCAGCCTAGCCCCCGTCAGAGGAGACCATCTGGTCCCTGTGAAGTCTGGAGGGCACATGGGGTGAATGGAGATGCCATGGGGACAGAGGAGACTAGGGGGTGAATGGAGGCAGCCCAGGGAGCCTGTGCTGTGAATGAAGGATGTTATGATGGAACATAGCCTATGGGGTGAATGAAGGATGCCCCGTGAGGAGCTTCACCCTCACGGAATGGCCAAAGGGGTGAATGCAGGAGACTGTTGGAGCCATGGAAGCTGCAGGGCCACGTGCCGTGGATTACCGTTTTCTTGAGCGTGCAGGAGCCGAGCCCTGAGTGTGAGCGCTGGACAGAGAGGCAGAGGAAGCATGGCTCGAAACCCTTCATTATCCTGTGTTAGCGCTGAGACTGGACCGCCAGCGTTTAGCTCTGCGATTCCTCAGGGCAGGAAGGGCTCAGCCAGACTGACAGTCAGCCCCCAGTGCATGCAGCAAACCCCTCCACGTGCGGCCGCAGGGAGCCTCTCACGGTGGCGGTCACACACCTGTAGTGCCACAGCTCTGGAGCCGAGGGCAGCGCTTTGCCCGTGTGTCAAGGGCAGAGTCTGGTTTTCCGTGCCTCTCCCTGCACTCTTCTCTTTGCAGCTCAGCCACCGCCACAGGAGACTGGACGACAGCAAAGCTCAGCTTGGCAGCCCGCGTGACGCCGAGGGAAAGTGTGCTGAGTGCCCCGGACCCTCTAGGCTCTCCAGCAGCCTGCCAGCGCTGGAACGTCCGCCCAAGCGCTGGCCGTGGGGCGGGGGAGCAGGTTGGAGCCAGAGGGGAAGCAAGACGAGTAATTGTCACTCATGCACCGGGGCCCTGCGGTCTGTCTTCGCCGCAGCTCTTACTCAGGTGTTGCCCCAACTCAGCTCCTGCCACACCCAAGTCCCTCTCACCCCGGTGCGGTGATGCTTTCAGCCTGGCCCAGCTGGGGGAGGCAGGGGTGTAGAGCCCAGGTTCTGCTCTCACTCGGGCCCGTTACCTGCCCCCTTTGCAATGTGGATGCAGGCTAATTAACTCGGGTGCTGATAGCTCTCCAGTGCTTCCCCACAGTTCCCTCAGGGCCGTATTTTCTTGCCCTCTTCCCCCTCCCTTCTGCAATGGAAGTTCCTGACCAGTTTACAGACACCGGTTGAGCATGAAACCCTGCTGCGCTGCACGTCCACAACATGTCAACAGAGGTGCCGTCCGGGAATCCTGGGAAACTCCCAGGATGCCGCCAGCTGGCTGGAGGTGGACACCACGGTTCTGGTGGGCCCCTGTGGTGGGGTCATCAAGACCCACAGCTTCGATATCCAAAATCTGCAGTTCTAGGAGGTCATCTCCAAGGAGCTGGCCTGGCGGGCAGGATGGGACCTCAGCGCAGGGAGAAAATTAAACCCCTCCGGACCGTGTGCTGGAAGAACAACGACCACAACTCTCAGCCCAGCAGCTCGCCAGAAACGTGGACTGGATGTTCAGCACCACGCCTAGCACAGAGGCCGCTGTCATGCTGGACCTGCTTTTGACTCTGGGCGGTGTCCGACCTGGGGGCAGAGGACCAGAGCAGACGCTGGGAGCACTGGAATCAGGGTGCAGAGCAGATGCTGACTGTTTTGGGGCGCAGCCAGAGTCCTGGGAACTCTTCAGTGAGGAGATGGGGGGACCCTGCGGAGGAACCAGCCTGGCAGCCGCGGGGTGAGACGCGGGCAGCCATCTTTGTTCTTGTGGGGGATCTGCTCAGTCTCGTCACTGTAACGGAAAGGGCCGTGCTGTAGGGCCGGTTACTTTACTGAGAACAGCTCGTCGCAGGGAAGGACGTGCACAACACAGTGCGGAACCATCTGTAGAGCGGCACCGCTCAGTGCAGTGCTAGGCACCGCGGGAGAAGTCCTGTCACCTCGCAGCGTGGAAACAGAAGCTCGGTTCCGGCTCACGGCTGGGCTAGCAGCACCTCTGAGTTCTCCTTCGAGGAGCGTCCCTGTGGGTGCTCCCCACTGGCTGGGTCGGGGCTCCAGCTGGTTTAGTTATTTATATCGTCGCCAGCTTGTGGTTGCTGTGAACCACCGGGCAGAGGAGTTGCATGGACATGGTGTGAGCTTTGATTAATACAAGGGGGCTGGAGCGAAGGCTGGCAAGGGAAGGGTGCCCGAGAGAGGCCGTATCTCACGTGGGGAGCTTGAGGCCCCCAGCTTAGCCTGCTGCGAATAAAAGGTCACTCCGCTGACACCAGCGGCTTTGCCCTGGTGTGTGAGCGCCCAGCCATGGCCTCCTCACGGCTCTGAGCCTCTCTGCTCTTGTCGCTTGGTGGGGAGTTTCTTTCCTCTGCACGTTGTTTCCATGGCGGCTTTACTGAATCTCCGTCTGCCAGGCTGCAGACCCAGCTGGTAACTCAGCGTGCCCGGGCTGGCGGCAGAGCCTGCTGTTGGCTCGCACCAGTGGCTGCGTGCCCATGATGTGTGAGAGCTGGCAGCCCGGCCTGTGCCCCGGTGAGAGGCGGCAGAGAGGTAGCCGCGGGTTGATGAGATTCCAGAGGCGTTTGTTCCGCCACACTCCAGAGTCCCAGTCTGGTTGTGTTCGTGCCTTAATCCCTGCTTGTGAAGTGCCCGCCTCCCGTGGTGCGCGGCACTGTGGAGGTGGCTGTTAATGCTGGGCTCTGCCAGGCGCAGGCAGTGTTGGTACAGAAGCATGTACTTTTATGGAGCCCCCTCAGCCCCTGGCAAGACGTGGGCATGGACCTCCTTTTGCCACCTACCATGTGGCATGCAGCGCAGGCCAGACCCTTGTTGTGTTACTAGTGAGCGGGGACGGACCAGCTGCTTCCCTCACCCACTGTGCCTGGCTTGGTTCCTCCCCATGGCTTGTACTGTCTGGGAGTCTGAGGTGGGAATCCAGCAGGGTTTAGCCATTTACAACCCTGCTGCTCATAAGAAAAGTCTCCCATCGTGGGCTCCCCTTCAAACCCAACCCCTCCTTTCTCACTCACACACACACACACACACAAAATTTCATCCAAATAATCAGACACAAATGTGGCCATAATGAAAAGTAAATTTAATATCCCTGGTTCTATTTTTGTAAATTAGTCTAACCAGCAGCTACAGAATAAATGACACCTAATTACTGTTCAGGGAAGTTCATGCAGAAGTGCTTAACTGTGAGATGATCATAGGGAAACACCATCAGTGACAGGAAATGAACAAGATGCCGGCTGTAGGAAATTGTAATTACAGAAGACTGACATACTGTGAGCTGTTTATGATAATGAAGTGGTGCATCAAATCAAATTAACCTTCGTTATTTAACACAGAATGCACCGAGGACTTGTCTCCACAGATGCTGAATCCAAAACTGGAGCGGGAGCCTTTGAGGCGGCTGAATTCAGGGAGGCAGCTAAAATGAAGCCACCGAGGGCTGCTTTTATTTAAGGCATGTTTCCTAGGAAATTGCCTCTGCGTGCTCCAGTGTCCTGGCTGATGCAATGGCCTTAGCGAGTTCTGGCAGAGACTGTGGAGCTGCTGTCGACAGCCCGGGAAGCTGCCGCTTTGCTGAAGAGCCTCTCTGCGAATGGCTGATCATTCACGCTCTCCCTGGGAGAACCGTTAGGTAGGAGGCTGAGTGATCTGCCAGCCTCCTTTCCCCTCGCTGCCCCTGATGATGTGTTCCTTTCCTCCCGTTATGCCTGCATTTGTGCACTCGCTCGCGCTTACCTCTGGAACAGAGCCAAGGAAAGGTCAGTATTCCACCATAGGAGGAGTTAAGCCAATCCAGGGGAATGGTTTCCATTAGTCCCAGTGGTATCCTCAGCACGGGCGCCAGCATGCTCCTCCAGGCACTCAGGGCAAGCCACCATGCCACTGTCATGTTTGAGGCACAGGATGCAAGTGCCACTTTCCTTTTTTAAGAGGGTTTCCTTTGCTCATCTCTCTTCCTCACGAAGGCTCCTGTGCTTACTCCAGCGACACTTACCTTGGGATCCGTTCACACTGACGGGTGAGTAACTTTCCAGTTAACCCAAATGCTCTGTTCAGGATTAATGAGCTTTTTAAACAAGGGGCCCATCTGTGCTTTCGCTACTGTTTTTTGTGGGCGCACAATGTGCCACTGACAGGAGTAAAGAATTATTTTGCTCTCGAGTGCTCGTTTCCCCTGGTTGTTGCAGACGCTGGCACAGGCTTTGCTGAGGGCAGGATTAGCTGCAGAAAGCACAGAGGTGCAGAGGGGAGAGGATTACCGCTGTGGTTGTTTTAGGTTTGGAGGGTTTTCTAAATTATTTTTATTCACGGCGTTTGGGTTAAAAAGAAACAGGTACAAACATCCCGCCACACGTTCCATAAACAACTCCCGCACTCCCCATGGCTCCGCAATAACTACGATTTGCTCGGTTGTGCTGAGTGAATCAAATGGCAGCTGGATTAGGAACAGTCAGCGTATTATTCAGAATGTGACGTGTGTGCTGCCCGTCTAATGTTCCAAACACACATTAATTTATTAATCAAATTGATTTCTTTAAACAGGCTGATCAAATCCCTTCTGGACTGGCTAGGAATGTCGACATCCCTGTTACGCCCCTTGCATTTGTAACTATTTGACCTGAGCTGCCTTTTACCGTGTGTGCTGTGCGACTTTTTGTGTTGTCCTATGTTAGGAAATGTTTGCTCAATGCCCTGAGTGCCTGCAGGGGCCTCTAGTTACTTTGTACGTAAAATGATCTTTCTGCAAAACTTCAGATTTGTTGGAAAAATACAAGTCACTGGTTCAGTGAAAGTCCTGCGCTCTGAATTCCAAGGTTGCTGGGCAGCTGGAGTCAGATTTGCACGACTCCTCTGTCCTGTGCTCAGCTGTATTTTTATTTTCCTTTCTGTTTATCCAATATTAGTATTAATATGCATGTACACTTTCCTATCTATTCATCCAATGATAATTTTTATACATGCACGCTTGCACACGTGTGCGGACACAACTCAGAGTGGCAATACTTTAAATTAAAGAACTTGAATAGTTCCATATGTTTCAGGCAGCCTCATAAAATGAGTGACGCAGTGGTGGCCTGTTCTGAACAATATCTGAGCATTTCCGTAAATGTGGTGCCATGATCCCAATGGATGTGAAACGTCAGGCAGGCGATAACTGGCAGGCTTTGGAATAAACAGCCAACTGGCAGGGCATGGTTAACTTTAAAATGCCAGGAGTTTATTCACAGATCTGCTTAACGTAAATGCCAGGTACTGAGAAAAATCCCTAGCTTCTCAGTGAGAGCAGTGCAGTGGCCTCTCCTCGTCTAATGAACAAGAGCAGTGGATCTCCTCCTGTGTCAGGGCCAGGAGGACATGGGCAAGGAGCAGTTGGACAGGGGACGGAGGGGAGAGAAGAGGAGGCTGCAGGAGAACAGGTGGAATTGGAGCAAGGGCAGGAGGATAATGTTCTTGCAGTTGTCTGTAGAATCGGAGTGAATTATGCTCTGTAATTAACGCTCCCCGGGTGATAGCTATGAATTAGTTAAGCACAGCTCGAGTGAGGTACATAGTTATGTGCACCTCCGTATATAAAAGTGCCTGCCTGCACATCGGTCTATGTGTGTATGGACGTGGGTATGTCTAGATATAGATAGATCTGCCTCCATCTAGAGGGATAATAGAAAACGAAAAGGGAACAAACCTACTAACTCACTCACTAGTGAAGCAGAATTCCCAGTAAGGATTACAAGATCCTGCCCAGTGTCATTTACAGTCTCGTTGAACTGAACTGGCTTCTCCGTCCTCTCATTTCCAGCCCCGTACCAGAGGCTCCCTCTCGTATCAATTAGCACCCCGGGTGTCGTGCTAATAATTCTTCATCCAGTGCTGGCTCAGTCCTGGTTCATGGTGGAGGGCGCTGGGCTTTTGTGGTTACAAATTCATTTTTGCTTCTCTCCCTCAGTATGAAAATGCCTTGCAACTTCTGACGGCTAATCACTATTGTACAGGGCTAAAGAGGGAAGATTTGCTCTAATCCCCTTTCAATGGCCTCCAAACAAGGGCTCAAGCACAGATGACTAATGACAGACACGATTAAACTAATTTAGTAGGTGACGCTTCGATGGGAGCCCTCCCAGCCCAGGTATTGCCTTAGGGAACTGTACACTAATTAGCCTCATGGCAAATGCAAACCTCCTTGCTACGGTATTTGAATTAAGGAGACATGATTTTTGGAAGCCAAAGGATGCCTTTTTTACTGAAAATCTTTGTCCTGATTTGCTGCAAAGCACCACTTTGTGTAATCTCACTAATGGGACAGTAAATCCAGGTCCCTTAGTAGCCAGGTGTGCATCCCCCACTTTATCAAATGCCTTGCCTGCATCTCTCATCACAGGATTCTCTGTGAACATGAATTTGCTTTTCAAAAGCTATCAACAGCAGTGAAATATAAAGGTAATGAAACCTGCTTGTGGAGCTCTCCACAGAAGATGCACGCAGCTCTGGAAATCGGTTCCAGTGAATTACGGTACCAGACACTGAACTCCTACAATCGGATTCCTGGCTGGAACAAAGCTGAATTACGGTGAACTGAGCTCGAGTGAGAGTGGAGAACTGATGTTAATGAGCAGGCGTCGGCCCCATGCACCCCTTTGGGGAGGGTGAGCAGGATGGGTGCAGGGTAGCCACGTAGGCGACATGCTGCAGGTGTAAGTCCAGGGCAGTATGTCTGGCCCTTATGCAGCATACACCGCCGTGATGCATCTTGGCGAACAGAGACTCTCAGCCTCGTTAATTTCCTGTCAGACGGAAAGTTTCTCAGGGCAGACAAACAGCCCGGCGCCTGCTACAGGGTGTCAGGGACTTCTAAAATCCTATTTAGCCTGCTCTCTTCTCAGGGTGCACACTTCTCCCTGGAGAACACAGAAGATCTGCACAAGCGTGCACCGCCAACATCTGAGGGAGCAGGAAACGCAAAGACGTGCCTGACTCCCTTCCCCGCCGAGCCTCTCCTTCTCCCAGGCCCTCTCCCTGCCATGCTCCAAACGGGGGACAGGGCGTTAACTGTAATGTCAGTGTAGTGATGTGCCATTTCCGCAGCGACCAGAGGAGGCGGCGTGAGAGCCCAGAGGTGGAGGCTGAGAGGGTGAGGGGCCATCGAAGGCTCAGTAGATGGAGTTGCAGACGTGTAGCACCGTCTCAGCCGCTCCCCGTGCAAGGTCCTCACCTATGTTTTGTGGCTGAAAAGGGGTGATCACTAAAACAAGCGCCCCGGAGTGTATCAGACAGTGCATCGTGCGAGGGGCTGGGTGAGACAAGCTGCTGCGTAACTGATTGTAAATAACACTTGGGAAAAGCTGAGGTCTGAATGCTCAAACAGAATTAGGCACTGAAGACCCTCTTTTAGGTACCTAAGTCCCAGTTCTGGCTCCAAAGTGATGCACAAACTCCTGTCTATCCCCTGTAAGTGCCTCAATTCATTCGATGCCTACGTTTTCAGGGCCACGTTCCCAATGCGCTGGTGTTCCTGCCTCTGAGCACACGCACAGCTGCCTCCCGCTAGGTGTCCAGGCATCTTCCCCTGTCTAAGCTCTGGAGAAATGCACAAACCAAGGGAAGGCAGGTGCCTGACCCCCTCTGGTAGATGACATGCTCAGAGGCTGCCTCCTGGGTCGGGTTTCATTCAAAACCCAGCTGGAGGAGGGGGAGGAGGAAGAGATGGTGGTGCCCATCTTTTAGCTGAGTGGTTAGAGCACATGCCTGCTCCATGGTGGATAAATGCTTACATAGTTGCTGGCCAGAGAGACTATGAGAATGGCTCTGACTCTGCAGTTCCGTGGTTAGGCACCCACCGGGGTGGTGGGAGACCTTGGCTCCCGTCCCCCTGCTCCATTTGCTCTTTCATCATTTATCCACCACGGAACATCATCAGATGGAGGGAGCCCCACATCAGAAATATCCCATAGCACCTTCCTGAGCGGTGGGAAACCCCAGTTCAAATCCTCGCTCACCTCTGGCAGAGGGGAGAATTGACCCTTAACGCTTACTTACTGGGCAACAGTCTAGAAGCCCCTGATGGACACTAGCTAATGACTTCTCAGCACACCATTCCGAGGTCAGGTGTTTTATCCATACTTTACTGCTGGAGAAACTGAGGCTCAGGAAAGTTTAACAACTTGTCCAAGGCCACAGAGGGAGTCCATGTCAGAGCCAGGCTTTGTCCTCGTGGTTCCTGACTCCCAGTCCTGTGCTGAGACCATGAGACCAGCCTGCCTCTCTAATGTGTTACCGTGCATAGGTGGTGGAACTTGGGGTGCCGCACCCCCGGGCTTGAAGTGGTTTCCATCATAGCCAGAGTTTACCATTTGGTTCAATGGCTCTCAGCACCCCTCTATACAAATTGTTCCAGGGCCCCTGTTACTGTCATTATCATTGGTGGAGAGTAACTCGGCATGGCTGATGATAACATGCCACCTCTAGAAACAAAGCTCCCAGAATGCTGCAGGAGGCATGGAGTTGAGCTGTGGAAAGATGTCCGGCCAGTGCTACTTTGATTCCAACAAACAATAGGTTCTTGAATATGTGGGAACAAGGTCACTGTGCTCATAAATCTACTGAAATCAATGGATTTGCCGCCAGGGAGAATTTGCCAGCTGGGAACATAGGAACTGCTGTACTGGATCAGAACCGTGGCCCACTTAGCCCAGCAGCCTACTTCTGAGAATGGCCGGTACCACTTACAAAAACCACTCCAGGGGACAGCCCTGGCCTAGCCGGCTCGTAGAGGAAGTTTCTTCCTAACTCCTGCCAATCAGCAGCTGGTTCATGCCCTAAATGTGTTCCTGGTCTCACTCTGATTGGGAGGATGGGGAAGAGGGATATGCAATCCCCCAGAAGCCCGCTCCTGCCTGGCGTTCCCAGGCAGCTCTTGTCTCCAGGTGGGAGAGGCCTGGGTCTGTGAGGCTGCAATGCAACACTCTCCAACAGCCTGGCTACGTGACCTGGTTTCAGTGTGGAGAATGAATGCCATGGTGTAGGTGCCATTTGGCTCATAATGCAAACTAGCCTATTTAAAACATTCCAGGACAAATCATTAGCAGGCTGTTGCAGTTTCCTGAAGATTTAAAGTCCATAAATATTTACTGATGTGATTGAACAGGCAGCTGTGTTTTTAGATAGTTTCTAACTATGGATTTGAAGCTGTTTTGGTTTCATTAAACACCTATTAATGTGAATGTGTTTCTAATACTAGTAGGAAAGTAAAACAAACCATACGAGTTGTGACACAAGCTGTCTGAAACAAAGGCATTCACAGCTGCTCATTCTGGAGCTTCCTGCTTTTCTGTGGCTGGGAGTGGGCTGGTATTGAATATGGGTTCAAATATAATGCCCAAGCTAAGAATAATTTAAATGGTATTGAATGAAAACAATAAAGGGAAAGGACCTGTCTGTACTGATAGACCCAACATTTCAATTCTGGGTCCAGGGTGCTGCAGTATAAATAGTGAATAGGGTAGAGCTTTCTAACAACATATATCACACAAATCTAAGGATATTGTGCCGTCACCTTATAATTTCTGTACCACGTGTGGAATATAGACTTCAGTTCCGGTCACCCCATTTGAGATAGATAAGTTAACCTGAAGAATCCAGCGCAGGGCAGCTGAGATGCTCAGTGGACTGGAGGGGCTTCCGAATGAGGTGAGGGAGACAAAATTGGGGTTATTTAGCCTTGAGCAAAGATGATTAAGAAGTAACATGACGGAAGATTTCAAACCAGCTAGCTGTTAGTTTGCTCTGTTGGAGGCTGCTGGATGTATTCCTTCTTAACATACGCCTATAATTCCTATTTCTTCTCCAGAAATGATAGGTTTACGTTAAGAAGGAATGTGAGTCTCGGTAATAACAATTTTGGGTGGCACTTTATAGCGAGCGGTGAATAGGGAACTGACTTACAGGGAAGGTGATGGGACCGAGGAGTATCGGTGTGTGTAAGCAAAGGGATGAATGTGTGGTGTATAACACGTTAAATGAGTTCTGTGCTTGGGAGGAACCAGCTGCCCTTTCATGGAGTTGGCAGGGAAGTTAATGCTGTTCTTGTATTACAAGAGAAGGTAAACAGAAGAGCCCAGCTGACTCTCTCTGGTACTCATCATTGTGTGCCTTTGCCATGTTCCTCCTTGTTCATCTCCTCTGTAAATGATGCTCCTTATCTTTTTTATCTCTTGTGTGGGGGTCTTCCCAGGTCTCTCATCTTTTTGACTGCCCTTCTCTGGACCTATTCCGTTTCTGCTGTCTCCTGGGTGTGAGCCAGTACCATCTGCACGCAGAACACCATTATAACATGTGAAGTATTGTTCTCTATCCTTTTCTTAATACAGTCAATATCTTTTTTCTTTCTGACCACCACTATACTTTGAGTGGCATATTCATTGTGCTGCCCACAACGGCATCTGGATCTTTTTCCTAGTGGTTACAGTGTATTTAGAAGACATTAGTGTGTACCACTAGCTCAGACAGTTCCTTCCATTTACACTAGTCAGGCTGTTTCATTTGTCATTGTGTTACCCTTTTTGCCTGGTTTTTTTAGGTCCTTCTGAAGTTCTGACTGTCTGAATAATCTTGTCTTATCTACAGATTCTGATTCCACATTGGTCAATCATTGGGAAATAGATGAAATGCCACTGGCCCTCGTGTGGCTTCTTAGGACACTCAGCTATTAACTTCCTCCTGGGGTGAGCAGGGGCCTCTCATTCCCACGCTTCGTTTTTCATCTCGTAGCCAGTCACTGTTCACTTGTCTCAGCCAGGGATTCCCCCATCCCACATGTTGTCCATTGGTGTATTCCCTGTGGGACATAAGAGGCTGTAGAGTATGCGTGTTCCTTCTAGCATTTGTTTTGTGTCTGTTCATCTTTAGAACCGCCCTCGCCATTCGATAAGCACTGCCTGTAGTGATTTATTAACAGCAGCCCTAGGAGTGCAATATGGATGTTATGTCTGAATCCCTCACGCTGCCCCCATCTCCCTGGGGAGCAAAGTACCCCTCACTGACACAAGGACTTCAGAGGGGCCTGTGCTTTGTGATGCAGTGATCTATGCTAGGGCAGAGCTCTGACAGCTTGGGCAGCAGCGCTCATGTGCCCATCACAGAATACTGTAACCCATCCACAGGAACCCTTTACAAAGCCTTCAGGGCTGCTACTCCTGTATAATGCTATTGCCAGATGCCTTCATTCACCAAGCCATAATTTATTCCCATTCATAATGAACAGTAATGTATCCCCATCCAGGCCTATTAAAATACTGAAACCTTCACAGACGAACCACACGAGTGCACAGGACAAAATCGGAATATCCCAGCCCTTTCCGTGTGATATTGGGAGTGATTAATGTTACACTATTGCTGTCCATCTTGCTTTTGTTTAATTATCATTTTTGTATTGTTCTTGTCTCTGGAGACTCGATCTGGCAGGAATGGCTTGATGGATTATGTATGAAATCCAGGTCAGCACGTCCAAGTATTACTGCCTTGTAATTTGCTGTGCCACAGAGGCCAATATAGATGCCTTGTGTTATTAATTATACCAATATATTTTCATGAGTAATGTGATTAATTAGGCTGTATATATTATGACTCCAGTCCTGTTCTGTTAGTGTGTTTGTTCGTGGATGGAACTGATTGACTCAGAGTGAGAATCAAAATCTGCAATTTAGATTCAGTCACATTTGTTTTCCTCTAAAAGGTGTCATGTGATACGTCACTGGAAAACTAATAACTCACTGATCATTAATACTCTTGTGTAATGTATGTATGGGATTTGCATCAAAAGTTATGGATATATACTGGAATGATACCTAAAATGTGATTCAACCAGGTAAGTCAGAGGGGGCTGGTAAACAGGTCTGCCCTATACAAAGGAATGTGTATTTGCTTCTCTGACCAGCCTGCTCCCCCGGTTGAGACAGTAAAGTTCTATTTACATATTAGGTAAACAGAGCTATAAAGCTAACAGGTGGGGCATGAGCTAGACTGGGGTCCACCCAGCAGGAAAGAGCAGCTTGGTCTCGGTGTTACTTTTCAAAGAATACATTGCAAAGGTTTGCTGGTCTGTAAAGACAGGGAGGCTGACCCTTAAATGACAAGCAATTGAATCAACTGATTCTGTACAATATTGCTGTATTATAAAAGTTTATCAAGTGACTATATCACATTGGTGATTAATATCATTGTGAATTGTATGTATTGACACTACATAGGGAATTATGGATATTTATTAATATTATGCTTTACAGTCTGTGACCAAACAAAGGGAGAAACAGGAGGGAAGGCAGCTATCTACCTGCCTCCAGAAACTAAGCAAGGTGTGACCAAAACCAGTGGAAGCCCTATTTACATAGAAATCAAGAGGGAGATGGGAAGCCCACAGGAAGGGAAGAACAGCATGAGGTCACGCTGCTTCTTGAAATAAGGTCATTGATAAGGTGTTGTCAGGTTGCATAGTTGGAGGACAGGATGGAGCGTTCACAGTTCAGCTGCACAGTGGGAACAATCACAGGTGGACAGATTTCAAGAAAAGGTTTTTCAGGTTTAACAGCAGTTTGCATGGCTTCTTACCCTTTGTGTTAGCTTCAAGTCTGTGGGCTGGAATCTCCCTCCCAGTGCTTCTTACAGGACCTTGTGTTGCACTCATGATATCGTATGGAAATGAGTGTGATGTCCCAAAAAGCATGCCAACTTCCCCATAGGACCCAGCGGCTGGTCTCCGGCAGGAAAAAAGCCTTCATTAAACCTAAACTTCTGCAGTAGCCAGGAAATGGTTATGTGACCCTCCCCTCCCCCTTCAAAAAAAGTGAAAAAATAATTGGCCAGTCTCTGCTTTCATCTAATATGTTTGGCAGTTCCCCCATTGTGAAGGACCCTCCTTAAGGTCTTCTGGGCCTGGTGTTCCATTGCACTCCTCCTTTACACGGGTGTAAAACTTGTGCAAATGTGCCACCAACCCAGAACGGCAACGTGTTGCACTCACTGCACAGGTGCAGATGCTGGCACAAGGTGGAGAGCAAGGGAGAACCAGGGCCCGGGTTTTCTGCATCAGGATCTTTCTGCTCAGGGTATTAAATCATCACAGAGCTGAGGACTGTTATATCTTTTGTTTCCATAAAGGTCAAAGAAGAATCCTCCTCCTTTAAGTGCCAAGAAGAGGCCTTCTACCTTCTGGTGCAAGAAGACGTTGAACAGTAAGTCTGCTGCTTTTCAGTTCTGAGCAGGCCCCGGCATGAACACTGGCTTCCCTTTGCTCTCTGTCCTTTTCGTTATGAGTTTGATCGCGGGAGCTTTTTGTGGTGAACTTCGTGTAACCGAGCTCTGCATCGCTATTGCTGCTGATGCCGTTGCGCACACGGTCGTGTCCTTCGATGGGATAATGTCCCTTCCGCTGATACCCACAGACCTTCCTGGAAGGTTTCAAGAGCCCTAACTGCTCTTTGCCCATCAGGCTTTTCTTCTGATCGTAGCTGCTAGTATTGGGGGCGGGGGACGCTCCCGTCTTCATTTGACTCTCACTCACTGCTGGGAGTGTGATTAAGGCTCCATCCTGAAGAACCAGGGCTCAGCCCTGGCTAAATTAAAGCCCCACTGACCACCCCTCCTGCGTGTGCCCAGCCTATTCATTGGCACAATCCTCAGAGCGCCCAGCCCAGCTATCAAATTAGGGTGGCCCTAGTCCCTGAATGGCTTTTCTTTGACCTCCCTGGTCTCATTCCCATGGGACTGCTTCTGTGCTTCAATGGGTTGAGGCCAGAGAGCTTGCACCTTGCAGGACGGAGCCCGTGGTCACAAAGCAAGACAAAAGCTGCCCTAGATGGTATGTGTCGTACCTGCATTCATGCCGCTGGCTTCACTGGTTGAAGCATTCAGTCTGTTACAGGCTGGGCAGGGAGGGTTTGGCCCTCGCCCAAGCCCTGCTCATTGCTAGCTGCTGTGGGCTGGCTCTGAGCAGTGGCTCCTTTCCAGCTCAGATTCACTTACCCGGTTTCAGATGTTACCAGCCTAAGTGGACATAATTAAATGTTCCTGGGGTTAGAACCACTTGGAGGAGTGGAGTTCCCACGTTAACTGATATTCCTAACTGCTTATTTGTTTCCTTACAGTGAGACCATAAAATATTTTAAATTAAATCTCTGCCCATCACAAAGGCCCAGATTGAGATGCTGATGGCTTTTGTGTTTGTATAGGAATTGCAATGTGCTGCTCTCCTGACCGCCAGTGACACAGCATTGCTGGTCCCTATAGACTCCAGTGATTGCAGCGTATTGAACTAATGGGCAGGTGCAGTGCCGTGCCCCCAGGACCCAGAGATGCTTGTTCTCACCTACCTCTCCCTGTTATGAAAAATGAATGAGAACATAAGAACCTAAGAATAACCATACTGGGTTGTACCGATGGTCTGTCTAGCCCAGTGTCCTGTCTGCCGACAGTAGCCAGTGCCAGGTGCTTCAGAGGGAACAAATAGAACAGGGCAGTTATCGACTGATCCATCCCCAGTCGTCCAGTCCCAGCATCTGGCAGTCAGAGGTTTAGGGACACCTGGAGGATGGTTTTGCGTCCCTGCCTATCTTGGCTAATAGCCATGGATGGACCTATCCTCCATCAACTTCTCTAATTCTTTTCTGAACCCAGTTATACTTTTGGCCTTTACAACATCCCCTGACAATGAGTTCCACAGGTTGATGTGTGTTGTGTGAAGAAATACTTCCTTATGTTAGTTTTAAATCTGCTGCCTATTAATTTCATAGGGTGACCCCTGGTTCTTGTGTTATGTGAAGGGATAACTAACACTTTTTTTCCACACCATTCATGATTTTATAGACCTCTGTCATATCCCCCCTTAGTCGTCCCTTTTCCAAGCTGAACTCCCGCAGTCTTTTTAATCTCTTTTTATATGGAAGCTGTTCCATATCCCTAATGATTTTTACTGCCCTTCTCTGTACTTTTTCCATTTCTAATATATATCTTCTTTGAGGGGGGGCAACCAGAACGGAATGCAGTATTCAAGATGTGGGTGTACCATACATTCATAAAGTGGCATTATGATATTTACTGTCTTATCATTTATCCCTTTCCTAATGGTTCCTTACATTCTGTTAGCTTTTTTTGACTGTCGCTGCCCATTGAGTGGATGTTTTCAGAGAACTAGCCATAGTGACTCCAAGATCTTTCTTGAGTGGTAACAGCTAATTTAGACCCCATCATTTTGTATGTATAGTTGGGATTAGGTTTTCTAATGTGCATAATTTTGCACTGATCATGCTGAATTTCATCTGCCATTTTGTTGCGCAGTCACCCAGTTTCATGAGATCCCTTTGTAACTCTTCGCAATCTGCTTTGGACTTAACTATCTTGAGTAGTTTTGTATCATCTGCAAATTTTGCCATGTCACTCTTTACTCCTTTTTCCAGATCATTTATGAATATGTTGAACAGCGCTGGTCTCAGTACAGTTCCTTGGAGGACCCCGCTATTTACCTCTCTCCATTCTGAAAACTAACCAGTTATTCTGACCCTTTGTTTCCTGTGTTTTAACCAGTTACTGATCCATGAGAGGATCTTTCCTCTTATCCCATGCGTGCTTAGTTTGCGTAAGAACCTTTGGTGCGGGACCTTGTCAAAGGGTTTCTGAAAGTCCAAGTGCACTGTATCCACTGGATCACCCTTGTCCGCATGTTTGTTGACCTCCTTCAAATAATTCTAATAGATTGGTGAGGCATGATTTCCCTTTACAAAGGCTGTGTTGACTCTTCCCTACAAAATTGTGTTCATCTCTGTATCTGATAATCATAGGTGCTGGAACAAAGAGTTCTGGGAGTGCAGCGACACCCCCTGGCTTGAAGTGGTTTCCATCATATACAGGGTTTATAGTTTGGTTCAATGGCTCTCAGCACCCCCGCCATACAAATTGTTTCGGCACCCTTGCTGATCATTCTGTTCTTTACTATAGTTTCAACTAATTTGCCTGGTAACAAAGTTAGGATTACAGGCCTGGAATTGCCAGAATCACCGCTGGAGCCTTTTGTAAAAATTGGTGTTACATTAGCTATCCTCCAGTCATCTGATCCAGAGGCTGGTAGAAGCGATAGGTTACCTACCACAATTCGGAGTTCTGAAGAAACTTGAATATGGAATTGCAGAACTCTTGGGTGAATCCCATCTGGTCCTGGTGATTTATGACTGTTTCATATTAATGAAATATTCTCTAGTGGTGCAAAATACCTGTTCCATGAGTTTGGCCCGCTCCCTCACTCCTGGGGCCGTCATAGTCCCGCAAGAGACCTGTGTTGGGATTGGGCCCAGGAGCAGCGTGTTCCCAGGTGAGAGGCCTTGGCCTGAGGCTGAATGCTGGACCCCTGTTCTGTGGGTTGGTGGAAGCTGGATGAGTTGAGGAACCTAAGAATTGCCAGACTGGATCAAACCGAAGGTCCACACAGACCAGTATCTTGTCTCTGACAGAGGACAGCATTGGATGCTTCAGAGGAAGATTTACAAATCCCACAGTAGCAGATGGAGGATAATCTGCCCTCACTTTTCTCTAGCTCTTGTATAGCCCTTTCCATCAGTAGATTTCAAAGCGCTGTACAAAGGAGGTCAGTGTCATTGCCCCCTTTTCAGTTGGGGAAACTGAGGCACAAAACAACGAAGTGACTTGTCTGGGGTTGCCCAGGAGGCCAGTGGCAGAGCCAGAAATGGAACACAGGTCTCCTGAGTCCCAGGTCCAGTGCTCTATCCACTAGGAAACACTGCCTCCCATGGAATATGAGATTTAATCCCTACCAAAATTTGTGGTGTTGTTAATGATGACTCTGGATATTCTTGATAGCCACATAAAAGCCCAGTGCCCATTCAGTCTTTGAAGTTCTTGGCCACAGTGACTCTCTGTGGCATTGCGTTCCACAGTTTAATAACACATTGTATGAGGGAGTATTTTTTTATCTCAATCTTTTCATTATCTCTTCATATGAAAGTTTATTCAGGCCCTTAATCCTTCTCATTGTTCTTCTTTGATCCCCCTCTAATTCTGCAGTCTTTTCTGAGAAGGGCTGACCTGTCTTACATGCACTATTCCAGACGAGGCTGCACGACTGATCTGTAGAAAGGCATTAAATATTCTTTATATCATTGAACATCCTAGTCCTTCTGCGTCTTAACATTGTCTTTGCTTTTTTGGCGACAGCTGCACAGTGAGTAGAGGTCTCTCTGTTTACAGTGACACCCCAGTCCCTTTCCTGAGTTGATGCAGTTAATTTAGATCCCTGTAAGGTGCATGAGTAGTTTAAATTTTCCCCTCCGGTGTGCATTGCTTTGTGTTCATCAACCCTGAACTTCATTTGCCATCCTGTTGCCCATTCCCTTAGCTTTTTAGGTCTCTCTGAAGTTCCTCACCATCCTCTCTGCTCCTGACTGATCTCAATAACTTTGGGCATGTCTACACTGCAATAAAAGACCCAGGGCTGGCCCAGGTCAGCTGATCCAGGCTTGCGGGGGCTCAGACTGCTGGGCTATAAAGTTGCAATGTAAACGTCTGGGCTCAGGCTCTGAGATCTTGCAAGGAGAGAGGGTCCCAGAGCCCAAGCTCCAGCCAGCGCCTGAACATCTACACTGCAATTTTAGAGCCCTACTGTGGCCTGAGCCCCATGAGCCTGTCTGCTGACCCAGCCCAGCCATGGCTGCACCACGAGTCTTTTGTTGCAGTGTAGACGTACCGTTAGTGTCATGTGCACATTTGGGTCCCTCACTACTCACCCCCCTTCAGATCATTCATAAATAACTTAAACAACGCAGGACTTAGTTTGGAACCCTGCTGTCCCCTCTGTTAACCTTCCCCTGGATGAAAATTGACGCCTTAATCTTATTCCTTGCTTTCTGCGTCTCAGCCAGTTTTTGATCCATGACAATACTTTGCCTCTCACTGCATGACTATTTAGCTTCTTTGAATCTAAATCCATTAGGTCAACTGGTTCTCTTTTATCCACTACTTTTCTGACACATTCAAAGAATTCTAAGAGATTAGTGAGACACAATTTTCCTTTGCAGAAACCATGCTGGTTAGACCCCTTCACGTCAGGATGTTCCAGGTGTTTTGCTATTCTCTTTTTAATTATCATTTTAACCAATTCACCAGGTACGGATATAAGACTCATTGCTCTGCAATTCTCCCGATCACTCTTAGAGCCCTTTAAAGATAGAGATACAATACTCTATCCTCCAGTCCTTTGGAACAGTGGATGTTACAAAGGAGAGATTGCAGATTTTTGTTAGCAACTCAGCTACTTCAGCCCTATGCTCCTTCAGAACTCTTGGCTGGACCAGCTGGGCTGGATAGCTAATTGCTTTTTAATTTATCAGTTTGTCCTAGATCTCTTCTTCCGCCACCTCAGTCTCTGAACGCACTTTCTGTGCTGGATATCTGAAAAGGCTCTCTGTAGGAGGGAGAACTTGCCCTGTAGCAGCTGCCCGGGGTATGACCGTGCTGCAGGGACTAGATGCACTGGTGGGTCCTTTTGTCCCCTGGCACCGATGCTGAAATGCTCTGGAGTGCATCCCTTAGGTAGGGTGGTCCATTTCACGTTCCCAGTCACCATGGCACATGGTGAAGGGAGTCAGGGATGGAGAGGGGCCCAGCAGGCCCCATGTTCTAGCTACAGCAGCTGTTTAGGCAAAAACAGGACAAACAATGGCATTTGCGGGGCAGTGCAGCAGCGTCACCATAAATTAGGTGTGGCGAGGGCAGGCTGAGAAGCAGAAACCCCAGCTCATGACTGGCAAGTCTGCTCTCCAAGGCCTGCTGCATATTTATCTATTTGTCCTAGAGCTGTTTGGCCTGAGATTCCTGCTTTTAACAGACCAACTGTAAACACAGGTGCTCATTACTAAAACAGCCCAGAGCTTTCAATTCCCAGGGACGGCAGAGGATGGGAGCAGCCCTGTGGATTGGCCAAGCCCTGGAGATGCAAGTCACGTACAACAGCTGCATCCTAAATCAAACCAGCGCCCGGTGAAAACCAGGCAGCAGCCTGGAGCGACCAGAGCCCATCCTGTGTCTTGGCCCAATTGCTCAGAGGGTGTCACCGGTCCCGCCTCAGGAACGGCCGAGGAGTGAACTCTCAGGGCGGTTAGTTCAGCTCCTTTCCCCCAGGAAGGTGGACCCGCTGCCAGCTGCTGACTACGAGATGTGGGACAGCCCCTTGGCCACAGCAGCTGCCTCTTTTGGTGAGCTCCCTGTGGCCACACACTCTTCCTGCTGCCAAATGGAGCTGTGACCCGCTCACCACCAATCATTCACGGGAGAGGAGAGAAATTCCTTTTATTTTAGCCAGCAAGGTGGCCTGGGGTCTCTCTATCCCAGTGTTTCTCAACCTTTTTGATACCAGGGATTGGCTTCCTATGCTGTGTCAGGGAGATCTCAGGGACCGGTGCCGGTCCATGGACTGGTCATTGAGAAACACTGCTCTATCCCCTTCCCCCACGTTCCTGGCGGGCAGCTGTGACCCAAAGTCATCCCTGCTGTAGGCTGACACAGCACCATTTAAATCAGGGGTGAGCTGGGATGGTTTGTGCTGCTAGGGCCAAATTTAACCCCAAGGGCTAGAAAAGGCTCCTAACGAGCCTTCAGGCCCAGCTTTCCTTAGCATGACCTGCATGTACTGCCTTGTCTGCAGCTCTGCCTAGTGCATGGGGGAAGCTGGGCAGACACCAGGAATGCTGCCGGGTAGGGCTTGCTGCTTGCTTTATTCCCTAGGGGCAGGGAGACGAGAAGCATTGGTGTTCAGTAATCCACCACTGGACCCACGCTGCTCTCCTGCCGGGTCAGCACGAACGGCTGTGTGCTCCTCACAGACATCGCACCCTCCGTGCTGAGATTCAGTCGTGAGCTGGAGCGAACCTGCCTCTGTTCTCGGTTCAGCTCTTGGGGAGGAAAAAGACCCCAGACTAGCCCGCAGTTGAAAATGCCTTTCACAGGCTGCGGTCACAGTCAAAATTAAATCAGAAAATGAACTATTACTCACAGTGACTTGGAGATTTATATGCTTTGGGCAGCTCAAACTCTATTTGCTGGGATGAAGGATACCTAGGGAAACCTCGGCTGCTAGCGCACCGTGACCGTTTGCAATTTCACACCACTTTAAACTCGCTCTCATTGAGATTGTGGAGATGAAAAATGTCTTTATTATAGGAAGTCACAGGTCCCTGATTGGTTGCTAAATGTGTTTTAATGTGTGGTGTGACTGCTAGGGCTTGGGAAGGAGCACGGGAAGGGGGAGCCGTGCTGGTAATTTGAGCTCGCACAAGAACTCCTGCAAGCCAGAGGAGCTGAAAACAAAGGAATTATTTTCAGTCTCCCTGCTGCCTTCCCCACCCGAAGAGGGTCAGTGACGTTGATTGCAGGCCAGCGAGGCAGCTTTTCAAACTCACCTTCCCTCGATGGCTCAGTCCGCGTGGGGGTAACTTGTTTGTTCTTCTTCTCTGGTACCTTCTCAATCTTGCACCCTATGTTGTTTCCCGGGATTCATCCCCTTCTGTTTGGTTTAATTGTGTATTGGTTTCAATACCTAGATATCAAACCCAGGCGTGCCAAGCGGAGCCTGCTGGAGGTGTCCTCCTGCAGACACGTACCTGAATCCCACCACAGCTGTGCTGGTTGGGGGCTGGTGGTTGTTTCTTTGTGGATTGCTCTTTCAGTGGCTGCTGTTTTGTCAGGTCTCCTTTTATTCTCCCACTCTCTGATCATGCTGCCCTTAATCTCCAGCTGCGGTAGACGAGCGCCGTCTCCTCTGAGCCCAAAGGGCTCCTGGGCTGTGAGCACAGTCCTTCTTTTCTGGAGTAATTATTTCCTAACAGTGCCTCCCCGAGTGACCGCCAACGTCCAGCCAGCAGGGATTGCCCGGCGGCAGGACATGCAGGTGCAGAGACTGTTGGGGGTGGTTGTTGTGTGCTTGGTAACTGCAGAGGATGGACTGGCCAGGAAAGCAGGGATTTACTCTAGGAGAAGAGAATCCTACCTGCCCCACTCCACATCCTTCTGCCAGTCTGCCATGCTGGCATACGCCCACTCTGGGTAGTTCTCTTTGGGATCCACCCCGCTGGAGTACCCTAGTTGAGCAAACCCTCCAGAAGGCTCCCGGTATTTTCCCTCTGCGTTTCTCAAATATATCTGCAGTCCCCTGATTGTCTGCAGCCCGCATCCCATCCCGATTGCTCAGCTCTCTGCAGATCTGAAATCCCACCACCGGTGCTGCTTCCCCTGACTGTGGAACGATGAACGTATGGGGCAGTGCTGCTCCATGGGTGATGGCAACGTTGATTATTGTGTTTGGGGCAGTCTGCTGTGCGAAGGGGGCAGTTACGTGGGAATGAATGTCCTTTCATTACAAGAATGAGCCATCCTCTGTCTGCACTTACAGCCGTGCCTCCAGGGCCCTGGTCCCAGTCAGTACCTTGTAACCGTGGGGGTTGCCATTCTTGTCGCCTGGGGAGGAAGCATTTTGGGATTCGGGATCCCTTTTCATCCATTAAATGTCACTTAGGGCACAAACAAGGCTCCACCTGGGCCCGGCCCTTGCTGGGTTTCTGTAACGTAGCTTTAATGAGGACAGGTTGCTGGCCTGTCACTGGGCCCTCAGCCTGGAGTGTCTGCGAGCTGCTTTTCATCTGGTCCCCGCCCTTTGACCTGTTCGGCTTGGCTGGCCATAACAGGCGTTAAAGTTCCTGCTCGGGGTCATTGGAACACACACCCGGCAAGGTGCTGTCCCAGGGGAGGATGGCACATGATCCAAGCCTTGTTATAACATATTGTTCCATCAGGAGTTCTGTGTGTCGTGTGTTGCTGGGCCCTGTCTCTCCACTCTTATTAATAATTCTACAAAGCCTTTCTTCCTAGCATCTCCTCGCATTACAGCTGTTTCCTAATGGACCCTTTCAATGCCACTTCGATCAAGGTACCAATAAGAGACACATGCACAGACAGATCCCCCCACCACAGACTTGTAACCAGTTCTTCCCTTAACAAATCACGCCATCATTTGTGTTCTGAATAATTACGTCTTACACTGGATAGCGAAAGCCACAAATGCTCTCAGAGCATTTCAACACGCTGATTTCAGACTGTGTATCTCAGGACAACTTTATCCACCACTGAAATGCAGCCACACAATGCAAACACAACCACTGTTCGACAGCTTCCAGCAGGACTGCACAGCGCTTTAAGGCAGGCAGGAAAGAGGCACACTGCATCTGAATTAGGCTGCTGGGGAATGGAAGGAGTTTCGCCTGGGCACGCTTGACATAGGATCTTTAATGACTGCAGACAGTCGAGGAGGAGGCCATTCCTCTGTGTTCTGTCTCCTCCGGAAGAGGATCTGTTTAAGATCCGATGCGAGAGGCTCTCTACAGGAGGTGGGCTTGCACAGCCAGAGGGAAAATGGCTGGATTTAATACCTACTTTAGGACCACTTGCCTCTGCCGTCTTTATGTCCCATGTCTACGTGTCCACGTCTGCTGCTTGCCACCTCCTGCACCACGTGTGCAGCATTGGGCGACTGCAGAGCACAGGCCACCTGCCCCGGACCAGTCATAGCTGTGATGTGAAAAACGTGCGCCCTGCCTCTGGCTGGCCCTGCCCTGTGCCCCACGCCTGGGGCCGGGTGCAGCTTGTTGGCATTGCTGTGAAAGCCTGAGCCGAGACATCTGCGTGTGTCTCTTTCAGCGGCGGGGCTGTGGAGTTGGAGAGACTTTTGTCCTCCCCATGAGACGTGACCCTCAACGGCCACCGACCTGTGACTGCTACTGCACAGTGGGCGCACCGGTCACCGCGCGCAGCCTGCTGAGCAGGATGTTCCAGAACCCCCGGCCCTGCTTCCCAGCCATCGCAAGATCCACTGCACGCTCCGGGGAAGGGGGCTGCACTGACTGGCCTGACATCCCCGTTCACCCAGAGCAGGCAGCAGCGTTGCAAACATCTCCATAGTTGTGCTGCAACTCCGAGCCAGCGAACAGCCTGGGTGGCTGGCCAGGTGGCAGGAGACAGTTCAGTGCCCATGGCCCATTCAGGTGTTGGCCTCTCTGCTGAGCCGGTAGTAGCCACGCTGCCGTCTCCAGTCACCACACCGCTCGGGAGGGTTGGATGGAGTGGCTGCTCTACGCCATTCCCAGTCCCTTGGGCTGTTTCACTGCCGTATTACATGGCATACGCCGGTTCTGATTAACGAGCTACTGAGAGCCGTTCCGGGCCATTGGGCCATACTGGAGCACGCCATCTGCCATACCCCATAGCACTGCAGGGCCTGGAGATGGAGGGAGGCCGTCTCTGTTCAGACGCAGTGAGTTCCACCGAGGGGCAGCTGTTCTGCACAGAGAAGGCTCTTTCCCAGAATAAGCAGATGTGACAAGTGACTCCTCATTTGTGATTTCAGCTCCATTCTGTGCAGTTAAACACGGACGGGTCAGGGCGGAGCTGGTTTCAATGCTATTCCTCTCCTCCCCCATGCTACAGATCGTGTGTTCATGATCATCTGCGTTGGTTTCCTCCAGCCATCAGACACGCACCAAGTCCTGCCCCTGTTCGTGGCATGGGAGATAAGAAACCTGTTGCTATGATACCCAGCAAGGAGTTTGGAGAAGTGTGTGTGGGTCAGATTCGTTATCGATGTGCGGGGGAATGCAGCCCTTACACAAGCAGGAAAGTATTTGGCTAGAAAAACCGGCCAGACTCAGGGGATCCCTCAGCGGTGCCACGTTTTCTTATCTTATATTGTTATGTTGGCCAAATGCACAGTGTTCCTGTGCTCTCCCACTCGCTCAAGGTCTCGTTCAAGGGACAGACCATCCTCCGAGCTAATCAGACAATGGCTGCACGTCTTGAGCGAGCGCTGGAGAGCCAGCAAGCCCAGAGCTGGGCTGGGAGAGGTGTTTATGCTCCCTGATGCTCTTGTTTCTCCAGCCGCCCTTCGTGTGTATCCACTCCGTAATGATCTTTTATTCTTGCATTGTATCGTTTTTTACTCCGGGAATCAGGCACAAAACCAGGAGCAAATGCAAGCACAGGACCCTCCTCCCAGCTCATCTGGCAACACAGTTTACAAAGGGCTCTGTTATTATCCCCACAGCCACCCTCTCCAACCCTGTCATTAGATGCTTAGGCTGATGATTGCCCCATTGGCCGCTGAATGGATTTAATTACTCTTTTCTCCTACAGTGGCAATGTTTTCCCAATTAATTATTTCAGTCTGAACAGCAATAGCTGGTTGAGTTTAGAGAGAAATTAAAAAGGGTAGGAAAGGATAATGAAGAGTGAGGCCTGGCCTACACCAGACAATTTTGTCAACCCAAGTCAGCTTTTTTCAATAAAACAGTGGTGGTGTACACACTGCAATCTCACACACACACACACACACCCCCCCCCCCCCCCCCCCCCCGCTGATAAAACTGCCCTGTTTTTTCAACAAAATAAAACCACCTTGATGAGAGGAGTAGAGCTTTTTTCGTAGAACGTAAATCGACAAAGCGTCAAGGTAGACACCGTGGTTGATTATGTTACAGTAAACAGCCTCCAGAAGTGTCCCACAATGTCCATCCTGCCCACTCTGGCTATCAGTTTGAACTCTGCTGCTCTGCAACCACCCACCACTTCCCTTTTAAAGTCGCAGGAATTTTTTTAATTCCACTTCCTACTTGGTTGGCGTGGAGAGCTCACATCGCATCATTCCAGCTGACCAGGGCAGCTCCACGCACCAAACGCTCTCCCGCTTGGAGCACACCAGAGTTTTTGGATCTCATTGGTGTTTAGGGAGAGTCGGACATGCAGTCCCAGCTCCGCTCCAGCCAAAGGAACTTTGATACCTATGGCCAGATTTCTCATTTAATGGCAGAGAACAGCTATGAATGGGACACGCTGCAGGGCCGAGTGAAAATCAAGGAGCTGCGAGGGTTACCAAAAAGCTGGGGAGGAAAACAGTCGCTTTGGTGCAGAGCCAAACACTGCTGCTTTTATAAGGAGCTGGAAGCCATCCTCAGTGATGACTCCACCGCCAAGACACCCATGGATACTGCTGCATGCCCGGGGGCAGCGGACAGCGAACTCGACCCCAACTCAAAAGTCGTTGACGAGGAGGTGGAGTTGGATGAGGAACTGGAGCCAGGTACCAGGTCATTTGGTGCCGTGGGGAGTCAGGATCTCTTTGCAACCCTGGAGGGTTCCAGCCAGTCCCAGCCCTGCAGCTCTGGTGTGCAGGATGCAGAAGAGGGGAGCTCAAGTAAGTGTTTTTCGGAGCTGATGCTGCTTGTTAACGGGAGGCCTGGGTGTCCTTTGCTTTGCTAAATGATAGAGGTAATTGAAGGGATAGAAATGCACAAGAGTAGCTGTGTTTCCAAGTGCTTCCTATTCCCTTGCTTAGCTAGGCAGCATGGCTCAGAAGCATGCTAATGCATGCTGAGATTTCATGGGTATCTTCTGGTGAGATCTCTAGGAAACTTTCCTGGAGGTACAGACCAATCCTTTGCCTCAGGATCCTTGGCGGAGCAGCTCTGTTTCTTCCCCTGTTGTAGAAAACTTTCCCATGCCAATCAGCAATTACTTGTGCAGGGACCAAAGCAGCGCACAGGCGAGCCGCATAGGGAGGAGATGCACCCTAGCATCCCTGTTTACTCTCAGGAGCGAGATATCGCCTTCTATGGCCCCCACCTGTGGAAAACGGTGGCACAATTTGAAATGTTGTCCCTATGTACCTGCATTTATGCCTCAAGCAACCACCTATCCAGAACCTGCACCCCAGTATGTGACCCCCTCCGTCTCACCTCCTCCGGCAAAACTCACCATGCCCAGGCTGATCTCAGAGCTGTGCTCTTCCCGGGGGACAGTGAGAAAGAGGTGTGTTAACAGTAATGCATCTATAGTGTTAGGGCATGCACAATAATACTTCTGTTCATTGTTCCCTGCGCTTCCACAGATGTGACCTTCACAGCAAAACCCCCCAGACCAGTGGAGCACCTTCGGCTGATAAGGAAGTGACCTCCAAGAACTCCTCCAATCTTCTGAGGCGGCAAAAAGAGAAAAAAAGGCCCGGCAACTATCTGTGTCCAAAAGTCAGAAAATTGATAGACAGGAAAGGAGGGGAAATCATGATCGAGTGCTTGCAGGTCGTGAGCGCATGATCAAGGCCGTGGAGGAGCAGACTGAGCTGCTAAAGACAATTGTGACCCTGTAGACAGAGTTCATGTATGCTCACCCTCCTTGCAGCCACTACAGAACTGCTTTCCATGCACTCCCCAAACTCCCCCACACTTTCCTGCCAAACTCCCAGCCCATCTCATTACCCCTTACACTCCACCCCTTCAGACAGCTACAAGAGTGACAGCTGGACTTACACCCAGCTGTCATAGCTCACACTACCCCTCACTGCTTTCTCCCCTCCAGCTTGGTGTTTTGTTTGTGTAATAAACTGTTTATGTTAAGTAAAGAGAAGCTGTGAGAACTATAAGCACGCTTTATTTCTGTTGTTGCACATGGTACTTTCACCTGTCACTAACACACAGCTCAAGCGGGCTAGCTATCATAGCATGGCACAGCACTGTTCATAAAAACAACTTATTGGTTCTCATTCTCAAAATGGATCCTCAATGCCTCCCTGATCCAAATAGCCCCCTGTTGTGCCCCTCTAATACCCCTAGCATCTGGCTGTTCATATGCTGATGCAAGGTGATCCATCTCTGCGGTCCACCCAGGGGCAAACTTTTCACCCTTGGCTTCACATAAATGATGGAGCACACAGCAGGCAGCGATAACCATGGGAATATTGTCCTTATTTAAGTCTAGCCTGCCATAAAGGCATCTCCAGCGAGACTTTAATCTGCCAAACACACATTCAACGGTCATTCAGCACATCCTCAGCCTGTTACTGAAGCACTCCCTGCTGCTATCCAGGTTGCCTGTGTAAGGCTTCATGAGCCACGGCAGTAAGGGGCAGGCTGGGTCTCCCAGGATCCCTATAGGCATCTCAACAGCCCCTATTGGAATCTTTTGGTCTGGAAAGAAAGTCCCTGCTTGCAGCTTTCTGTACAGCCCAGTGTTCCTGAAGATGTGTGCATCATGCACCTTCCCTGACCAGCGCGCATTGATGTCAGTGAAACGCCCGTGGTGATCCATGAGCGCCTGCAGTACCATAGAGAAGAACCCCTTTCTATTGATGTACTCTGTTGCAAGATGGTCCGGGGCCAAAATTGAGATATGTGTGCCATCTATCGCCTGGTCACAGTTAGGGAACCCTATCGCCACGAAGCCATCCACTATTTCATGAACATTCCCCAGACTCTCAGTTCTTTGTAGCAGAAATTGCTTAATGGCCCTGCCCACTTGCGATAACTCAACTCCAGCGGTGGACTTACCAACTCCAAACTGATTAGCGACCGACTGGTAACAGTCTGGAGTTGCCAGCTTCCACACGGCGATCGCCATGCACTTCTCCACCAAGAGGGCTGCTCTCATTTGTAAGTCCTTGCACCACAGGGCAGGGGCGAGCACCGCACAGAGTTCCATGAAGGCGGCTTTGTGCATTCTGAAGTTCTGCAGCCACTGCTCATCATCCCAGACCTGTATAATGATGCGATCCCACCACTCAGTGCTTGTTTCATGCGCCCAAAAGTGATGGTGAACCGTGTGCAGATGCTCTGTGAATGCGAACAGTAATCCGGCGTTGTTCGTTTGCTTGGCACGCAGCAGGTCAGGCACCTCAGATTCCTGTTTCAGTTGTGAGCTCATGATATACTGCGCCATCAGCCACAATGTGTTCAGAACACTGACGGCAACAGTGGAGAACTGTGCAGGATCCATCCTTTCAGACAGAGATGGTGGGCGCTCAGGAAACGGGGGTCGTTGAGAAATGCCACGAAATGCAGTTGGAAACCCACGGAACGACAGGACAGAAATCACTGCATCATGGGACTTTGAGCCCACACCCATGATGCACTGCGATCCTCTCTGCTTTCCCACAATTCCTAGCGGCACAAGGTGGCGAATTGCTCAGTGGAATAGCTGCCCACACTGCCTTGCTCTCACTGTTGATGCTACAGCACTAAACGTGGATGCACTCTAGCAACACGAGTACTGTGTGGATGGGCTGTAATTACACCGCTTTTTGATCACTGATGTAACTAGCGTCGGCAAACCTTTCTCGTGTAGACAAGGCCTGAGTTAACTGAGGAGAAGAAGAAACAGGGTGGCTGCATATTCCAGGTTTGTTTCAGGGCACAGCAAAAACAAAACAAAACACCATGGCAGTGAGTCCCAGGGCCCCGGTCAACTACGCTGGCTGGAGTGGTTCATGACCATGAGTGCCAACCTCAGGGCAGACTGTCAAAAAGCCAGGCAGAGACCCCAAATCAGTGGTATGTTCTCTAATTAGATTTCACCAGCCCAGGAACACGTGTGAACTAAAGCACTACAACAGTCTTACCATGGAATCACAGACAGTCCTCAGGCATTCCAGTCTATCTTGCCACCCGGGCAAGCTGGATTTACTGATCGTTGGTTGCAATACACCAAAGATCACAAAAGATTCAGGTTGCGTCCAGTCCGAAGAGACCAGTCACTTACCCCAGGTCAATGTTGAAGCTCAAATCTCACACCAAAGACAACACAATCCTACAGTAAACTAACTAAGGAGTTGTTAACTAAGAAAAGAAATCAGAGCGTTATTGCCAGGTTATTACCAGCAAGCAAACCTATATACACAAATGAGTTACAGTCGATATTTTAAAAGGGGACAGAGTTGTCAGCTCTGAATGGCTTTTCAGGCAAGCCCAGACTGACCCTGGGGATCTCTGCTTCTGTTTCCTAGCTCTAGTCCTGTCGGAGTCCAGAGAGAGAAACATTTTCTTGTCAAGTATCTTCATCTCCTTCCTCCAGAATTCAAGATGATAGGAGGAGCCCTTTTGCACGCAGCATCTTGAGAAGTGTGCTGGGGCAATTAGCAACGTTTTTGTGTTGTGATGCCCGGCAATGGCCCATTTAGTGTTGATAGTCCTTCCTGATGGGCAAGAGGGGATTCCTTTCACAGGGATTTAGCACTTTGCAGTAGGCGAAGTTTTTTCTTGTTTGCTGAGTTACATAGTTCAGAACTAACATTTTACAGCTGTGGCGCAAACACTTAAGCAGACTGCTTTCCAGCAATGAATTTGTCAGTGCTCAGCTGAGGCCTAACGCCTTGGCAAGAGCAGGCACCTGGTCTGCCAGCATCGCAGGGCTCACGGGACTCCTGCTGTGAAGCTAAAAACACCAGTGTTGACTCAAAGACCCTCCCCCCTGCCAGGTTTCAGAGCCTGGGCTTGAATCGCCGCACTGCCATTTTAGCCCACCAGTGCACGACTGAGTCAGTTGACTTGGGCCCAGCGCCGCGCTGCCACGGGTCTTTGTTTGCTATGTAGTTTATCCTCAGGCTCCCTCTCTCTAGAGCTCGTCTGCACTTGTAAATATCCCCTTTGGAAACAGCACGATGGCATCTTGAGAGGAGGGGCCTTCCTGGCCAAAGGTGCGGCTCTCATTGGTACGTGCTGCCAAGCAGCCGTGGGGCTGGACACACTGGATGCCTACGCACACAGCCAGGCATGTCCACAGCAGGATAAAAGGAGCTGTTAGCCGACATGTTTCACGTGACCAACACATTTTAAAGGCTAGTTTCGGACAGGACTGCCAGCTGGATGTGAACATGTTAAATCCACACTAGGGTTTTAAAAGGGGTTCGCTAGCGTTTATAGACATAGACCTTTTGTGCACAAGTCCAAGGCAGATGCTGCTGGCTCGAAAGTCCAGGGGTCTTTTGCTTTTGGTGGTGAGAGGTTATTTTTCACAATTGTAAATCAATGAACATTTTTGATGTTCCTCTAATCTCCGTGGCCTTGCTTCCCTGAAATTGTTTCAAATGCAAACTACTGAGCGGTTTGGGAACGGGACTGGGCCATAGAGCCTGGCCTCTCTCTTTTCTGGTTCCAACAGTCGAAGGGATTGAATGGCTCAGGGAACTGGGAATAGGCCTTTTCACCTTCAAGCTGTCTGCTCATGTGTGACCCAGGTGGGTAGCAGCCACAAGCATTGACATCTGTTAGCTGTTGGCTGAAATGAGTTGGTGAGTCTCAGAGCCTGAAACCCAGCATCACAACTGGCACTAATTAGCCCCCTCGTTAGCAATCTCCACAGAGTGACCAAGGCATTAATGGGCCATGGAGGCAGAACTCCCCTTTCGTCCTTGGCAGGGGTGATGCACACGGAGGCCGGACAGTGTAGTGGAAGCTGGCATTGCAGCTGTCCACTGTACCTGTTTTGGGGATAAGTAGAGTTCAGACTCCAGGGCTGCTAGTCTGGCTCTTTTCACCAGCACTGACTTTGCCTTGAAGCTGTTTAGAAAGGAGAGTTCCAGGCACAGCCCTCTGTGCCACCTGCTCATGCCCCGTTAGAGCAATGAAGACGTTGTGCAGCACTGCCCGGTTTTCATGTCCTTCACCCGCTTGGCACAGTGATTGTGCCAAGTTCCTCTGTGCCCTTCCCACAAGACCGTAGCACCATGAAGAGGAAAGGGGGAAAACCGGGAGAACCAGGCAACCACAGGGCAGAGATGAGTTCTGAACTAAAAGCGCTGAGGACACCCATGTTGGTTTTGTTTCCCCCTCAGTAGAGTGATCCAGAGAATGAAAAGCTGATGTGAAGCAGCAGCACCACTGCTCCAGGAGCATGAGCAGCCAGGGTGAGCCAAACGACCATGTGTGCAAACACCTCCCTTGGGACGTAAACCTAGAGCTGATCTGAGCAGTGGGCTTTGTCCATCCCTTGGGCTGCCCAGTCAGCTGGAGGCAGAATTCCCTTCGCAGAGGAGGATTCCAGGTACTGCATGTTTAATGGGACAGGATTTTCAGAATCAAAACCCACGGCACTTCTGTGGCAACTTTTTTAGGGTTCCAGCGGCGACACCGGTGCTTTCTCAGAATGGAAGGTTTTTTCCATTGATGTGGTGTCTTAATGAGTTCATCATGAAGCACTGAACAGGTGTGGCTAACCTCCCATTTGACAAAAGACCGACTCAGATAGCATCTGTGCTCATGTGACTTTTCCTTTCACCCTGAATGCTGTTCCTCAGACCAGACACTCCTTCCCCTGAGCTGGTAAATGCAAGCTGCCATATCTGCGGGCCAGATGTGTGTAGTGCATTCCACGTTCTTGATTCAAAGTGCATCGGGAAATGGTGGCAGGGGTGAGTCCTGGGCAAGCCGCGCGGGGCTTTGTCTTTGCAGTGTTCTGCTTTGGTTTCCTCTCTCTCTGCGTGTGGCGGCTCAGGGAAGCTTCCTTCCTAGTGTCATGGTCGCTGTGCCACTGCTGGAGCGCCTGCCTGCTGTGCAGTCCCAGGTTCTGGGCACCGAGCTGGCAGGGTTAGGACGCTGGGCCAGGTGCAGATATCGGCTGGTAATGGCAATGGGTAGTAACAGCTTCCAGGGCCGCGTGTAAACAAGGTGGTCTCTCCTTTTAATGCTGACATGTAACATGAGAACCAGGAGGCCCTGGGAGAGGAAAGGGCAGCACATTTCTGGCAAAGGGAGGGAAATATCGCTGCAGATGTTAGGATCGTCTGGGGCAGCTGGATTTTTAAAGGGGTAGGGTGACTTTATGGCAACTAGCAACCGCTGCAGCTAGGGAAGCCCAGAGCTGTGTTGAACTCAGGGCTGTTTAAGAGGAATTGAGGGTGTTGGAGGATCCCCTGCAAGGGCCAGGGAGGAACATTTCCCTCCTGTGCAGCATTGCACGGACTGGCTGGGTGCACGGACCTAGCCTCTGACACAGGCTGCCATGGCCCTGCTCAGGCCTGTTCTCCAAACACAGGACAAGCACTTGATGCCCACGGGGCTGTGCCAAAGACATGCATAAGCCGGAAGAGGGGGACCTGCCGGGGTATGTTTCAGTAGCTGTAGCTGATTCTGCCTTTCAAAGGTAGGTTTGTGGGCCAACTTCTGGCCTCTGTTACAGTCGTGCAAGCGTGCTGTCCCCCGAGGGCGGAGCCCCGTGACTGCTCCCGTTGACGATGCATGAGCCAGAGTGGAAGCCATAGCTGGGTCAGCCCTGCAGGGCTCGGAGAGGGGGCACAGGAAACACATCTGTGTGGTGGCAGTGCACTGCGTGGCTCTGACTCTCCATACGCGGGGAGCAGCCCTGGGGCGGTGTGTGCACAGACTCGCTTTTCAGAGTGGATCACTCTTCGACTCTGCCCCCGCATTCCCCAGGGGCTGTGGTGCAGGGCAGAGCCCTTCTCCCTGTCTCCCCCATGAGGAACTAGGCCGAGAGGGGCAAAGGGCTCAGAGTGAATCATTCACAGAACCAAAAATACAGCCTGGTTCTCGGTCCCCTGCCAGGCACCAGACCATTCTGCCTCTTTAAAAACGAAGGTAAAGCGGGAGGTACCCAAGGGCCCCAGTTCTGGGGTCTGTGTCAGGGCCTGTCTAGCCAGGAAATGCCCAGGCTATTATACTGCTGGTCAGACCTGCCTGCCTCCCTGTGTGAACACTTCAAAGAGTCTCTCTTTTCGCTTATGCCACTTTCATTTTTGCTGTGTAGACAGGTCCTCAGATCAGGCTGCCCTAACGCTAGGCCAGGAGGATGCAGACCATGCACGAGGGCACTCGGCTCCACGTCTAGCTGTGATGTGGATGGGCAGTGCTCTCTCTGCACAAATGCCGGTACGGTCTCTGGTCATGCCATTTCTTTAACACTAAGGGACATGCAAAACACATGCGCGCACTCCAGTGAGGGGCCACCGCAGTGTATTTGAATGTTCCAGTTTCACAGATCCTGCTGGTCCCTCTCTTCCAGGGCTCTGCTCTACTCTGGACAGATTAAACAAAAGCATCCGTGGTGTTAATATCTAGCTCTTTCCCTTCGAGTGCGGTCCCTCCTTGCCTGTTTCCCATACTCCCAACCCATTGTTCTGCAGGCTTGCGAATGCAATGGTTATTGCCCTACATTGAAATAAGGTATATAAGGCATGGAAGAGTTTTAAAATATGCTGGAGGAATTCTAAGCAGTGCAAAAAGATATATGAACTCAAAGCCAGTGGCGGAATGTGCTTACCAAATCCTCATTAATTCACCATTATCAGATGACACAGACTCCATTCTCAAGGTGATTCCGGGATGCAACTGATTTGGATTTTTTTTTAAAATGTTTTTACGGTTACCCAAGGTTCTGAAGGCAGAGGGGGGAAGAGAATGCCTTTCAGGAGTTACAAAAAAAAAAAAATGCTGCCTGGGCAATTCATGTATAATTCAATGAATTCCAAAGTAGTTTGAATATTTAAATTATGTATGATCAAAGCAATAAAGAAATCTGCATTTCCTCATTCTGTGCTCCCCCAGACATTATGCTCCCAAGTGCCCCTCCCCTCCCAAAAGGCAGCTCCTTGCTTCCACGCTCCTGTACCTATTGAACCTTATTGCCCCAAAGAAATGGAGTTTGACTGGAAAAAAACCTCCATCCAGTGCGACGGCTGTTCTTTAATAAATACATGCTGCATTGCATCTTGCGCTAGTGCTGTTGCTAGGGTGATGGTCAGTGAAGCCCCATCAGCAGGACAGGCAGGGAGAGTGAGCGTGATGGGCAAGGCTGTCTCTGGCTTGCCTGACATACTTTCAGCAGCACAGAGTTCTAATTAGCTGCTGGCCCAGTGCCAGTCTTTCCTGCAGTACCTCCGCCAGCTCCATCTCTTTCTTCTGCCTGGCTGGCATGCTCCCCATGTCATTCCCATCAGTGCTAGCTTCTGCCTGCAGCAGCAGCCATAATAACACAGCTCTTGCCGTGGAAAGAGATGACAGGCAGGCAGATTTCAAATCGAAGATGGCAAAATGATGGAGGCTTTTCCCCCCCCCTCACTTTCTCCTAGACTTAGCTCCAAACTTCCTGCTCTCACTTGCGTTTCTCAGTTGACAGAGGCCTCTGTTGTTCCTTTCCTCTAACGCTCCAAGAATCGCTAGAGCTGTTTGTGATTTGCGTTTTGTCAGGCTTTGCCAGGCACTTCTGGCGGCTCTGATGTTTCTTGAATATAAAGATGTTGCTTCTTTCCCTTCTATTGTAGCTTTATTTTACTGGCTCACAAAACCCCAAACACTTGTCCAGTTCCCGTCTAGCTGCCGTAAATTTTCATTAGTATTCTGTGATTTAATGATCTATTCCCAGGAGAAAATTAGTCTTCAATTTACAAAAAAATCCCTGTTAATTTAAGCATAATAATAGGAGAGTGACTTGCATGTTACAGTCCGATCCTGTACCTGGAGCCATCACTCTGCCCGTGTTCCCAAGAAGGGTAATTATGAGGGAGAATTTTAATAAAACACTGAAGTCCATTTGAAATCTCCTGATGGAGACTGGAACGAGGTTCCTGGGGGCAAGAAAAGCAATTTCCTCATAAAGCAAGAAGTTATTTTGTAACAGGGGAATACAAGGACAGCGCTGAATGGCAATGCTGAACAACACATAATCCCACCCAATTCTGGAGAGAGGCGAGAACAAAATGTACCGAAGAAATTGCCAGGTCTCACCTCAAAAAGAAAACGTAGGTTTAATTTTTTTTTAAATGGCACTGACTTTAGAGAAATGTGCCAGACAGAAAGTGCAAGTTCCTTATACCGTGTTTTGCAGAGAGTATAGATGCCTGCGCATGTTGCTCAGTGTGTTGACTGGTTTAGAAAAAGGCTTCTGTGCTGACCCGTGTTGGACTTTAATCTCAACATTTGCATGATCCAAGCCCAAAACTCTAGTGATTCTGGCGTCTGTTCTCCCTGTCGATGCCTGCTTCATCTCAGAATCTCTGGATCTTCCTTTCGGGACTGTGTGTTGCTAGCACTGTAGAGCAGAGACCCAGAACTTTTCTCCCAGGTGTACTTTCATCTGGAATACAGGAGCCGGACTTTTTCTAACACCGTGCTGAGGGTAAAATGAAATCCGGAGTGGATTTCTAGCACTTCTCCTATGCAGATGGAACCCATCTTTTGTGCAGATATTGAGATAGATGACGGTGGCTCTGCTCATTAGAGGCAGTGGCAAAGAGTAGGTGCTGGGAGTCTCTGTATCTAAGAAGCTCTGGAATGGGAGCTCATTAACTTGAAAAATTGGGTCCAGAGGGCTCATTTGTCTGATAGCGGTTCGCTGTTTTTTCTAGCAATGTAGAAAATGAGGGAGGGGGATCTGAATCCTTTGCACAGTGACCGAGCCTTTGATTCATTCCCCCTCTGATTCATGGCCTCTGTCTCAAACTGCTTTTTATAGTATTTATTTTCTGTAGCTCTTAAGCCTGCTCCTTGGAACATACAGAGCGCCTCGTGCTGTGCAATAGATCAGACACGGTGTCGCGTTTGTAATCATGACATAGGGCGGCCCCTTTTTAAGATGCACAGGGACAAATTCCCTGGTCAGACTGAGCTGTGTTTGGCACAAGGCCAGAGAGGGATAAAGGCAAAAGGTGGCTTTAGGCCGGCTCATCACTGGGCTGGTCTCCCTACAGGACCAGGGAATTCAGTCCATGAAGTCCCTTTTACCCCATGTGTGTCATCACTATTAAGAAGAAAAATCTTGCCTTTCATTCTCTAGATTCCTTTGATACTACACAGGTACATAGCTCACTCCTCAGTGTTCAGGGCAAGTGTAAAGGTACATTGGTTAAAAATCATTGTCCTTCCTTGAGTTACAAGTGATGCCTAAGATGATTACCTTGTGAGAGAGAGGAATTTTAGGTACAGAGAAGGGCAACCAAAATGATTAAAGGTATGGAAGAGCTTCCCTATGAGGAGAGAGTAAAAAACTGGGACAGTTCAGCTTGAGGGGGATGTGATAGAGGTCTATAAAATCATGAACGGTGCGGAGAAAGTGCATAAGGAAATGTTATTTACTCTTTCACATAACACAAGAACCAGGGGACACCCAATGAAAATAACAGGTGGCAGGTTTAAAACAAACATAAGGAAATACTTCCTCACACAACGCACAGTCAGCCTGTGGAATTTGTTGCCAGGAATTTGTTGTGATGGCCAAAATTATAACTGGGTTCAGAAAAGAATTAGCGAAGTTCCTGGAGGATAGGTCCACCCATGGCTATTAGCCAAGATGGTCAGGGATGTAACCCCAGGCTCTGGGCATCCCTAAACCTCTGACTGCCAGAAGCTGGGACTGGACAACAGGGGATGGATCACTCGATAACTGCCCAATTCTGTTTGTTCCCCCTGAAGCACCTGGCACTGGCCACTGTCGGCAGACAGGACGCTGGGCTAGGTGGACCTTTGGGCTGACCCAGTGTGGCCGTTCCTATGTTCTTAGAAAGCTCCTTTACTTCCCATTCTTTATGCTGTTTGTTTAGTGTTAGTGTTTTCTTTGCATGGGCCATGGAAGTGGACTGTTTGGTTTCACTTTTGTTGCTGGACGCTCCTGGATACACTGGGCGCCACACGCGGCAAGGAGAGGCGTATTTGTTAAACAAACAAACAAACCTTTTCCATAGAAATTTTAAACAAATCAAAACCAATAGCCCTGGAGACATTAGCAAAAGGTTTAGGATTTGTCAGTGTCCCTGGAGGAAGCCGCATCCATTTCTGCTTGGCCAGAGAGAGGGGTAGATCAAGGGGATCACCGAGGATCCTCTCTCTTCCACCTCACAAATATAACAGGAGGCAGAACCAGGCAGAAGGAAATCAGCGCCCAGACACAGCGAATCTACATTCCCCATAAGACAGGGTGTGATAGCGCAGGGTGGGGAGATCAACCCTAGGGCTCTGCAGAAGTTGTATAAGGAAACCCCGAGCAAATGAAACGTTCCTGGCTTGGGGTTCCTGACTGTGGTTATTATTTAATGGTTCAGCTGAGGTATCGTTTAGAGGCCCCTTGTGTTAATTGCTGTGCAAACATATAGTCTCTGCCTCGCAGAGTTTACAATCTAAAAGAAAAGGGATAAACAACTGGAGTCCTCCCAGCTCCGCACCTGCTGAGCCATTATCAGATCACATTATCCAGTGCCCGGCCTGTGCTCCTTGGTTGTCACGCCCCACTCCAGGAACCTGAGCCGAGTGCTGGGGAATCTACAGCCACCGTGTGATGTCAGCAAGGAACCCTGGGAAACGTGGTGGGTCTGACTTGCAGCTCAGGTACCTCTTGAACTAAGGCTGAGGCTCACAGCAGAAGCTGGGCTGGCACGTGAACCCTGTGGAACCGCCCAGTTGCACACAGCACTGCTTGGCTCTTCATGTGGCATCCTCAGGGCGGGCATTGCCATCATCTCAGGCCTTTCCAGAGACTATTTCCCGGGAGGCTCCTGCACCAGGAATGCCGTCCTCTCCCTAGTACAGCGCGTTGCAGTCTGTGATGTGGAAGGAAAATCCAAATCCCAGCCTTTTGGACTGGCAGTGCACCCTGCCAAGCAGGTCTCCGGCTGTCTTGTAGGCCTTTTTGGCTGATGGGGATTCCCAAGGAAGAGGAATCAGGGGAGAGCTGTTGGAAGGCCTGTTCCTTCGCCTTAGGAGAGTCAGGCTGCTTCTAGGCACAATAGCCTTGACAACCGGGTAAAGCGCTGAGCGGCGTGTTGCTGGGTGGAGGGATGGGAATGAGATGCTACGGCACTTCTCCGGAGCTCAGAGAGTCATCTTAGTCTAGAGTCATGCATGCAAGTGCTGGGAACCCTGACAAATGAGGTGGGTCTGACTTGCAATTCAGGTACATTTGGGACTAAGGCTGGGGCTCGAAGCAAGGTGACGTTTTAGCGGGTGCCCGTATTGCAGCACATCTGGACAGCAAGGACTGTGTGATGGTGCTGAGCCAGAACGGATGAAGAATAGCAAATCTGTACATACCCATGGCCCCAAGGACGGGACCCAGTCACTCCGGTAGCCATTGTTGCTTCTCCATGCACCAGACAGTGACCCTGGACTTCATTGCAGAGAGTTAATGACGTCTCTAAAGCAGCTGAAGTTGTGACAGTCCCTTACTATCTCTTCTCCTCCCACAAGGTGGGCTGGACCACCATCCTCTCCTTCTCTGCCATAGCAGCAGCTCAGCTTGACTCGAATGCCATGTCCCTGGTCTGGCCTCGTGTCTAACGGTCTCAGTGGATGTCACAGTTAATTGTGTGCCTGACGTGTGACTGGCCGCTTGGCCACACTTTAATGCCATGATAGACGGCTCCATATTTCGCTGCTTGGGCTTGGGAGGCTGCACTCTCTCGTTCACTTCCCTCTTCGTTCTTAAAGGCCTCGCCAGTCCCTCCAGGGGTTGGCAGCCCGCCCGTTGGAGAGGGAGTCTGTTCAGAAATGTCAGCTGTAATCCAGATGCCCTGGGCTCTGGCACAGACCCTCGACACAGTCACGTGCCAGATTCTTTATTGAGAGTAGCTGCCGTGATGTCAGCTGTTTAAATACTGAGTGATGAGCCGTTTGTGTTTGCATGCTTAGCACCTCACAATCCCAGGTACACTCAAAGAAACCCAAACCTTCTCCACGCACACCGCTCTGGCCCCCACCAAGATTGTGCAGGTGCAGACTCTCCGTGGACTCCTCCAAGACACCTGCCTGAGGCCTGCAGCCATGTGAGTTGTACTTGTCAGTCTCTCCTGTCCTTGTTTTATGCTAGAGATCAACTATCCTGCAGAGTGGACATTTAGCTCTTGAGTGGGCTGTACTTCTTGTCTGCGCATGAGTTCACCTGTAAACCAGCCATGGGCCTTCTCTTCTGCCAAACCTAACTGAATTCACTTCAGCTTGGCGCTGACAATCTAGGATCTTTCAGCTGTATTTGCTAGAAGAGCCAAAAGATACCAGCATAAGATGGTCCCAATTATTAGAACCTTTCGAGTCTGCAGGGCTGGCCCGAGGATGGTTATCACAAGTACAGGATTTTTTAAGAGTCAGGCATTTCAGGCTCTTTTGCTTCTGGCCAGCCCTGCAATCCTGGGCAGAGGCCTCCCTCACAGAGACACAGTTCTGTTTCCATCACTGGCTGGAACCATGCAGGTAAAAATGAATCCGGAGTTTCCAAACCTCAGAAAAGGGGTTGGTTTGAGCTTGGCGGAAGGTTTGGGGCAGTTCTTCATCAAACAGGTTCTCCCATCCCCCTTGAGAGGGGGAAGGTGGGATAACAGGGAAGTTTCCTTTTGCCCTGCACAAAGAAAATAAATGTATTTGTAGCTGAACTCCTGAAAATAGAGGACCGGTCTCAGGAGGTTGTGAAGTCCAGGTCAACACTTCTGGCTCCTAACAAGAAAGAGTTTCAGCATCTGCAGTAACTAGTACAAATGTAAGTAATGTTCTCTTGACACAGCCAGTCCTTACCTTGAGATGCTGTTAAATTAAAAGGGAAAACTATTTCCCAGCCAAAAAAAAGGGCGCGAACTCTGTGTTAAATATAGATATATGATATGTAAATGACTCTGACAACTGAGTGAATAAAAAATGAAGGTTTAAATTATTGAGGGATAGGAGGAGCTGGTGCATGCAAATAGCATTAATGTAGAACCAGGCAGCTCTCTGAACAGGGAAGGGAGGTTTGGAAACGTAATTACTTCCTTTAAGAAAAGAGCTTAAATAAAAGCCAACAGAACCAGCACATGTTTATTTCAAAGGCTTTTCTTTCTATCGTGTCGCTTCATTCCGCTGTGGTATTTTTCCCCTCTGCAAAGCAATGAGAGGAATTGGAGGCTGCTGAATATTTTAGCTTTAATTAAAATAAGATAAATGAAGTTTTGATTGCTACATGAGAATAAATGAGTCCCAGAGACTGCCTGTCATCGGCTCTTGGCTCGCAGTGAGATGGCGAGTAGAAGGTGTTTGCTAATTGATTTGGTGGGGATAGAACCTTTTCCATCCTGACTGTTGTTGCAATCAAATTATATTATATCATCATCACCAGGAAAACCATGATGGTCTGAGAGCGTTTTGAAGAGTAACGTTTATTCAACCCAACTAGAAGACATACTCCAGGCTGGGATCGCAGCCAGCTAATAAGTGCTAATGATATTTAAATCATGAAAAAACAATCTGGTTAGTTCGTTTATTTTATTTTTTTTAGGCTCCAGGAGTACAAATAAAGAGAGAATGCAGTGTACCGAGCTGGGGTGGTTTCTGTGCCCTTCTAACACCAGAACGGCTTTCTCAGCGGGAAATGCGTTGGGTGTAGGGGATGCTAGTTGTTTGAAGTGGCAAATAGAAAACTAGTTGGTTATTTTTTTAAGTGGTAAAGTTGCCAAATTATTTTCACTGGGGGAATAGCTTCCTTGTACCCACAGTACATTTTGAATGGCTCTTGGCGTATTTACATTTATACCTGCATGAGCTTTCTAAGGGCTGACAGGGCAAGTTACTGGATTTCATGCTCCTAATTCCAATGCATGGTGGCCTGGGAGGAGCTGTTAAAGCTATAGATCAAAATGGCGTTTATTAGAAAAGTGCCTACCTAGGGATTCCGGCTCTTAATCTATGATGTGTTGTGTGCTGACAATGTGCTCTGCCCTGTTCTGTCTAATCTATCTTTCTAGCTGTTTATATGGCCCTCATCACTGTAGTACTTGAGTGCCTCCCATTGCTTAAAAAATGACAGCGTTGTCTCTCTTCCTGGCCTGACATGAGAAGCGGAGGGGGGGGGGCTTTTCTTCAGGTATTTATTTCAGGTGAATGAATCTGAGAAAATGCGGGTGCTCTTGTGGGACAGAGAAGAAGGTGGGTTTCTGCATGCAAAGAAGAGTGGTCATTCTCATTTCTTTACAGGGATATGTTCCATAATCACGGTCTGGCTTCTAAGCAAGTTTTGTCTCCCGCAGTCACGAGTCTCCCCTCAATGGCTGGCAGTAACTTCATTCCAGGGGAACGCAGCTGTCCTAGGTAGCCATGGTCACGGAGGGAGAGAAGGGCTGATTTGACAAGCTGACGGCAGCAGCCTGTGATGGAAGGGATGATTAATGGAGGCGAGATCTTCGAGGCACTTCCCTCTCCCCGTTAGCGTTATTTCAGCCTTACCTGGATTCAGTGTCAGCCAGTTGCTCTTCATCCAGGTGCTGAGCTCAGCTAGGCTGCCAGAAAACTGGGAGGTGGTGGTGGTTTCCGTTGGCATGGAGGAGCTGTAGAGCTGGGTGGTGGCCTCATATAGTTGACCCTTCAGGCCAAGCTTCAGCTGGGTGGAGAAACCACCCTCTCTGAGATCTGGGAGCCATCCAGGCAGCACACCACCACACACTGTGTGTTTTAGGTGATCAGTCCCACTGCGCAGAGAGTTGCTACTTCAAGCCCATCGTCACTGCTCATCACTGGTGAGCAGCCCATATACGCAACTGTGTTGGGATAACCCATCCTCTGAAGTTTAATCACAAATGCAAAGTCTTTGTGCAGATAATCTGAGAGCAGAAAGAGGCTGAATAAACTGTTCAGTGTGAATTTCTGTCCGTAAGAGTCTAGCAGGGGCCTGGAACTGTTGCATTAAAGTTGCTCATTGCACGCACAGGTATCCTGTGTACTGACCAAACAAGGAAAGAGAATTCCTTCCTGATCCATTCAGCTTGTGCCCTGAAGGGTGAGATCCACTTCCTTTGTCATCTCTTTTGACGACCCTGTTATCTCAGCTGTCTAAGCTCCACTCAGACCCCTGTTAAATTCAGCTAACTCGCGGATCTACTTACACAAGTAAAACTTCCCTTACTGAATGAGTCTGTCAATGAAAAAGCCTGGAGCGTGCAAGAGATACTTTAATTTTGCCATGGAGACTAATTTGTGGGGAAACAGTCTGCCAAAGCCTTTCTAGATGATTTTATTTCAGATGATGCCAATCGTTGATCTGTCATTGTAGCATCTAAACGCTTTCAGCTACATCATATCTGCAGGGCAAGGCCCCTGGTGGAATTCATGGAGTCTTCTGAACTTCTCCTTTGCCTGGTCTAAGGAAGGCCTGTGGGAGATATAAATAAAACATCTTCATGCTTTTCTTCTGCCGCTACCCTTTCTCCTTGGAACATCCCCCTCAGTTAATCCATAAAGATACTGCCCGCTTCATCTTCTGCCAGGATGCCTGCAAGAAACCAGCCAACGTGTAACTAGTGCATTTATGGGGTGGCTGGGGAGAGCCAATACTTCTATAATATGCAGCTAAAATAAATAGCTAATGTATATTTGAATTGTTTAATTTTTTTTTTAATTACATAAATTGCCTGTTTCCCCACCACCCTTCCTACGTTACTTGTCGGATGGTGTAGGAAGCTCCTGTGGGGAGTGACCATGTCTACCTGTGTGTATGTGTCCTGTGCCTAGCACACTCGTGACCAGAGACCATAATATGATAAACCTCACAGATATATTGTGAGAAAGCTTTATCAAACAGGAAAGTCTTCTAGCATGCCCTGGATTAGTCTAATCTCCTCGGAAAGTTGTCCCCAGCCAGCCTCCCCTGCCCCCATGACTGAGAATGCTTTATCTGTAGCTTCCTCATGCTTCATCCTAAGCTATGTCAGCTGCAGCGTCCCAGAGGAGCACAACTGTCTTGGGAGGTCATGGGTGGGGACACACTAGCTGATGGATCTGGGTCCTAACCCATTGATGGTTTTGAAGATCAGGACAGGGCCTTAGACTGGGAGCCAGTGGAGGGACTGGAGCCCTCAGGTGATGTGTTCACAGTGGCCTTTCCTACTGAGAAAGCAGGTTGCCTTATTCTTTCTGAACGTGAGCTTCTGCATTGTTTCTACATTCCTTCCTGGGTACAGTGAGTTACAGGAATCCAGTTGGGAAGTGACGAATGCGTGGATCACTGGGACCAGCAGTTGTGAGGGGGTGAAGTTTCCTTGCAAGCTGCAGATAGAAGATGTTTTTTTCCACTGCCAGGTCATCTAGCTTAGTGATGATGGAGCAGAATTTTTAGGCTTTGCGTCACTTTGGAGAATTGGGGCAGGTGTCTTACACAGAAGGACTGCTTCTTGGAAGTACTCCCTCTTCCAGCTAGCAACATGGGCCTTGTTCAGGTCTAGCTGGAGCCAGCGTCTCCCTAGTCAGGTGCTGATCTCCTCTCAGCATTGTGACATGCTAGTGACGGAGTTGATTGTGTCTGTGAAAAACGAGTTGCACACCTGGGTGCCATTGGCTCATTGCAGCAGCAGTGTGGGAAACACCTCCCAGAGTGGTCTCATATAGCTACTGAAGAGGGGTGGGGGCAGGATAGACCTCGTGGGACTATGCAGATGAGGGCTTCTGGAGAACAAGAACAGTTATCCTCCCCCCCCACCCTCATTGAGCCACTGTTGTTTTGCATCCAGCTGCACTTCAGCTATTTCATGCACATGGGTCACCAGCACAATGGGCTTGGCTGTGTCAAGAGCTGTAGTGAGATCAGGCAGTCTGAGTTCTACGGGACGGCCTGTATCCAATGCCATGTCACCACCACCTCTTAGTGTCCCTAAGGTTGTCTTCTAACTGGTCCTGTCCTGAAGCATGCAGGATGTTGGCAGACATCACATGATGTCACTGCTTTCTCCTGGACTGTCTGCAAGTGGGGCCATCATTGCTGGCTTTCATTGTGGTATCTGGGCACTGCACTATCTCACCCGTGCTTTTGCATTACAGCAGGGAGAAGTGTGCCACTCCGGTGCCTCGTGTTCTGTGCTCTTAGGAAACTTATCCCACACTTCTGCTAAACCCATGCACGGACGCAGACATTCCCGAAGAACTCTGTTTGTCTCCAGCCCTGCTAGGCCAGGACAGCGCACACCCCAGCTGATGCTCCATCCTGCCCTGCCAGCGGAAGAGATTAGGTGTCGTCCCACATTTCAGCTCGTACATCGCCCCTGTGGGAGACCCTGGCTGGCCTCTGGGACAGACTGTGCAGCGCTCAGGCCTGGTGCCTGCATTTCTTGGCTTTTCTGGGTTTCAGTCCAACCAGAGTGTAGCTTTCTTTTCTCTCTGGTTTGGCTGCCTTAGTCTCCATGGCAACGTGCATTCCCCTCTGCGGAGGCATCAGCTTTGCTTGCCACCTCCCAGCTCTGCATTTGTATTCTGCTCCTTTGTCTTCTGCTACGCCTTGGCAGCCGGCCAGGCCAGGCATCCATTTCAAAGCAGCCTTTGTTTTATTGGCAAAATGGCTAGTCAGAAATGTATGTGATTTAATCAGGCTGAGAACACTTTGTTTCCTTGCCTTGTTTCTTCCCCCACAACTGTAGCCCGTTTGTTCAGCAGAGCTGGGTTTTACCTGAGCTCCCCGGTGGGAGGAAACACCATGGCTAGCAGCTCAACCCACTAGGAGAATCTCCTTAACATGAATTCTGCATCAGATGCAGTGCACCAAGGGGTGTGGGGTAGAGGGAGGATTTATTTCGCTTTCCTGCTCTGTTTATCTTTGAAAATTTATTTCAAAGTCAGGCTTGTCATTTTGGGAGCAACTTGTCCGTGCTGCTCAGATAAAACAGGTTTTCTCAAGTGCCTGAGAAACCCAAGAGCTGACACCCCGATCTCCCTTCCTGGAACAGCGGAGAAAGCACCTGACGAGGAAACCAGAGACCAGAATATGGCTCATGCATCCATCTTTTCCCTTTGCTTGCCTGTGGCTGCCTTCCCCCTGTAGCCATGGTGGGAGGGTCGAACGCTGAGCAGCTGTAGGCCATTTTAATTGCCGGTGAACTCCCAACAAGCCATTTTTGTTCCTCTCGCGAGGCAGGTTTGGATCTCAGCAGACGTGGTGGCTGTGCACGTGTTTGTGTTTGTAAAAGTATATAAATAGATATGCAAATTAGATGGGACCCACGGACTCCTGGCACATTGCCAGCGTGGCCCTGGGTGTCAGAGAGCGGAAGTCCTCGCTGCTGAAACGGCTGCGAGGCTGAAGTCTGCTTTGTTGCACTGAGTGCCCTCGCTCTTCCGAGGTGCAATGAGGCTGCGCTGGGCACTGCAAAAAGATGCCGTTGCACTGCACCAGTGAGTGGCTCGGACCGTCATTACGTGGCCACTCCCTATATCGCACTGAGATCAGAGATGAGAGGGGAGGAAAAGAGGATGGTTGAACTAGAAAGATCTGGGACTTCAAATCAGTCCAAAGGAGAAGCAACCTCCTGGCACTGATAAGAAGCAGAACAGCTCCATCAGCAGCATGTCCTCAGACACAAGCGTCACTGAAACAGAGAGAGCTTGGCAACAAAATGGTGGAAGACGTTATGCCACAGTGAGGGGGGAAAGCGTGAAGGTTTCCAATCTTCTCTGCATTCTGTCTTGAAAGACCTGGCTGAGAATCAGGCGGTGCGAGAGCTGCAAGTGACACTGACCGTGGGAGCTCAGCAGGAACATGAAGGCCGGCTCCTGACCTTGCAGAAGAAACAGCAACAGTTTGAGGAATGAGCAGAAGAGAGTTAACTCAGGGTCGCTGGGAAAGTATTCCCATGTCCTAACCAATGCCCACCCTCTTATCTTTGAGATCAGTGGTTCTCCAGGGTGCAGGTACCCCTGGGAGTATGCCAAGGTTTTCCAGGGGGTACATCAACTCATCTAGATATCTGCCTAGTTTTACAACAGGTTGCATAAAAAGCACTAACAAAGTCAGTACAAATTAAAATTTCATACAGACAGTGACTTGTTTATACTGCTCTTACACTGAAATGTAAGTACAGTATTTATATTCTGATTGATTGATTTTATAAGAAAAAATGAGAAGGTCAGCAATTTGTCAGTAATAGTGTGCTGTGAGACTTCTTTATGTTTTGTCTGATTTCATAAGCAAGTAGTTTTTAAGTGCGGTGAAACTTGTGTATACACAAGACAAATCGGCCTCCTGAAAGGGGTACAATAGTCTGGAAAGGTTGAGAGCCACTGTTTTAAATGACCCTGATCCAAACACACCTATCACTTCTCCCAGTAGGAGTTTATCGTTAAAATGTACATAAACCACGTGGGTTTGCTAGAATTCCTGTGGCTCGATGCACCATGCTAGTGTGCAAGGTGCCAGGGATTCTCTTGGCCAGAGAGGGGTGAGATTTACATATGCCTGTGCTATAAAGTGTAGAAACAAACATGCCAAGTGTTCAGGTTGCATTACTCGACTGCACATCAAGCAGCCAAACCAACAGCAGGGCTAGGCTAGTGCAGACACCAAAGATCTGCACCTGGAACAAAGCTCAACTCCCCCAGTCCTTGCCCACCTCCCAAGCCAATACGGCAAAAAGGGCAGACTGGGAGTGTGATGTGCCGCTCGCCCCCTCCCCTCCCAGCTGGCAGAGGCATTATAGCAGGCTTGGGATTCTGCAGTTAGCCATGTTTAGCCTTCACATATCTGTGGCTCAGGGCAGCGGGGCGCAGGAAGGAGGAAAACTGCTTGCACCTTGGGCTGCTCCCTTTGTGGGGAGATCATTGTTCTGTTATATTACGGTTGGGGGCGGGGGATGCAGCTTCTGGCCTCGCAGCTGTAGGAGGACAGAGTTTATATTTCTCTAACTCGCAGCCAGTCTGTGAAGTATTTTATTACATCATTCGGACAAGATGCAATACCAAGGTCCTCCCCACTGCAATCATTAAGATCCCCCGGCTCTTTTTGCTGGAGTAGAAGTGAAATGACATTTTGCTGCCTAAAATTCCTTGTAGGCAGAGTAGCTGTAGCTGTGTCGGTCCCAGGATATTAGAGAGACAAGGCGTGTGAGATGAGAACGCTCTGTGGGTCTATCTACACAGCAAAGGAAAACCCACAGCTGGCCCATGCCAGCTAACTCGGGATCCAGGGGCTCGGGCGGCAGGGCTGTTTTTTTGCTGTGTAGCCTTTCTGGGCTCGGGCTGGAGCCTGGCTCTGGAACTTTCTCACTTCATAGGGTGCTAAAGCCCAGACTCCAGCCCGAGCCCAACATCTCCACAGCAGTGAAACAGCCCCGCAGCCTGAGTCAGCTGGCATGCTGTGTGGACATGAACTGGGTGGCTCGAAAGCTTGTCTGTCTCACCAACAGAAGTTGGCCCAGTAAAAGATATTGCCTCCCCTACCGTGTCTGCTTCAATTCCTTGGTAATTCCAGTGAATACAGCATTCCCCTGCACTTCTTGTCTTGAACTGCTGGGCAGTGGGGCTCTGCTAGGCTGCTGCTGGATTTTGGGCAGGAGTAAAGTGATTCCTGTTCGCAGAAAGAATGCAAGGCACTGTGGGAGGAAATGTTCTATATAAATGTAACTGCTACTTGCTGCCATACTGTAGGAGTTGGGTGGCTTCCTTCACAAACACAGGTATGAGACAAAATGTCTTTGGTTTCAGATCTGAAACCTTGTTTAGTTCTGTCCATCTTTTTAACGGCAAATGGAGATGAGCGAATTTCTTTCAAGAGGGAACCGCTGCTGTCATGGCGGAGCTGCTCTGGCGAGCACAACATTGAGGGATTTTAAAGTGGAAAGTCTAGCCTAGAGAGTGAGGCAGCAGCCAGCCATTGACACACGGTGCATGCGTGGGAATGCTGCTGGCCTGCTCTTGTCATTCTGGTTTTTGTGATGACCAAGATTAACTGCCAGGATTTGGCATAGTTTGCAGATGTTTTTATACATGCTGCAGAAAAATGCTGCAGGCGGGGACGAACAAATCCCCTGCTTTGGAAAGGCCAGGAACACAGTGTTGAGGGGGGCCATTTTCCTTGGTTTCTGCATGCAAATAACTCACTTTTGGGGGAGGCAGAGTGGGAAAAGGAAGTGCAGTGGGGCTGGGTCAGTTTAAGAGAGCCACTCAGTTTTAACAAGCACATGCCTAGTACAGGAAATCATTTCAAAGAAGAAGCATTAGAGGCATTTCTTAAATGTTAATAATTGTTCACAGAAGTGTCCCCCTTTTGCTCCTGAATGAATTTGTCATTACAGAAAACATAAGTGATTGCAGTTATTCCTCACAGCCTGTCCTCTCCCATCACAGAGCTTCATGACTGATTCCTACATGCTGTGGAAGACATACAATATCAGATTATTCCTGAACTGATTAATACATTCAAGTGAGGCTATACCAAAGCAGCTTCATTTACTCTTACATGTTTCCCTTAAAGAGTTACATCATTCTGTGACTGGGTAACAAATGACTGTACTACAGGAATTCAAAAGCCCTACAATGCAAAATCCTCCCATTCATGAGCGGGCCCAAACCAGCTGCTGTATTTGAAATTCACATCTTGGCCACTGCCTTCTGTATCTGGGAGAAGTCCATTTGGATCTGTATGGGTGAGGGGGAGACAAACCCAGATCAGTGGGATGAAAGAGAGCTTGGATTTTGCACAGCCTACATTAGAGTCATTTTCCTAAGGCTGATGTTAGCTTTTCGATAGTGAATAGTTCCAGAGGGGTAGCGGTGTTCGTCTGTATACAGCAAAAACGAGAGTTCTGTAGCACTTTAAAGACTAACAGATTTAATTTCTGCAGGCATAAGCTTTCGTGAGCTGCAACCCACTTCATCAGATACAAGAAATAGAAATCAGATGGGGGGTATATATATACATCCAAGGGTAAGGAACAGCAATGGGGAGGGTAGGTGTTAGCAAAGTCCATTCAGTTGGAGTAGCTGAGGCCTATTCACAACCATTGATTAGGAGGTGAGAATGTGTGAACAGTGACAATTACTTCTTGTAATGAGAGAACCATTCCAAGTCCCTGTTCAGACCCAGTCCGATTGTGTCAAGTTTGCATATGTTCCAGCTCTGCAGTTTCTCGCTGAAATCTGTTTTTGAAGTTTTTTTGTAGAAGTATAGCAACTTTCAAGTCAGCTACAGAGTGTCCTGGGAGATTGACATGCTCTCCGACTGGTTTATGGATGTTACCATTTTTTATGTCTGATTTGTGTCCATTTATTCTTTTGCGTAGTGACGGTCCGGTTTGGCCAATGTACATGGCAGAGGGGCATTGCTGGCACATGATGGCATATATTACATTAGTAGATGTGCAGGTGAATGAGCTCCTTATGATGTGGCTGATGTGGTTAGGACCTGTGATGGTGTCACTAGAGTCGATATGCGGGCAGATGTATACCCTTGGATGTACACCCTTGGATGTATATATGTATACCCCCTATCTAATTTCTATTTCTTGTATCTGATGAAGTGGGTTGCAGCCCATGAAAGCTTATGCCTGCAGAAATTACATTTGTTAGTCTTTAAAGTGCTACAAGACTCTCGTTGTTTGAGCAGTGAAAGTTATTTTAAGTATGTATCTGAGGAAATACTCTATAATTTTATGAAAACAATATTTTAGACTACTTTTTTCTTCTGCAGTACATTCAGTGCTCTTTACAATCACTAATAAATAACTCGCACTCTGGGAGTCATTGCAGATCAGCATCCTTCAGTAGCTGCAGGAAGCTGAGAGTCAGAAGGTAAGTGACTTGCACAAGGTCACATAACAAATCCATAGCAGAGGCAGGAATAGAATCTAGTAGTGACTTGTGGTTTTGTGTTTTAATTGTTAGACCACACTGCCTGCCTAAAGGTAAAGAAACTTTGCTTTAGAGTGCCTCTCCAGCCTGGGACAGTCACAGGAGGTAATTAGTGCTAAAGCGCATACTGCAGTATGCGTAACTGTTCAGCAAAAGCTTCTCTATCATCACGTCGTCACGTCTAACTCTGTCATTCAAGAACTCACCAGATCACTATCCTTTTGCAGTCCTGCAACAGATAGGATTGCTGGCGTGGAAGAAAACAGTTTGTGGCAGAGCAAAAATAGTATGTAGTATTATTGTAGAGTAATGCAAAATTAAATGGTCCAAGTCTGCAATTAATCTAGCTGTAATCAGTGTTGCCATAGAATAAGTCAGGGGTTCTGAACTGTTTTCCCTGTGCAGCTGCAATAGGCACTGCGACCCACTATTAACCCTTCTTGAGGAAAATTATTGTTAATTATGACATACGCACAAACTATCACACTGTAAATAAACAATATGCATGTTTCCTTTTCATTTTAAATTGCGCTGGCAGACCACCTGGGACTCTGCTGTGGCCCACCTTTCGGCCCTGGCCCACAATTCGGGAACCCCTAGTATATGTCATTAAATAACCATTGATTACAGAGAGATTTAGCCTCAATAGACAATGGTGTAAGAGAGACTGAACAAACATAGGCAGCTATCCTAACAACAGTGGTCCATCTGGGCTGAGTTGGATGTGCAGCCGCCAACTGGACCTAGCTGGACCTCTGCCGACACTGCTGCTAACTCTCTGCATGCTGTGGTTGGATCAGCCTCCCCTGTAAAGGCTTGTAACACCTCACTGGCAGCCTTGCCTTACCATTGTGCTGCACAGTGCTGTGTGGTGGGTGAAAAGACTCCACGAGGGTCCCAGAGCCCAGGCTCCAATCCAAGTCCAAATGTCTACGCTGCCGTTTTATAGCCCCACAGTCTGAGCCCCACAAGCCCTAGTCAGCTGACCCCAGGCAGCCGCGGGTGTTTTATTGCAGTGTAGACGTACCCTGAGACCCTGATCCAAAGCCCATTGAAATGGATGGAAAGACTCTCCTCAGGCCTTGGAAGCAATTCCAACATAACCCTGATCACTGAAGGCTGAGTGGTGCCGACTGGATGAAACTACAGAAAATAAAAGAACAATGAACACATCCATGTGATGTTTCTTTGGAAGGGCAATGCAACCCTCATAAATAAAGAAAGATTGGAAATGTCTATTGCATTGCACCACTTAGGAGACCAGGGGATGTGAGGAAGGAATAATTGGCTGGATACAGAGTAAAATTTAGACTCAGCGATTCCATTTTACAGTTGGCAGCTTTCCCAAACACAGAGCAGGGAAAGCAAGTTGTGCCAGCTTTAAAACACAGGGAAATTCTTTCTTTTCTAATGTTTTTTCTGATTTAAAGGATAGGATTAAATTCTCATCTAATGACCTCTAGTGCCTGCTCTCCTGACTCTGATCACCCTGTAATGCTGGAAATGCAAGTGAAGCCTGGTGGGTAGGCAATGAATTTTCTTTTCCTGAGCACAGATCTAATGGCTGTTTGTTATTGCAGCCTGTGAAATAGGCACTGGTTGTTTAATCACAAGTCCTACTATGAGATTTTGCTCTTTGCTGGCTGTGTTCCAGCTCTTGTTGGAGGAGAAGCCAAACCCTTTTTTTTAGCAACTTCCAAATCTTTCTTTCTTGTTCCGAATCCTACAAAGACTTAAGTAATCCTTGCTTATGCAAGAAGTCCAGCTGACTTCATTGGGCCTGCTCGTGTGAGGAAGAATTACTTGTATGAGTAAAGATTGTCTGATCAGGCCCTGTGTAATTATCCCTTAGCACCGGGCTAAGACTATTTTAAAATGCTCCAAAACAGAAATAAATAAAAGCTCTACAATGAGCGGAGAAAGGAGGCTTCTTGTTGAGTAACACACAGTGTCTGTGTGTTAACAAGAAGACTGGTTCCCCCATCTGTCAGATCAGCTAATTTAGATTATTTAAGTCAAGTGCAATTTTGAAAACAATCTGTTTTGCTCATGACACCATCTTCATTCTGTGTAATGATGCTGAATGTAACAAGCGGCAAAGGGTTATTGACTGCAAATTCACCACATTCCCAGGCTTGCACTTCTCACATCGACTTATAAAAGGAGCCCCTTGCTTTATTTTCCCCAGACATTAGGCAGAAAGTATTTTCTAACATGTCGGCTTTACAACTTCACACTGAAGCCCTCATTTTGTATGAAGGCTTGACAGCAAATTGCAGATAAAGGGAAAGTGTGGGGGGAGTAGAGAAACATTGAAATGATGCCAGATAGTTTTTAACTATTTTAGTCAGAACATTTCTTTATCGTCTTCATTTTTCTTTTCTTTTCTTTTCTTTTCGTTGTTGATTGCGTTATGTGAACATCTTAATTAAGGAGAAAGTTACACTGGTAGTTCAAGAAGGAAGGAACCATCAAGATGTCAGCTCAGACTCCGTGGGCGTGGGTGGCAGCTGAACTGCAATGCTAGGCAGGGGCTGGGGGATAGGTGTGTGAAGGGGGCAGAGACCAGAAGACCATGTCTAGCTAAGGGTGAAAGTGTAACATTATAGGGTTGCTGGGTGTCTGGTTGAAAAGGGAACATGGCAATGTCTGGTCAGCACTGCAGACACTAAAAGTCCATTTACCATGAGCAACAGGAGGTGCCGGGTCATCAACCTGCGCCAGCCATGAGCATAGTTTGGGGAGGCACTGCCCCCCACCCCTGATTTCTGCGAGGGCCGAGCAGGGCTTGCTCTGCTCTGCCGGTCGGAGATGGAAGGGGGGCTCTATCCTTCCCATGCTGCACCAGCTCACTCCATCCCTCTCCAGCTGAGGCTGGCAGCTCCTGGATGCTGCCTCCTGGGTCCTGTTACCTATCGTCATCCTCTTCTCCATGTGCTGTGTCCTGTTTCTGTATAATGGTGAATGCCCAGGGGGCAGGAGGTGAGGTCGGAGGAAGTTGCAGTGGTGAAGGAAGGGGGATAGGGAAATGGGGTAAGGGGGACGGAGGGAATGGGATGGGGTAGGGGACAGTGGGAAGAGGAAGGGGCTAGGAGGATGGGGCAGGGGGAAGGGAAGGGAAGTAGGGTTGTCACTTGTCCGGGTTTACCGGACGGTCTGGTTTTCGGCTTGTGTGTCCGGGTGCCATTTAGGGTTGCCAGGTGTCTGGTTTTTGGACATGGCAACCTTAAATGGCACCCGAACCAAAAGTCCTGTTACTGTGGGGCGGGGGGAGGCTCTGGGTCATTGACCTGCCCCAGCTTCTGCTTAGCAGGGGCCACTTCCTAACTGCAGGCAGGCTCCTTGAGAGGATCCAGTGAGTGAAGGGAGGGGAATGGGGAGAGGAGCAGGGGTGGGCCTTGTGAGGAAGAGGCGGGCAGAGGGGGTCCAGTTACCAGCATTTAGAAAGGTTGCAACCTTAAACAGTAAATGAGCTATATTGGGCAACTGCCTGAACTCACTGGGCAGGTTTTTCACCCATTGGTAGAAGTTTCCATTATTAGTAATTATTGGTAGTACTGTAATGCCTAGGAGGCCTAGTCACACGAGGGCCCCAACGGTGTCACCTTAGCTCTCCTCCAATCACCTGCTACAGAGGCTGATTTAAGCAATAGCTTACATACCACAGTTAGTAGTTCAGCAATTTCAAATTAGGGACCATTAGGAAAGGGACTGAAAATAGGCCAGGAAATACAATAATGCCACTAGATAAATCCACGGTATGCTCACACCTTGAATACTGCCTGCAGCTCTCGTTGCCCTATTTCAAAGAAGATATCTTACACTTGGGAAAGGTACAGAGAAGGGCAAAAAAAAAAAAAAAAAAAAAATGATCAAGGGCATGGAACAACTTCCACGGGAGGACAGATTAAAAAGAGTTCAGTTTAGAAAAGGGACGACTAAGGGGAGATATGATCGAGGTCTATACAATCATGAATGGTGTGGAGAAAGTGAATAAGGAAGTGTCATTTACCCTTTCACATAACACATGAACCAGGGGTCAATGAATGAAATTGATAGGCAGCAGGTTTAAAACAAACATAAGGCAGTATTTCTTCACACAATGCAGTCAGCCTGTGGAACTTGTTGCCAGGGGATGTTGTAAAGGCCAAAAGTATAACTGAGTTCAAAAAACAATTAGCTCAATCCATGGAGGATAGGTCTCTTGGTGGCAATTAGCCAAGATGGTCTGGGATGCAACACCATGCTCTGGGGTCACTAAATCTCTGACTGCCACAAACTGGGGCTGAAAGGCAGGTGATGGATCACTTGATAATTGCCCTGTTCTGTTCATGTCCTGTGAAGCTCCAGGCACTGGCCATTGTCAGAAGACAGGACACTGGGCTAGATGGACTATGGTCTGACCCAGTGTGGCCATTCTTCGGTAACTAAGGACGGATGGCAAATACAGAGTAGACCTGACCCTAGATAGAATGTAACTGGACAGCCTTACTCTTACAATCTTCTTGGGAGCAAAACAAGAGAGAGCATTAAGGACACCCAGAATACCTGGCCTGCATCAACACTTTGGGTGGAGTAGCAGCTGCAGAATATTTCTTTGGGAGAAAATTCTTCATGGAGTTCCTCTGCACCTAACCCAGATACTTCAGCAAGGAAAAAGGGAGACAATTTGGCCCATTGTGGATATGGGCTAGTGCTGGGCCTATGCTGCCATCCATGATCCTCAGTCACTCCCTCATTATTGCCAAATTGATGAAATCCTGTATGCAGAGCAGAACACCTATGAAGTATGAAGCTCAGCATCCTATTTTGGCTTTGTCCACACAGAGCGCATGACCACTTGGTACTGCTTGCATACTGTTGCCATACAGCACCCTATGAATACTGCCACAAGAGTTGGCACTACTTTTGGAAGGTGAATTCTCACTCCTTGCACTTCCCACTGAAGACACTTTTCCAACTTGAGGGTTGTCATCTCGCTTGAATTTTGCAATGCTGTCGCTAGGCCAGGTTGCTGATGTTTTAAAACTGAAAAATTGGCCCTCTGAAGTGCACAGAAATGAGACTTTGGAAGTGGAAGATCTTGGATCAGAACCGGGGGGGGCGCGAGTGATACAGGGTTAGTTAGTGGAGCAGTTGGGTCCACTGAAGGTGTGTAAATGAGCCCTGGTATTTAGGGGTGGAATGGAAGCAATTCCTGAATAGCAAATCTCTTCCTAGGAGCGTGTATATGCATAATATTAAAGCAGAATCTACAATAATAGAGAAACCTACAGACCTTGCCTGATTGTTTTATTGACAGTGCCATAATACAGTTAACAACATGACACAACTAAAGTGCATAAAATATTTGTTACCTTCACAACTGAAGACAAACGTAGCAGCAGTTCTATTGCATCAAATACTGTCCCTTTAAAGAGAGGATGAAATAGGAGTGTGGGGAATGAGGCATGGTAACGGGAAGTGAAACAGAAATGTCAACAAAGAATAGGCTCCAGTTACATAGCTTTACACATAAATAAACCCCAAACAGCTTTTATATAGGAGGAAAAATCAGTCTCAACCCAGATTTTACTTAGAAACATCCAAGCTACTGTTAGTAACAGATAAATTGATTGTAAGATGGTCATTGCCTATTTAAGTAAGAGAAACATGAAACAGCCTCTTTATGTGTGTGTTCCAGCTGCACAATAATCCAAGTTATATTGGTGTGTAGAAACCAGACGAAAAGGGCCCTTTACTATAGGTGCTGCTCTGTTGTAAATGCTTGGCTTTAATAACACAGGGTTTCTTTAGCAGCAATATATTGCTCCCCATTCCCTCTGCCAGCAAGACAGGCTGTATTACAGCAGATGTCTGGGCACAAATGGGGGTCAAAATATATGTGAATATCAACTTGCTCACTGGTGCAGGTGCGTCAGATTTTTGACAGGTGACTAAAATAGCTTTAACTTTTTCATTAGTACCAATGGTGAGGGTAAAAGCCAAAACGAAGAGATTTTGAAGCTGGGCTGGTAAATATTCATGACAGCATTACAAGACAAAAGGCTTTCCCTTCACCAACAAAACAGCCACCTATCTGCCTCCATTCTCTTTCCTCACAATGTTTTATGATAGCACAAACGGGTCGAAATTGTGCTTATTTCCATGTTAACGGTAGAAGAGTTTAGAAATAAATTAAATTCCTGAATAGTACTGAAGGCATCTGTAAGAATAATTGTTTCCTTGAACAGTAACTGTTCAAACTCCTAGGATAGTTTGAAGTAATGCTTCAGAGCTAAATGCAGGAGCTGCTGATAAGCAACCATCTGGTGACAGGTTTATTATGCACCAAAATACTCCAGCAGTGGTAGGATGGTATAGCAGGCTAATGTATCTGAACATGTGAAAAAATAAAAAAAGGTTGGTTTGTAGAGATGTAACTACAAGTATGTCACAACCTCACTATTAGTCTGTCTGATACAGCACTAAGTCCTTTTCACTTTAGCTGTTTTGGGTAAAAACCTATTATCTATCTGCACTATTTATTACATTCTCCACTGGCAATATTGTGTCTATGTCCTTCTGTGATGTTACTGATCAGACATTGAAACCTTACTAAACGTTTATACTAACTAAACACAGAGATGTAAACATGTAAAATAAATTATTTGTACAAGTTTGAAAAATAATTAGGAATTAATCTTATTAATATACATCCCAGTATTTGTTAAAGGGACACAGCTTAAAAATAACATTGTAAACAAGTCCATTTCTTCACATAAATAAGTATTAACACTTTAGATTGCTAAAAGTGAACTTTAAACTTCTGCTTTGATGTCTACAGAAAATCAGTGAGTTAATGAGTTAATGCTAGGTAGTTAAGGCTAGTTGGCAAAAACTTTATAATAATGTTTTTAATTGCAATTGTATATATATATATACAAAACCTGTGTATACTTGATTGAAGTCCTCTTCCCCATCATGCATATGTCACCTGTCTTCTTGGGCTCTGAACCAAGGAGATATTCTGTGTGAACAGACCTCTGAAATCCATAGGGCTCCTACCTATTTGGGGTCTGCTTGCATAGGATAACTTGTAGGATCAGGGCCCTTATATTATATTATAATCTATTTGGGGAAAGGAAACTATCTTCCTGTGAGTTTGTACAATGGGCTTCTAGGCAGTACAGTAATAGAATATAAATATTAAATCACAATAAGTCAGTTTCTTGCTGTTATTTATGCTCTTTGTTTCCTTCCTATGTGTTCTGGGCTTGGATGATGAAAATCCAATCACTCCTGTTTTTTAATAGTCAGTTTCACTTTAATATTTTCACTGCTCTGATATTTTGGGTTAAAAACAAAGCAGGACAATGTTATTTGCAAAGAAAAATATGTGTGCCATAACATGATGCCTTTGAGAATGCAGTCAAAAATTGCATTGCACTATACACTTTTAATTTCCTGTCTACTATAAGCCCGGTCCTCTCTTGGCATTACAGTTTTCCAGTTCTCTCCCTCCCTTTATTCCCCTTAATCCCTTTGCTTAGCTTTATTTGCCTAAATTCACTCCTGGGGTAACTCTGTTGAAGTCAGTGCAATTAAACTATGGGTGAATTTGGCCATATATTGTTTAGCATTCTTTTATTTTCTACATCCAAGTCCCGGATGAGTCTGTATTCTTATTTGGATTATTATTTATTTAAGTACGCTTTTCATGTATTGAGGTTCATGCCCACAATGCGCTAAGTACTCTCCAAATGGTAAGGAAAATATAGTCCCTCCTCAAGATACTCACAATCAAAAGAAAGACAAAAAGCTATATAATACATTAGTAGCATGGTCAACGGGATGCTTGGCATATCTCAGCCATATTAAGTTAATGTGTTTTTTATATTAATCCCAATTACTCTTCAGACATAGTCAGTACGCTGGCTCCCCATTCTCTGTTGCATCTAACATAAGCTGGTTGTCCTCACTATCAAGGCCCTTCATGATCTGCCTCCACTCTACTTATCATCTCTCATTCACTATCAAGATGCCGTCTCCTGTATCTGGATGGCTCATAATGTCATCCTCCATCACCTTCTTAAATTTTCAAGCAAGCTCCTCTGTGCTTTCTTCCACACTGCTCCTCATTCTTGAAAGGAGCTTCCTGTGACCATCCACAAAGCTACTTCATTATTCTCCTTCAAAACCTTCCTTAAAACTCTCCTTTTCCATGTTGCCTACAAAAAACTTCACAATGGATAGGCTGCTTATGGTGGGGAGATCACTGCTTATCAAGCTGATCAATATTGTATCATTTCCCAATCCGTCTGTCTGTATCTACCTGTTGTTTCTTGCTTTATACTTAAATTGTAAGCTCTTTAGGACAGGGACCATCTTTTTGTTCTGTGTTTGTACAGCACCTAACACAATTGAGTCCTGATTCATGATAATGGCTCCTTGGTGCTGCGATAATATAAATAAATAATAAAAACAAGTCACTAGTAGGATTTGTGGCAGAAGAGTCTTCAGGAATAACATGAATGCAGAGAGAGCAGTAGATACTGGCCATGCTGCTGAGCTTCCTTCTTTTCCATTTCTAATATATTTTTTTACCTCCTATTTTATTTAGCTGTCTCTTATGAAACAACATTAACCCCTTCTTGTTACTTTCATACTTCATTTTAGAGAGACCGCAGACTATTGTCTTACTTCTGATGCTTACCTAATAGTTTAATTCTGATTCCTCAAAATTTGTGTTTTTTCTCTGTGTTTTATACAGGGCTGAGCACACTGGCAGTGCCAAGAAAATAAAATAATAATGGTCAGAAAAATTACTGTATGGAAATGGTGTTATTACTCTCCCATCCACTTGCTTTGCATTTTCTTAGGTTGCTCAGGGAAGTAATAATCTTTCTCTGTAGGATACTGGCAAGAGATGGCTTGGAATTCTGTGTTCAATTCTACTCACTTAAGCAACATAATAAGTTGAGAAATAAGATCAAAAGTAGTCACACAGCTGAAGGGGTGAATTTATTAAAAGGGATTATCCCTGTCCTTGTTGACTGCCATGGTGGCATTACAGAGTTGCCATATATTTATTTTTTTTGCTGGGGTGGATTCTTTGCATTGCAATATTGAGATGATTGTGTTGTGTCCCAAAGGTATCTCAGGGCAGTTTTATTGCCATTCAAAACTCGGATTGGTCCATTGAATATATGGCAACACAAATTCCATAGGTGCTGCTGAGGTTCAGGCAGGTCACATGTTCTCTATGAATATGAATAAGGAGGGCTTTCTGGGCGGGAGTGTCTCATGCTGTGGAGATGGATTTCTTGCATGCACTGTGTGGCAATGTCTCACCCTATAAATAAGCAGAATTAGATTTTTATTTTTTTAAATAATTTCAACTGATAATATCAATGTTTATTTTAAGCATTTTTTAATATTTGTCTATTTAAATGTTCACAGTTGCAGGAAATTGGGGGGGGGGGCGGGTTGTCGGAGAATAATTATTTAATGACAGTAAATGTTGAGATTTAAAACATTAAAGCTTTATAACCCTTAAAACACAAATTGTCACCATAAGAACGGCCATACTGGGACAAACCAAAGGTCCGTCTCGACCGCTATACTGTCTTTCAGCAGATGCCGGTGCCAGATGCATCAGAGGGAATTAATAGAACAGAGCAATCAGCGAGTGATCCATCCTGTCATCCAGTCCCAGCTTCCGGCAGTCATAGGTTTAGGAACAGCTACAGCATGAGGTTGCATCCTTTCTTGGTTACTAGCCATTGATGGACCCATCCTCCAGGAACTTAACTCATTCGGTGTGGAACCAGCTATACTTTTGACCTTTACACCATCCAGAGACAGAGAGTTAGCTGACTGTATGTTGTGTGAAGACGTACTTCCTGATGTTTGTTTTAAAGCTGCTGCCTGTTAATTTCCTGGGGTGACCCCTGGTTTTTGTGTTACCTGAAGGAGTAAATGACACTGGGTTATTCTCTTTCTCCACACCACTCATCATTTCGGAGATCTCTATTATCTCGCTCCTTAGTCCTTCCTCTCCTCCACTGGACAATCCCAGCCTTTGTCATCTCTCCTCACAGGGCAGTTCTTCCATGCCCTCGATCGCTGGGGCAGCGCGCACGGTACGGGGGGAAGGGGTGTCAGGTCCCCAGAAACGAGGCGCTCCCAGTCCCTGGGGAAGGGGCTGTCTAGGGCCTGGCCAGGCCGGGCCGGGTTTGCTGCTGGGCCGGGCCGGGCCGGGCCGGGCCAGACGCTCGGGCTTTCCTGGCACAGCAGCGATGTCGGTGCAAAGCATTGGGCGGGCGGGGTGGGAGTTTTTTTTTCACACTAATCCGGAGCGTGAGGCCAGCAAAACCTTTACACGTCGGCGCGGGCTGCGTGTGCAAAGGACGGTTGTGGGGCCGTTGACGGGGGGGAAGGGGGGGCTAACACCGTGGGGGGAGGGGTCTTTGCAGGGGTTTTCTCTCCTCACGGAGAGCCCGTGCGGGGGGAAGACGTCCAGGGCAGGGGGTGTTTGCGGTGCTGGGGGGAGGGGTGCTCTCGGTTCCTGGTTGCTAGGCGGTTGCTGGGGCGCCATGTTGGGGGGGGGAGGGAGGAGTTGGTGCCCCGGAAGTGCTGCCCCAGGCGGGTTTTCTCTTCCTGTGCGGCGGGGCCAGCGCCGGACCCGGCCAGGTTAGGACGCAGGCAGGAAATGGCGGCGACGCTGCAGCAGCAGCTGCCGGGCCCCCGAGCTCCACGGTTCCGGGCCCAGGCCGCCTAGAGAGCCGCTGAGCCAGCGCCGGGCCCGGGCCGCAGTTCCCCCGGGCCGGACTCCGAGCACTTTACATACATGAGGTGATGGGGGGAGCGCGGGAGGCGGGATATTCCTGCCCCTTGGAGAGCCCCTGCCCCGTGCCAGCCAGGCCGGGGGGTGCCCTCTGCTGATGGGGCGGCGGCGGGTGGGCGCTGCCCCGACCGGCTGCCTGCTGGAGCCTGCCCCGGGTGCCGCCCTCGGGCTGCGCGGCCCTTAGTTTCAGTTCGCGTCGCCCGGCTGCCCCTGGGCTCGAACATCCGAGTCCGGCCGGTGCCCCCGAAGGGCGGAAAACGCGGCTGGGACCGGGGGGAGGCGCGGTCTGCTCCCGGCCGGGCCCGGCTCTGCCCCGCGCGCGGGGTTTCGTTGTCCTCCCGAGCCAGACAAGTGTCGGGAAGAACGGAGCGCGGGTTCCTGTCCGCTCAGATGCGCCCGGCGCCTGCCCGGCATGGAGCGGGTCACTCGGGGGCGGTGGGGGGGTTGGTTAATCTCCTGCCCAGGGTCGGATTTTTCACCGCCTGTGTTCCTGTCATTGTCCATCCCCATTCCAGGGTTCAGGTCTCCCTGCCGCAAACCGCTCAGATCCTGCCTCCTGGCTCTTGTACAATTAACACGGCTAAGCACGGTTTTACCTCCTCCCCTTTTCGTGAAACAGACTCATTATTTCAACAAAAGTTTTTGAGGGCGAGTGAGAAAAACGGATTCAGAGAAATTGGTGTCTGTATGTTTTGCTCCATCCCTGTTCTCTCTCCATCCCCAGATAAAACCTACGGACGCCAGTATTCAGAGACCATTGCTTGCTTCTCCCCATGGGGATTAGTGTGTCTTCTAAACCCACTCCAGTTATATTTGTTCTGCTCTTCTGTTGACATGGTAACCAATATCCCTTTCTGTTCCAGAGAATTGGAAGCTAAAGCTACCAAAGAAGTTGCAAGAAAACTAAGTAGGTAAGACATGCATTTGAGTTCACTTCTGTGGTCCCAGGACAGGGGTGGGCCTCGAGTTTGTGTAGCTATTTGTTTTCCTCTTCATGTAGACCAAGTCTGACTTTATCTGGTGCCTTAATTTCATGTTAGTTACTAGGGAAAAAAGTAGCCCTTTAACAGATAGTGAAACCTCTCTGTTGTTTCATTTGAAAATATTTTTTGCAAAGTTAAACTTTACTGAAGTCTGCTGTGCTGCATATACTTGACTATGACAATTGTATGCAGAGTTGTTTGTAGCCATTTTGGTGTCAGGATATTAGAGAGACAAGGTGGGTGAGGTAGTAATTTTTATTGGTCCAACTTCTGTTGGTGAGAGAGAGAAGCGTTCAAGCTTGTGCAAAGCTCTTCTGCGTGAAGTTGGTCCAGTAAAGATATTACCTCACCCAACTTACCTCTCTGACCATAAACCTGTGATTTTTTTAGATAATTATGTAATACTTATATATTGAATTTTATAGTAACTACTGTGTAAATGCAAAATGTGTCCCTTTGCAAGATTTTTTTGCACTGCTTCAGATATCTTGTTTAATATATCTTCCATTTTAAGCTGTTGCCACTAAGAGTGCACAAATGAATGCAGGATTTTTTTTTTTCAATCCTGCCCAGTCAAGTGGCTTTTTGTTGTCAAGGAACTAGCCTTGCCCTTGAATTTAGTGTAAACTGCATTTTACTAGGTAACTATTAGTTCCGTGTGTTCTTCATATCAAGGTGTGAAGGCACTGAATCTGCCATTAATAAGCAATTTTTGTGTCCTCATGTGTTTGAAAACCTGAGGAATGGGAATTCCAGTACCTGCTATTTAGTTTATGGAAATAAAAAGTATATACAAGTAATATATATTTCACTTTTGTGTTCAAGATGTCATTTCTTGCATATGTATTGTTCTGGCATGATGATATTCTTGCAGATTCTTAGAACGTTCTTTGCATTTCTTTCCTTTTCTTGTTTTCTGCCTTTTTTCTTTGGTTTTCCTCTTTCTGTCCCCTATAGATTCAGTTATACCCAAAAGAGGCTTTTGCTAAGGAAGGCTGAATGCTTTAAAATTCAGCCAAAACCTGAGTGTAACTGTTAAAATGCAGTGTTAATTTGTTATTTACTGCATGTAGTTCGCCTTCATGTTTTAGTTTTCAATTTGCTTTTTAGAACAACATTGTGAAAGCTGAAGAGCTTTCTAATTCCTTGGATATACCTCATATTTTGTAATGTATTCAGGAGCTGGCATTTCACATTTCTTGTTAAATATTACTATATTGAGGGAGATTATATTATAAATTGGAAGGTAAGGTACAATTTATGTAAAAGCCTTAAAATAAAGCTAGCATAGTATTTTTACATAAGATATTTCAGGGTCGTTGTCAAATGGAGCCCACTTGAGAGGAATTATTCTAATTTTCAACTCCTAGAATAATTAGTCTGCATACAAAATTAAAACGTATCTAAACAGAGTGAAATTAAGTTTAAATGCTAGTATTGTATTGAAAGAGCACCCAGTACACATTTGATGCTCTGTAGATAATTGCTGAGGCCTGAAGTTTGGATGGTAGAGGAGAAGGGATTACTAGTTTAAAATATTCCGATGTCTGATGTAGAGCCACCAAAATGTGACGGGCCATCAGCGCATTAAGAGAACTTTCTGGCCTTTTGTGGTATGTGGGGATTGAAGAGAGGTGAAAATTAGAAGTTGAACTACGTAAATTGTTTTTTGTCAAGTAAAGTTTAATGCTGCATGATGTGAGAGTATAGAATTCAGTTGTCTGACCACACTGCAATGGCTGTAAGCATTTAAGAGGTTCTAGAGTGGATTTTCAAGTTAGTATTTAAATATCAGTTGTCTTCAGCTGAAGCCTTTAATATTACTCAGCAAATCTGTACTTCAGCCATGAAGGGCGTTTCATCACACACACTGCATACCCTGGATACAAATTAGCATATGGTGCATTTTAACTTTACTTAGTAGGCCAGACAATCATTTCCCTCTTTGCTACGCAAGGTTATTTGCCAAGAGGACTATTTCTTCGCAAAACATTCTTGAATTTCACTGTATAAGATTTGAGTGAACACACTACAGTTTAGCCCACATTAGTTTTTGCTGGCATAGCTTACAGCGGTTTCCCAAACAAAATAAGCTGTATTGGTATGGGTAATGGGTTCAACGGTAGGGCTTTTATCAGTATAAAAATCACTCCCCTATCTGGAGTTATAATATTATCAAATGATTCTACTGTAGACCTGGCCTTAGTAAAAGGTGTTTAATGAGTTGACTCCACAGCATGTTTGAGTCCTATAATTAATTTAAATGGATGCCAAATACGATTTACTTAAGAGTCACAATGAAGTGGTAGGCTTCAACATGAACTAATAGTAAACAAGTTTTAATTAATATGTGTCATGTTGCTGTTTTTATATTGCTACTATTTTACTTATTAGATGTATTTTACTAGCTTTACTTGATCACAACATAATTCTAGCAAGTCTCAATCTAACACACATTCCTTGGTACCAAAATGGTGGTGTATGATGCTTCTATTGTTTTAGATTTCATTTTAAATCAGTATAAAACCTGATTTTCTCTCTCTCCATTTTCTTAAAACTTTATGTGGAAGCATTCATTTTCAGATTGTTGCTCAGTCCTTAGGCAGCGTTTCAATTAAATTCCCGTATGGTGGTTCAAAATTTTCATTTCAATCTATTTCTTTCTTGGGCTTTGGTAAATCACTGAAATGCTCAGTCCCCTCCTCCCTCCAGTCTTTTGGTGGCCAACACACAGTAAATTAATTGATGCTCATAAACGAATACTTGAGATATATTTGTTTTAAAAGCAAACATTCTACATTCTATGGGAGCTCCAGTTCATAATGAGGTCTCTGATATCTCACCTCATTTTGAAGGCATTTTTAGTAAGTTTTCTGTACTGGGAAAGTAATGGTTTGTAAGATCGTAACAGGGATTGCTGATAGTGACTTTGCAAGAAAATAGAGGATAAAAAAAAACTGAATGAAGTGAGGAAGAGAGATGCACAGAGTGGAATCTATGTAGATAAGAAACAGGAGTTGCTGCTGCTTGTCTCTGCCTGCACCCCGAAGATATGGGGAATGGCCAGAAGGGAGGATAAGTGAGGTGGTAAAGGTGTGATAGTTGGGGCTGGGAGAGGAGTACAGTAGAACCTCAGAATTACAAACATCAGAGATATGAACTGACTGGTCAACCACACACCTCATTTGGAACCGGAAGTATGCAATCAGGCCTCAGCAGAGACAAAAAAGAAAAAGAAAAAAGCAAATGCAGTACAATATTGTTTTATGTAAACTACTAAAAAATAAAAGGAAAGCAGCATTTTTCTTCTTCATAGTGAAGTTTCAAAGTTGTATTAAATCATTGTTCAGTTGTAAAATTGAAAGAACAACCATAACATTTTGTTCAGAGTTATGAACATTTCAAAGTTAGGAACAATCGCCATTCCTGCAATGTTGAGAACTCTGGCTTTGTACACACTGACAGCGGCAAATTCACTGTTGTAAGATCAATTTTTCTGGATCAATTGAGCAGCAGTGAAGACATGCTCAGTCGATCCAGAATTCGATCTATTAAAACCACTTCCAAAAAAAGCACAGGGCAATGAAAGATGGCACTCTAAAGGAAAGTTACGAAGTCGACGGGAGTTACACAAGCTACTCTGCGTAGCTTGCATAACTCCCGTTGACTGTCGCTGAATTTTTCCGGCAGTGTAGAGCTGTCCTCTGAGGTTCTACTGGGTAGCGTACTGAGTAGAGAGGAATGAAAAGAAAGCAGTCCAGAAAGGAAATCTTAATTGTTAAATGTCACTCCCATCTGCTTTAAAAATCTCAACATTTCAGTAACTGTTATTCTGTTGTCAATAGTTCTCAGCTTTTTAATACAAATAAGAAATTTAATTTTCTTGTTAAGTAATGCCCATCCAGCAAACACCTGACATGATTGTGGTGGTTGTCCCTATTGGCAAAGCCTCTCTAAATTTAAAAGGCAGTTGTTTAAAAAATTCTTCTTATGTAAAAGTTTCTGATAGGTTTTGTATTTTAACCTGATTCCAGCCAATCTTTTTGGAATGGAACGTTCAGAATGGATGCCTGCACTCCCTATTTCAGGATTTGCCCCCTTACGCTATGTCAGACTTTCCTTAAAGTTCCTCATTAAGACCTATTTCTTGGTTGGAACCTGTGAACTTTTAGTCCTCCATTTTAAAGACATAGTATCTGTTTTAAAACATGGAGCTAATTAGAAGTGCAGTGCCTCTCAACCTCAGGTTGGTTTGTTTATTACTCAGTGTCCATTCTTTTCTTGATATTTTGTCTGTGCAGGCCCTCAGCCTGCAAGCACTTATGCACATACTTAACTTTAAGTATGTGAGAAGTCATATGCAGGTCAACGACCCTGTCTTTTGCAAAAATGATGTCGTTTTTCAATCATTTTAGTTTCACAAGATTGGCCTTCTGAATGCTGTTGGGTTAACACAACAATCAAATATATTGACCTGTGTTGTAACAAGCATTAAGAGAGCTTTCCAGTCATTTGGCCGAGTTCGTGAAGGTCTTATGCTCAGCGTGATGGCATTTCTCGTATTTGTAATGTGATAACTTTTGAAAGCTGCAACTGATCAATTCCAAAATTGCAGGGAATGGTCTCAGCATCAATGGCTAGAACCCTATTGATTTAGAGGAGGAAATGAGGAACACATGGAGCCCTTGCCATCTGTTTAGCACTGCTACAGCTTCAAGCACCTCTGCAATTTTCTGTAGATCAAACAACTGGTTGATGGCACCCATTAACACCTTCCAGCACAATATCCCATCTCTTATCTGCCCATCCTGACAATTTAACATGTTGACATACTGAATGATTTATCTCCCAGACAGATGATAATGGGTGGGGAATGGGGAGCTGCACACAGCCTCTAGTATCAGGGGTGCAGGAAAGGGGCTGCACAGAGCCATTGCTGTGGGGGAAAAATGGGGGACCCAGTCATGGAGGATGGGGGAAATGGTGGATATTGGAGGTGGGGAGATTGCAAGGAGTCTCTGAAATAGAAGTGGATGAGAATGTGGCACTCGGGGAGCTTGTGGGGTGGAATGGAGGAATTCAAGGAGCCTCTGGTGTGTGCAATAAGCTAGGCTCACAGAAGCTATGAAGTGGCTTTACCTCCTAGTGTTAAACTAACTAAGTAGAACTAACATGTTTAAAAATTTCACCTTTTTGCCCATCAACACAAGGCCACTGTGACTGTTCACATTCCTAAAGTTAAATACTGTAACTAAAGTTAAGTGCATAAATGTTAATACAATGGGAGCTTAAATTGTAAGCTCTTGGCCATTGATATTCTTTACAGGCAGGATGACAGTACATTTTTGCTGACGGAAGTTTATTGAAACTTACTGTACCTTGCTGGTCCAGCCTGAATGATAACCATGACTCAGGGAATCAAAATTTGGACTGTCCTGGGTAGTTCTTTTTAATGTAGAGATAAGGATCTCAATTTACAGGCTGCAAAACCTCTCCAAAATGTTTAGTCTTGGGACTAAATACCACACATTAGTATTCCATCATATAAAGCTGTAGTTCATGTTTTGAATTACTCTAATTAGCATATCAATTTGCCGCATGTTTTAATGTTGTGTAAGGGGTTGTTAAACATCACCCATTATTCAGTATGTTCAACACTGACTGCTATATAGTTGAACAAGTAATGTGCAAGAGAACATCATGCAACAGCTGTGTAAATTGTTAATTGGAAGAATACGTCCCTAAAAACTAGAATGGAAGAGTTTAATCTTTGTAAAATTATAAAACTCTTAAGGAGTGAGCACTGGGTAAATAAATGGTTAATTTGAAAGCAGTAGAGTGGTGGACATTGTATATGCCAGATATTCATGGTACCTTACAATTCTTCTAATTTAGGAAATCATCTATTTGGAAAGAGATGTGTTTTATTTCCCCAGTCATGTTGTGGAACTGAGAGTGCAGGTTAAATGACTGGAAATAAATCCGGCAGTATTTTTAACTAGAAACAAGAATTTTATTCTTGGAAACGAAAACAAAAACAAACAAACAAACAAACAAAAGCAAAATTACAGCAAACAATTCACAAAGCACTACATCCCTCCGTCTGTATTTCTAGTCCGAAGATTGCAATCAGAACAACTTCTGGTCCACACTGGTTGCAACCCACATTTTGGTTCTGAGAGAGTGGATTTTTTTAATCCAAATCAGCTATCCCATCGGACCTACTCCAAAGGCATTGTACTAAATCCCCACTCTGAGCCTTAAGATACGTCTACTCAGCAGTGAAAAACCTGCAGCAGTGAATCTCAAAGCCCAGGACAACTGACTCAGGCTGAGGGGCTAAAAATAGCAATGTAGATGTTTAGGCTCAGGCTAGAGCCCATGTTCTGGTGAGGTCTCAGAGCCCAGGCTCTAGCCTGAGCCTGAACGTTTACACTGCTATTTTTAACCTTACAGCCCGAGCCCTGTGGTTGAGTCAGTTGATTCAAGCCCTGAGGCTCATCGCCACATGTCTTTTTATCGCGGTGTGGTCATACCTTTAGACTCTAGCAAATAAGAGCAACATGGTACCATGAGGGCTTTCTCATCCACGTTAGAAAAAATAAATGAAAGGGGGAGCTGACCAAAAAAAGGAAAGACCTTGACAATTAGGTGAATGGCTTAGCCAGTTTTGTTACTTTTAAAAAAGAGTCCTTATGATGCCATGGGTTCTCAATCCCTTCCATTTGGCAGCTTGAGAAGGATGTGAAGGAGCAAAGGGAACCTTCCATTTGCCCTGTTCCAGGAGCTTCAGTTTTAGTACCCTCTCGCAGGCAAAATGATTAACATGGCTACAATGAGCAAAGTTGTTCTCAGACCACAAATAAATGCCTAGATGTCCCTGGAAAGTAAATCTCTCTTGTACTCTTACCAAACTAGGGAAGGAAAAACCTATCCTTTCACATGGACCTACACAGGTGATCCAGTTTTCTTTTTTTTGACTGCAGTAAAATTGCAGTATTCCACAGAGAAAGGATGGTTTTATGATAAAGGCACTGGACTTGGATTTGGGTTCAATTCCTGGATCTCCTACAGACTTTCTGTGTGACCATGAACTAGTGAATTAATTAATGGACTCACTGCCTCAGTTCTTTGTCTGTAAAATGTGGATATTAGTCCCTTATTCACACACGCAGTCTGTCTTGTCTATTTGGATTGTAAATTCTTTAAGGCCGCGACAGCTCTTACTATGTATTTGTATAATGGCTAACCCATTGGGGCCCCAGCCTCCACTGGAACTTCCAGGTGCTATTGTAAAACTAATGCTCCAGAACGGTGGCACATCATGCTGATGTTGCTAGTGTTTATGGAGCACATACTGGCAACTTCTGCATCTCAGAAATGGGAAAGAACAGTGTTTGCTATATGGGCATCACTGGTAGAGGAAGTAAATTTTCAATTTTCTGAGGAGTTATTACATAGAATTAAGTATTTAAAAGCAAAATACAGGAAAGCTAAGTAGTTGATGCTCATTTATTGGATTATTAGCATCTGCATTGAAATGGTATTTATAGGTTTCCTGATTAGCTATAGTTCCCCTCTTACAGCTTTTTTTTTCTTACCAAAAGCTTTATCTTTATTTACATTTATATACAAAGATTGTGTAAGAACACTTATTTATAGCATCTTATGAGTGTTTTAACTCTTTTCACCTGTTGATAAGCAAAATGGCTTGAATTGTCAAAGAATCTTTCAATTTAGGATCACAGTTTTGGGGTTTTTTAAAATCTATTGTGACTTTGTGTTCTACATGGTTCTTGGGGGTTTTTGATCAGGCTATTTTGTTTTTTGTGGGTGTTTGAAGTAATCTGTTTTTAAGCAAAATAAGTTCTTGTAGTACTAAGTTCCTTTTATTTATGAACATGCTTTACATATAAGAAATATCATTTTTGTGCAGAGTGATTGGGAGAATGGCATTTTTGTAGATGAAAGATGCAATTACATTGTATTTCAGAAGTTTAAAATGGAATAAACCCTCCATAAACATTGGAACTTTTGATCAGAATGTGTAAATATAGAATAAATATCCAGAATGTAAGGTCTAAAGAATTTGAGTGATTTGACATAAAAATTTCCAAATGTAGGATTGGATGTAGGTTTTATGTACAGTAGAACTCAGAGTTACGAACACCAGAGTTTTGAGCTGACCAGTCAACCACACACCTCATTTGGAACCAGAAGTATGCAATCAGGCAGCCACAGAGACCAAACAAAACCAAAAAGACACCAAATACCTCATTTTGTTAAACGTAAACTACCAGAAAGAAGGAAAAGTTTTTAAAAAATTGACAAGACAAGGAAACTGGTTTTTCGCTAGTTTCATTTAAATTAAGGTGGTTAAAGACATCATTTTTCTTCTGCATAGTAAAGTTTCAAAGCTGTATTCAGTCAGTGTTCAGTTGTAAACTTTTTAAAGAACAACCATAACATTTTGTTCAGAGTTATGAACATTTCAGAGTTACAAATAACCTCTATTCCTAAAGTGTTTATAACTGAGGCTCTACTGTATATGCTAAATGTCTGTTCCAAGACCTTTTACAGTTAAAGGGTAGTGTAACTTAGATCTGCTTAAAGGGTGATCATCTTAAAAATAGTACTTACACCTGAAAATGTTACATCTACTGTTAAGAATTTTTCCGTTTGCTTTGTAACTAGTCACTAGAAACCTTAGATTAGATTTGAAAGCAGTTGAATATAGTCACTTTCACTTTTTCCCCTTTAGGTTGTGGATGTTTTACATAATAGCGGGGGTGGGGGAGGCGGAGGGAATGACAGTTTCAGAAATGTGATTGCCCAGTCAAAATGTGGCTGAGGACTCAATTGGCCAGTGTAGTTTTTCATTTTCACTTTTTTCTTTACATTAATTAGATTTCAAGTTGACAGCATTATTGTTTTATATGCAAATATCACACCTCTCAGTATCCAATTGTGTTGAGAGGAACAGTGTCCTCAATGATCTGACAGAACTGCAGATCATTGCACAAAGGTGTCAGTAATGTATGAATAGGGTAGTATTAGTGGCACCTGCAGTCAAATTTTGAACCCAAAATTCAGCAGTGCCCTTGGTGTCTGGTCACAGTCTAGAATGAGCTGCTAGTCAGCAGGTGCTGTTAGCTATCTTTCTAACAAAATTAGGCCCCAATTAATCAAATATCTCATTTCTGTAGAATTGTAGAGGTTTTCCATAGAGTTGCAATTAGAATGACTTGTAGAATATGTCCTTAAAATTTTACCTTGCTTCATATTTTTAAATTACTGGACAACATATTAGTGACATTAGGTAAACTGCTATTGTTAACTTTGTGATAGACTCATTTAATATAGGGTATTTTAGCAAAAAGGTAAATTATTTGTAAAATAGGAAGCAATCTACAGAAAGAAACTAGGAAAGCACAAAACATTGTGCAATTAACCTAAAATGCAATATGAAATTTCAATTTATACTTCAGAATATGTTTTTTAGTAACAGTATATCCAGTGTCGTTATCTATTGACATATGTAGACTGATGCATATCCTGTCAGGGTAGTGAACTGATACATATCTTCTTTTCCTAGGAAGTCTAGTTATTAGTAATATAAGGCCACTGAGAGGCTGGCTAGTTGAGTGCCTGGTAGTTAATTGTCATCTCTCCTTCTCTCACTCCTAATCCTGAAATTTCCCCTCAGTTGGGACTAATGGGGCAGTTTTACATTTAATATATGTTTAGCTGCAGCAGACATAATCATAAGGACACACTAGTCAGAGGCATACATTTGTAGCACTTGAATTCGTTCACAATGAATCTAATAAAGTATGTTAGGAGAATTCCATCATAGGTAGAAGACTTCTAAAAGCATCTGTTGGTCATCTGTTAGCAAAAAATCTTTTAAAATGAACTAGCACCACCTTGTGGGATTGATGTGACACTAATTTAGACGTGGCAGTGCTCTTTCTGCTGTCATCTGTTTGACTTGCAAACCCCTAACTTGAACATCTTTTAAACATGGAGGTAATGCTAACATCCTCAAGATATACACGTGGTTAAAATTGAATCTGAAAAAGAATGTTTTTTTCTTTTTAGCATAACCCTTTAGAACAGTGGTTCTCAACCGCTTGTGGCCCAATCAGCACACAGCTGCGGCCCATCCTCAGGTGACTTCTTCAGGGCCATACAGATAGCATATATATTGTGTGGATGCGGGCTACATACCACACAGAGCTGCATATGCAGTCCACAGTCATAAATAGGTTGAGAACCACTGCTTTAGAAGTTTGAGATTGAACTTTCTTAATGCATTTGTCTATCATACATGCAGACTAGTTCGTTATAGAGTTAGGTGAGTGCTGAGTAACTGATGCTGCTAGTAAAATGGTGAGTCATTTGTTCTGAAAAGGAGCAAAACTCTTGAACTGAAGGCAATAAGGACAAATTTTGGGCCAGACAGCCTTCATAGTATCATTTTAAAAAGAATCTCTTGTTAAGTGAGTTCACATGTATTAATGTATTGCCCATTAGAATAGTGACCATTGGTCCCTACAAAGCTGATAGTTCTCACATCAATACTAAAATCAGCAGGGTATAAGGACTGCACTTTTTTCAGTATTTCACTACAAGATAAATATACACACAAAACCTAGTGTCAGGGCTGAGATTTTAATGCTACAACATTCAGAGGTAAGTTTCCCCAATAGCCGTAAATACCTGAATGCTTGATTAAAACGTCAAGCTTAATGTTGCATAACATCTCCTTTTTATATAATAACAGTACTCAGAGCTTCAGAAACATTACCTAGTGAATCCTCATTACATCTCCTGAGGATCATAGGTACATATTCCTATTTTACACACATAAAACTAGAATACAGAGGCTAAAGAGACACTGTCAATTAATTTAGCCTCAAAGTTTTTACATAATCTAACTAGGTCTTTATGAAACTTCAGATTAATGGAAATATTTTCATGAATTAAAATATTGTTTTTTAAAATAATCAAAATGTTGATTTGATATAAACATTCTCCTCCATGTTTGCGACCCAGAAATTAGCATTGTTCTGGTGTGCGAACCAGATAATGAATGTGATTAAACAAAAACTAAAACTGACTAATCTGTTTACATTGTCCAAACTGAGCCATTCTTTTTAGTTGACAGATCTGAGAAACTGTCCTAGATTGAGGTATCAGTAGAGGAGGTTTGGGAACAAGTTTAATTTATCAAAGTAAAAAGTTACCAGAACCAGATGGTATTTACCCAAGAGTTTGAAGGAACTTGAATATGGATTTGCAGAGCCGCTATGTAACCTATTGCTTAAATCAGCCGTTATACCAGATGACTGGAGGAGAGCTAAGGTAGTGCCAATTTTTTTTTAAAGGCTCCAGAGGTGATCCTGACAATTACTGGCTGGTAAACCTAATCTCATACCAAGCAAATTGGCTGAAACTGTAGTAAAGAACAGAATTATCAAACACACAGATAAACAAGTTATGTTGGGGAGGAATCAATACCACTTTTATAAAGGGAAATCATGCCTCGTCAATCTATTAGAATTCTTTGAGGGAGTTCACAAGCGTGTGTACAAGGGTGATCCAGTCAATATAGAATACTTGGACTTTCAGAAAGACTTTGGCAAGGTCCCACACCAAAGGCTCTCAAGCAAAGTAAGCAGTCATGGGATAAGAGGGAAGATCCTCTCATGGATCAGTAACTGGTTAAAAAATAGGAAATAATAGTAGGAATAAATAGTTTTCACAGTGGAGAGAGGTAAATAGCAGGGTCCCCCAAGGAGCTGTACTGGGACCTGTGCTGTTCAATGTATTCATAAATGATCTGAAAAAAGGGATAAACAATGAGGTGGCAAAATATTCAGATGATACACAATTACTCAAGATAGCTAATTTCAAAGCTGACTGCGAAGAGTTAGAAAGGGGTTTCAGTAAGCTGGGTGACTGGGCAACAAAATGGTAGATGAAATTTGATGTTGATCAGTAGACAGTTATTCACATTGGAGAACATAATCCCAGCTACACATACTAAAATAGCTGTTACCACTCAAGAAAGAGATCTCGGAGTCATCGTTTCCCTGAAAACATCCACTCAATGGGCAGTGGCAGTCTGAAAAGCTAACAGTGTTGAGGACCATTAGGGAAAGGGATAGATAAGACCTAAAATATCATAATGCCACTATATAAATCCATAGTATGCCCACATCTTGAATAATGCATGCAGTTCTGATCGTCCCATCTCAAAAAAGATGCATTAGAAATGGAAAAGGTACAAAGGAAGGCAATGAAAATGAACGGGTATAAAACAGCTTCCATATGAGGAGAGAGTGAAAAGATTCAGTTTAGAGAAAAGATGACGAAGAGGAGAGATGATAGAGGTCTGTAAAATCATGAATAACATGGAGAGAAAGTGAATAAGGAAAGTTATTTACTCCTTCACATAACACAAGAACCAGGGGTCACCCAATGACATTACTAGGCAGCAGGCTTAAAACAAATGTAAGGAACTACTTCTTCACACAACACACAGTCAGCCTGTGGAACTTGTTGCCTGGGGATGTTGTACAGGCCTAAAGTATAACTGGATTCAAAATAGAATTAGGTAAATTTATGGAGGACAGGTGTATCAATGGCTGTTAGCTAACTAAAATGGTCAGGGACGCAACCCCATGCTCTGAGTGTCCCTAAGTCTCTGACTGCCAGAAACTGGGACTAGATGACAGGGGATGGATTACTTAATAATTCCTTCTGAAGCATCTGGCACCAGCCATTGTTGGAAAACAGGGTACTGGGCTAGAGGGACCATTGGTCTGACCCAGTATGGCCATTCTTATAGTCTTAATGTAGGGCACAAATTAAATAAAATGAATCGGGCAAAGTAAAGATTGTAACATCCTTTCAGTTGCAATAGCCAAAGGTGGTGGTGGTAGCATAGATAAAAAGGGTATTTGTTTTCAGAAAATGGTTTCTAAATTGATATTCTTTTCAGTTACTTGCCAAAGATCATACAGTGAGTAAATGACACAACTTTGACTAGAATTCAGAAGTCCCTAGATCCTATTCCTGGGTTTAGTCCCCTAAACCCCTCTGCCTCTCACCAAGGGAAACATGTCCTTCTCAGGTGTGGTTTACACTAAAAATTGAGATCGACATAGCTATGTTGCTCAGGGGTGTGAACGCCATAGTTAAACTGACCTAACTCCTAGCTAGATTGATGGAAGAATTATTCTTTCACCCTAGCTTCTGCTGCTTGGGGATTGCCTGCATCTACAGAAAACCCTCTTCTCTCAATGTCGGAAGCATCTACTCTATGGCGCTACAGCGGCCTAGCTGCCAAGTTAAGGTGACCTAACTCCGGAATAGAATTCTTCTGTTGACCTAGCTACCACCTGTCATGGAGGTGGTTTAACTATGGTGATGGGAAGTTTGTCACTGTAGCAAGTGACTGCAGTACAGCAGCACAGCTGTAGCACGTAGTTGTGCTGCTGTAGTGTCTGTAGCGTAGACCTATCCTTTGTTGAACAAAGAGCCAATAATTCTGAATTCTCATTTGTATTTTCTTTTACTTGTATGAACCAGATTTATGTTGAGTGAGGTATCATTAGAGTCCACAAAAATCTGATTGTCCATTTTGGAATTAAATTAACTGCCACACTTATCTGGCACTTCGTGTACTCATAATTATACAGATAGTAGAAGCTTCCTTTTTCTCCTCAAATAGAGTATAGTCATCAAACTTAAAGGGTCCCTCTTGAAAGGAAGATCCATTTTCATTTGGTCTCAGTTGTCTTTTAAGATATGATATTTAAATGGAAGGCCTTTGCTTCAATCTGAAATTTGAATTTGGTATTGCCTGCGTAATTTCATGTTCAGTTGATCTAAATTGAAAAATAAGGTTTGCATTTCAATTAAGACCATTTAACTTTGAACATATTAATTCAATTATGTAGTGGGAAAAGGAAATTCCCAATACATACATGCATTTTAGCGATGTGCAGGTGTGTGGTGGTGAATATAATGGAATTTTGCTTATATATTTCTTTTGAGCATATGAAGCAGAATTAACTACTTTGAGTCCCTATTTTTGTATGCCTTATCTGGAAAGTCAAAGAATACACCTACGATGCTTCTCTGAGCACCTCTGCTATATTAAGTCAGTGGGAGAGGTGTGGTCAGTGAAAGAAACTAGTTCGTTCCTTAGCTTTACATCCTGCTGTTAGTTTCTGTGGCATTTCTTGTTGTACAGTGGAAAGTATCAAAGCTGAAGATGATACTTTGCACACAAAAAACTATATAAATGCTAAGTGCTGTTCAGACGTTACCAACTATTAATGTCTGGAGTCAGCGGATGGGAAACAGTTGTTGTGATAACACTTTCTCATCTTGAGAAGCAGTGTTAAAAATAGTTTGCCATTTATTTTAATGTTGTTGGGTTCTGATTGCATAAGTATTATGTTTCTTCTGTTGATATAGGCTCACACTTAACATGTAGTATATTGCTACAGCAGTGACCTGACGGCCAACAGGATCTCACGTTACAATATTTTTCATAGGCTTTGGCTTCCAAATCAATTCCTTTAAGTAGGTAAGAATAGAGTGTGTAAATTTTGAAGTTTAGGAATTTTAGGATTACTGTGTAGAAAATGAGTGTGGCAAAACATTCTTACTATATTACTGCATTAGTCATCAGTATTCAGGATGAGTTTCAGAGTTGCAGACTAAAATGGTAATGTTATTAGTGTAGGTGCAGCAGGTTTGGAGCCAGGTTGACTAATCTAATTTCATTCACCTTTGTTGTATCTACATTCACACTTGGAATATTTTTGTTTTGAAAACAATATTCAGGATGAAGCTTGCTCTTTAAAATGCATATGCATTTTATTCTGTATTGCTTTCCTAAAACCTGAATGACTTTTTCAAATCAGTGATCTTTGCATTGGTACAATACTAAAAAATTCTGGTACAAAACCATGAGCTGATTAGTGATTTTTCTTAACACTTTATTGAGAGAAACTTGCCAGGATAATACAATATTGTAAATATAGTATGCTATAGGAACAGAAGGGCACATCAAATGAACATCATGCAGTGTTGACTAGTTGATTACATAATGCTTCCTCTACTCCAGGGAGACCTTACAGAAGTAGTATCTGTCTGAACTAAGAATTAGTTAATTTCAGTTTTCTTCTGCTTAAGAAAGTAAAATGTAAATGTATTTCATTGCCTAGCAAAAATAAAAGCCACTGATGGCATCTAGAAGTTAGTTTTCTTAGAATAGACTGACTTCTGACCTGCGTGTTTTCTCCATTAGCTGCCATAGCAACTAGTCTGGGCTGGAAAATAAATACACTGAACCAAGTCCTACTGAATATCAGGGTAAGAGCTTTAGATATAGCCAGAAATGTACAGTGTGCAAGTATAAAGTGATGTACAAATGTAGCTTTAATTTCTACTTTTAACTGCACTGTTTCTACTGCAGCTCTATGGTGGATCATTATCTCCTGCTGTTAGAGCAGCCTAAAAACTGCTGTCATTTAAACTGACCTGTAGCTGTCACAGGAGGCAGAAAATAGACCAGGATCACCGTGAGTTTTCTCAGCCACGCCCCTCTTTTTGTAGCCTCATCCATTTTCCCTGGTATGCTGGTATTGAGGAGTGTGTGAGGCTTATGAATCCATATATCAGCCTTCTGCCGTTGCAGAGGTCATCTTTGCAGCAAGGCAGTCCTCAGGTTAAGCCAGACCTATGACCATATTGTACGGATGGTAAAGTACAGAATGGCCACGCTGCACTCTTATGGTCTAAGGCCTGGTCTACCCTTACCGGCAAATTCGGCAGCAGTTGACGGAAGTAGCTTGAGTATCTTCCATTGACTTCTTAAAGTCTGTTCTACCTCCTGTCTCCACTACGCTGTGCCAACAGGAAATGCATTCCTGTCGACGCAGCATTACTCTTTCCGGGGGTGGATTTATTAAGTCGATCTCCGGATCGATTGAGTGGGTCTTCACTTCCGCTCAGTCCATCCCAAGAAATGGATCTGATGGCGGCGGATTTCCCGCCGTCAGTGAAGACATACCCTAACACAGGACTGGGTCTTGTGCGTGTCAAGTGCAGACAAATATTAGACATGCCTTTGTTTTGAGATCTCTATATATGTTAACCCAGTGCATAGAAGAAGCAAGAGAAAATGCAATAACCTGAGCTGTCTTGTGTAAATAACAATCACTCTGTCTGTCATGCAGAAATAAGTCACTCTGTAAAAAAAATCTTGAATGACAGCAAGATTGCTTGGCCCATGATCAGTATTTTTAAGAGCAAAGATTTTGTATTGCATTGTGCTTCCCTTTGCATTGTACTTCACCCATACTTTTCCAAAGCACTCTAGAGCCCTGTCTCTGCTAGACCATTTTGACATTGCAAGCAATAGTATCCATGTAACACACCACATGTGCTCACAAGTACTTGCAATAGGCGACCTAAAAGTGATAGAGAGGCAGAAGATTGGTGCACAAGAAACTGTTATTCCAAATGTAAGGGGGTATTATGGAAGAAGGAATAAGGAGTGAGGGGGGTGCAGGATGAAGTGAGAGCAAAGTTGCAAACCAGTGAAGTTCAGGGCCTTGAAGATGAGGATAGGAGAGAACATTCTCATGAAGCAACTTGAAGGTGACAATGATGGTGGCACATTCAACATCAAAAAGAAAGCAGTTTGTCTTCTAGTAGCTTTATTAATTAATCCTCATATTCCAGAAGTGATTTGGTCATAATAAGGTCCCAGTTATGCTAGGAGCTATACACAGAGGTACACATGGTTTCTGCTCCAAAGAACTTATGTTCTGTGGAGACAAACAAATTAAAAAGAATGGGAAGGGAGGGGAAATTATCAAATATTTATATTTGGTACATTTTTTTTTAGGTTTGAAAGTACATAAATCCTGTCCTGGCTCTTCTCTCTTCTAATCTGGGTAAAATGATATTTTTACCTTCTAGATTCAATACATCAGTTGATGTTTAGGTCAGCCCACAAAGAGAGATCATATTGTATTTAGGACAAAGTTAATAGAGACTCAGGTTCTTATATGTCCTGTAAGTATTCTGAGGTCTTGGAATTTTCCTTTCTTTTTCAGTGCTGTGGAAACATACTACCATGCCAAGATCTTACAAGCAATGAAGTTAAAAGGTCATTGTTGTGGCATTGTCCCATGTTGGAGGAGAGTTGTTTTAAAGTTCAGGTTGGCCTTCTGCCCCAGCTTTGAGATTTTTCAGCAAGATATCGGGAGCTGGGACTCAAATGAGCAGCAACAATGGTGGTGTTGGCTTTCTCAAAAAAGCTGGAACTTTCTGCAGGATACTTGAACGTAACAGTTCTCTGTCAAGTAGAGGTACCCACAAAGAGAGGCTGCTGTTTGGTTTTTTACTTATTTGGACACCACCTAAACTAACAGGCAGCCAGCATGGGAGCCACTGTTCTGTCTGTTGAAAAGCTAGCAAGTATATTGATGTGAATTGCCACGAAAGCTGAAACTGTTCAATACTCTCAGGAGTAGAAATAGATTGAAAGCATATGTGGCTCTTTCCTATAAAACAGTGAAATCTGCCCCCACTTTAAGCCCTGTATCGACACTGAAGCAGGCTCTTGGTGTATTTCTAAATTACGCAAGTTAGTCTTATCAGTAGTTTTTATAGGAATTTGTTAGTTATCTGATTTTTCTGTTTATCGCTCTTTTTGTATTTGCATAGTAAAAATGCAGTAAGTAGTCTTACCTTTTATTTAAGATTTAAAAAAATTCTTGTTTTGCTGTTGGAAACCCCAGTTTCATAGTTGTATATAGGACTGAGCATTTGAGCAATCCAAAAATAATTGGTCAATTTGCTGGTCAAACATTGGTCAAATATATCAAAAGTGATTAAATGTTTTAAAGTATGAATTTATTAGAACAGTAACAATAGTAACAGAAAGGAGTAAGACTTTATGGTCTCCACTAGGCTTAGCTTTTAGATACTTATACCTAATTACAAAAAACAAGTTACTTAACTGAGTTATTTTAACTCAGAAAAATGTGAAACACAATGAAATGGAGTTCTGAACAAATGAAAGAATTATTACCATTTTTAGCAGTGTTAAGTTGGCATTTAAATTTGAACATTATTCAAGACTGAACAGTTACAAAAGAAAAGAAAAATGAAATAAACACATAGCAACTATAAAAGTCATTTTTAAATGCACTTATGCTAGGTAGGCAGCTGGCCAACTCTTCAAGCATCTTGCTTTTCATTATCTTTATTGACTTCATCTGGTTCATCTGTATCTTTTGTCATTATTTTAACGTGCTTTGTAAACTGCAATGTACATTGATGGCCTGGTATACAAACAAAGACATACATACATACATAGAATGTTTGTTCTAGAAAATTCCAGCCAATCAAGATGCTCATCTTTCAATTAGTTCACCTTTTCCCCAACATGTGACATTAGCATGTAAAGTAAGAGATCAAGACGTTTAAGTAAGATTGCTAACAGTTGGCACCATGATGCAATCAAAAATGTAGACCTCCACCTATCTCAAGGCATTCTTGCTGGAATAATTGACCATGGCCAAATTGATGGTCAGTTGACATTATTTGGCTGGTCAGTTGACCAGTTTGCCAAGCCTAATTATATGTAACTTCGCTGCCAAAGAAAAACTGTCATTATAGACAGCAGCCAAGCAGACTTTGTCTTCACGTCGTTGAAATGGTCTAACTGGGAGAGCACACGTCTTCATTAAAAGGCCTGGTTTTTTTCCCCTCAGTGCTTTTAAATAGACCAAGATGTCTTATGTGGTGAGTAAAGCTGAATTTGAGTCTACACATGAAAGAAATGGGATTAATTTTAGCAAAGTAGCATTAGCTAATCAGTAAGCTTGTAATAAAAGTACCTTCTTTTCCCTCACTCCTTCATGCCCTCTACCCCCTCAAAAAAACCAATTAAGAATTAAAATAGCTATTTAACTCTCCATTCTGCTTTTCTGCTAGATGAATAGCGTGGTTAATACTTATACAGTGCTCTACACATTCAAAGGTTGGACTTGAAAAAATATGCTAGACCCACTAGCAAGGAGGTAATATAAAAATGGAGAAGAGCCAACAGCCTTGTACAGGTCTAGCTGCTCCAGTGCATCAGCGGCTGCTCATAATTTTCCAAAGCAGTAGGAGAGTGGAACGAACATGGAGTCTAATTAGTTTCACTGCCCACAGAGTTTTATGTAGCAGCCCTGGCCACCTCTTGTTAATTTAACTTCTGCTGCTTGAAAATTTTAGGAGTGGCAAAGAGAGTGGATCAGTTGGCCTACAGATTCAGGAAAATAACACTGCATCACATTTGAAAGGTTATCTAAATATTAAGGACCTCATTTTAAAAATACTGAATTCTGCAAAAATTAAAGGATTAGGTATCTTCTCTCACTCTGGGAAACTGCCCACTCACCAATAGTAAGTAGGTAAGTGGATTTGTCAAGCCCCATTCAAAGCATTATACAAACAGAGGAAATTAAGACAGAGGGTGAATGTCTTGACCATGGCAACAGAACAAACTTGAAACAAAGTCAGGGTTAGGATTCAGGACTTTCAATTGTGTGTGGTGCTTTAGACAACACTACCTATGCAAGATGACTAGAAGAAAACTTTAAAATTCTTACTTGTAATCTTGCCTCACCTCCTATCTAGAAAGTGTTACTGGGATGAGAATCCAAGTCAGTGGAACTGGAAACGTTTTCAGATGCTGAAGTGGCAGTGCAGTGTCTTGTGAGTGGGCTTTCTAAACTTCCCTAATATAGAATAGTTTTATTTTATTTGTTTATTTTATGTATGTCGTCATTATGATGTAGAATTTTGAAGTAATTCGTTCTAATAAGCCTCCAGTAAATCTCTCTTGGGGCAAGTGTGACGGTAACATGTTCCTTATCTGCAGGTGGGTCATTGGACAGCAATTGTCACTTTTTTTTGTTGTTAGGTTTATCTAGTGCTTTTCAAAGTTCTCTTGGTAGGTTTTTTGTTTGGGGGGGGGGGGGTTTTTGTTTGTTTGTTTGTTTGTTTTTTTTAAATGGGAGCAGTCTTGATTATAGTAGTATTGCTGAAGAGAAGCAAATTCTTGCTGCCTGGGATATCTAACTCAGAGTCACAAGAACATTCCAGACTATCATGGATTTGTTGCACTCTTAATTTATATTGACTTTCTCTTCTGCCTACTCCTGCAGTCTTGTCCTTGTTATTTGTGGTTCTCTTTCAATCTGCAATTCTTCTTCATCACAGCCACTGAGTCACTTCATCCATGTCTACACAACAAGCTTCAATGCCTTTTGAGAACTTCTTGCGATGTATTGTAGGATAGAAAAGACCCAGGGATCTCTGGGCGCTAGGTGTCATGTTCTCAGCATGCAACTTTTTCCATCCCATAATGCCATCCATATAATTTTCATGCCTTTTTTTAAATCCCAGAAACTTGTGCAGCACTTTTCCCTCTCCCTCATCTCTGACAGAAGCACAGAGCCCTCTGAGCTCTGTGCTATTCTCATGAACGTTGCAAATACAGGACGTATGATTCTCCTGTATTTGCTGATCCATTGGAAGTACTGCAACAATGGAGGATATGACAATTTCTTTGAGGACAGTTTGCTGAGACGCATAGTGAAAAACAATTCAGGGTTGTTGGTGACATTCACAGAGCAGCTGCAGATGGTAGAGCACCACTTCTTGGCCTGAGAAACAAGCACTGACTGGTGGGATCACATCGTAATGCAGGTTTGGGATGACAAGCAATGGCTACAGAACTTTTAAGTGTGAAAAGCCACATTCCTGGATTTGTGTGCTGAGCTTGTCCCAACCATCTAGTGTAGCAGCACCACAGTGAGAGTTGTGTTGACAGTGGAGAAGCAAGCGGCAATCACATTGTGCCAGCTTATAATGCCAGATTGCTCCTGTTAGTGTGAAATTATTTTTGCATTAGAAAATCCACAGTGGGGGCCATATATCATCTTTGCTATGCAGGACTGCAGGACATAGCACGTGGGTTTGCAACAGTGTGGCTCCTGAACTGCAGTGGGGCAATAGATGGCTTGCACATCCCTGTTCTGGCACCAGCCTACCTTGCCATGGAGTACCTCAACAGAAAGGGCTTTTTTTCTATAGTTATGCAAGCATTGGTGGATTGCTGGGGCACTTGACCAATATCCGTGTGGGCTGGTCAGGGAAAGTATGTGCCACCTACATCTTAAGAACACTAGACTTTTCAGAAAGCTGCAAGCTGGGACACTTTCTCCTGACTAGTGGATTGCCACTGGGAATACTGAAATGAAAATAGTGGTTCTGGAAGACCAAGTTTATCCCTTATTCCTCTGCCTCATAAAGCTGCACACTGGCCACCTTGACAGCACCAAGAAAAAATTCAACTACCAGCTCAGCAGGTGCAGAACGACAGCTGAATGTGGTAGAAGGAAGGGATGCTGGCAGCATTTGTTCACTAAATTGAATCTCGGAGAGAAAAATATCCCAATGGATATAGCTGTCCTGCATAATATCTGTGAGGCAAAGGGGGAAAACTGCCATGGGCGGGGAAGGTGAAGGTGCTTACTGACTTTAAACAACCAGACACAAAGGCCATTACAAGAGCTCAACAGGGAGCTATGTTGTTGAAGGAGGCTTTTGAAAGAACATTTCAATAGTGAGCCCCAGTACTGTTCTTTAATGCACTGTTAACCCCCAAAGCTTCAGGCCCAGATGTTAGGAATTTGTAGTGCTTGCTGTCAGTTATAAATGTACTGTGTTCCTGAAGTTGAGAGTTCCGTAGTGCTGTACATTTACAAATACTGCGTGCTTTGAGTACTGCTATGTGTTTTGCAGCATTTGTTGTGAACTAATAAAGATAATTTTATTCTTCAAAGATAAACATTTATGGAGACAAAAACAATGCACAAAACCAATATGCAAAAAACAGGCAATGTAATACAAACTTTTAACAAAATGGACCTTTAAAATTGGAAAGCCAGCAAACACCTGTGTCCGTTTCATGGTGCAAATGTAGGTCATTGTGGCTATACAAACACACTGACCTATAAGAATCACTGTCAGTGTGTGAAGCTGTGTTTTGTTGGGGTTTTTTTTGCTGTCCCTTGGCGTGGAGTGCTAAAAGTAATTGTGACCTGTGTGGTACGTTGGGGGGTATAGGGAGCTGCTAACATAGTTATTTAAGAAATGGAAAGGGCGGGATTTTTGGACCTGTATGTCAACCACGGTGTGCAGTATTTGGGTTTGTTCCCTGGGAAGATTCATTATGGCCTGGTGCACCTTCCTCTCCTTTTCCTACTGGGACTCCTCAGTGGCGTACCTTGGGTCTCTGGCACCCGGGGGCCAATGCTTGCAGGATCTCACTGAACATGGCCTCTCTAGTCATCTTCTTTCTCCTCCTCATCAAGGTCAGTCACTCTGCAAACTTAGAGTGGGCACCCCTGAAGGCCAGAAAGGCAGCTGCTCGTAAAATCAGATGGATGCAGCATTGGAGTTGGTCACAATAAAAAGGGAAAGATAATTTCAAAACTTCTGTCCCTTATTCCCGTTAAAAACTCTTAATAAGACATGCTTATGGACACTTCAGCTTTGGAGTGCCTCTGCACAGCACGGCTCTCCAGTCTCAGCTCTGGGGAGTGTGGCCCGCCGGGGGTAAGGCAGAGGGAAGACATTTTTGTTGCATTAAACAATAAATTCTCAGTCCCTGTTCCAGGGGTACCTATATAGGGCATTGGCACTGAATATTGGCACTATTTTCCAAAGGCGCTGGTGCTTTTAGCTGATATCTCATTCCTGATAGTAACAGACGCAAAGAGATCAACTGCTGCTGCTGTCCAAAAGCTGTCTGTGCTCCATATGCTGCTACCCGGATGACTGCAGTGGTGCCTGCCAAACTCATCACAAAGTGGCATAGGAAAGTGTCCTACCATGGAGGAAGAAATAATTCAGCAATCCTTAAAAATGTTTGGAAGAAGATTGCAGAGTATCTCCATGAAAGTTTTTCATAAAGATCTTTTAGGAGGCTACAAGTGACATCCCTGTGTACATGAGCAAACTTCTCCATGTCCCCCCATCTCACGTAACCCAATGAAAAGCAGACACCAACTCTCCCTCTGTTTGTTGTACCGCTGTCTTTTCTTGTACAAGTGAAACAATGAAAAGTGAATACCTGTGTCTTGCTAACTTGGCTATAAGCGAGATGCCATGTTTAAATTTAAATGTTGTAAGGAAAAATATATGCCCAATGTCCCTTCCTTTTCATCAGTCACATTTCTTTGGATGGTTCTTAGCTGTACTTGCATGGCCTCTTCTCCCTAGATCCAATAAATACCTCCTTTCCACTTCAGGCAGTAGCATCTTTAGTGCATGGAACTAGCATGGTTGGTTGAGCAGTTGCACACAAGAAGGTGGAGCTTCTAGGTGTGCTCACCAAGGTGGGCAGTCAGGAAAAGGCATTTCAAAAATTTGCAGGGGGCTTAAATGGGGTGGTGGCTTCTGGTCTCCATGACCCTTAGGCAATGGAGTTTACAACTGTGACCAGAGTGGTCACTTATTGTAAGCAATTGGGCATTATGGGACAGCTGCTGGAGGACTGTTAAGGTCAACAAAGGTCATGGAATGTCCACACTGGCACTGCATCAACCTCAGTAGGTCAGCCATAGCTTTACACCATTTGGGGAGGTCCTTTTACTCTGTTGCTGTAACAGGGTGCTTAAGTTGGCTGGAGGCAAATTTGAATGTAGACGTGCACAAATAGGTTGACCCAAATTGACTTAATTTTGTAGTCTAGACTCTAGACCATTTCTTCAACTGTTTTTCTCAATGGAAGAAGGAAAATACTGGGGTCCCCCAAAGAGCTGTACTGCGACCTGTGCTGTTAATCATATTCATAGATGAGCTGGAAAAGGGGTGAACAATGAGGTGGCAAAGTTTGTAGACAGTACAAAATTACTCAAGATAGTTATGTACAAAGCTGACTCTGAAGAGTCACAAAGGGATCTCTCAGAACTGGATGACTGGGCAACAAAATTGCAGATGAAATTCAATGTTGAGTGCAAAATAATGAACATTGGAAAAAATAATCCCAAAATGATGGATTCTAAATTAGTTGTTACCACTCAAGAAAAATATCTTAGAGTCATTGTGGATAGTTCCCTGAAAACATTTGCTCAGTGTGCAGCAGCAGTCAAAAAAGCTAAAAGAATGTTAGGAACCATTAGGCATGGGATAGATACAAAACAGAAAATATCATAATGTCACTATATAAATCCATGGTAAGCACACACGTGGGAATACTGCATACAGTTCTGGTTGCCCCATCACAAAAAAGATATATTAGAGTTGGAAAAGATACAGAGAAAAGGCAATGAAAATGATTAGGAGTATTGAGCAGCCTCCACTCAAGGAGAGATTAAAAAAGGACTGTTCAGTTTAGAAAAGACACAGCTAAGAGGGGATAAGATAGGGGTCTATAAAATCATGAATGGTGTGGAGAAAGTGAACAAGGAAGTGTTATATACCCCTTCACATAACAAGAACCAGGGATCACCGGATGAAATTAATAGGCAGCAGGTTTAAAACAAACATAAGGAAATACTTCCTCATATAACTACATTTAGCCTCTGGAACTCGTTGCCAATGGATGTTAAGGCCAAAAGTATAACTGGGCTTAAAAAAGAGGATTAGATAAGTTTATGGAGAATAGGTCCATCAGTCGCTATTCGCCAAGATGATCAGGGGGACACCACCATGCTCTGGGGTGTCCCTAAACTTCCAACTGTCAGTAGCTGGAACTTGACATTGGGAGATGGATCACTTGACATTTCCCTGTTCTGTTCATTCCCTCTGAAGCATTTGCCACTGGCCACTGTCAGAGAAAGGAAACTGGACTAGATGGGCCACTGGTCTGACCCAGTATGGCCATTATGTTCTTATTGCCTTAAACTTCCTTAAACCTGCAATTTACTCTAAACCTTACTGTTTGTCTTTGTTACTATTTTACCATTTCTTGCTTTATGTAGTATAGGAATACTTGAATCCTCACTGCTCTTGAATTTTAACTTTCTTTTATTCTATTCATATGTTCTCCATCTTGTTCAAAGGCCTAAAATTCCATTCTAACTGCCAGAATGGAGTGTTTTTAAGTCTGCCTAGAAAGTGAGAGTAGAATACATCATAGGGCTCAACAGCTGCATTGGTGGTGAACATTCTGCGTTGCATGAAGTATGTAAGGATGAATTTAAATTTATATAAGGATTTCAGGATCCAACTCTTAGACTATGTTGCTATTTTAACATTTGTCTGTGGAAGCTGGTTTTGTCTGTAAGAAGATGGGGCAAATTTGACCAATAAATGTTCAATTTCAGAGCTAATTCACAGCAGAAGGTAAAGATTAAATTGTATCGGAATCATGCCAACCCTGTAGATCTAACACTGACTTGTGAATTAAAGCTAAACTAAAAAGAATAAGCCTTAATTATGTCATTTGATAGAGAGGAAGTACCATATGTAGAATGGCACTGCACATGTTTTTTTTTAAATTTCAGGAGTATAAAGGAGGGATCTCTTCTCCTGGATGTTCCATATTGAAAAATAAGCCTATTAAAACACACGCCATAATAAACAATGTTTACCACTTGTGATATAGAATGACCATATATATTATCTTAATTTAGAGTAAATTATACCTTTTAGAAATTTTATGCAATAAACAAATTGGGGATAAAATTCCCGTATCTCTTTAAGGGCACTTCTAAAAGGAATAGAAATGTGTACCAAATGCATTTTGGGTGAGTTAATTACAAACTGTGTGGTTCAGGGATTTAGTGCAAGAAGAGGAAGAACAGTTGATGGAAGAAAGGAAAAAGAGAAAAGAAGACAAGAAAAAGAAGGAAGCTGCTCAAAAAAAGGTATGTGAATCATTATTTAAGTTTTAAAAAAATCTAGGATATGGCTTTAATGTTTTTTTTTCCCCCTCAAAATAATCTTGGTTGTTATAATATAGCTGTTAAAGACAAGCCTGTTTTTTAAAATCTCATTTCCTTGTGCTTTGAAAGTGCTATCATCAAGTAACTGTCTTATTGAACACTTGTACTGAACTTGCAGGTATAGTTTCTTAGACTCGTAGACTCTAAGGTCAGAAGGGACCAATATGATCATCTAGTCTGACCTCCTGCACAACGGAGACCACAGAACTTCACCCACCCACTCCTGTAATAAATCTCTAACCTATGACTGAGTTATTGAAGTCCTCAAATCATGGTTTAAATACTCTAAGGTACAGAGAATCCACCAGCAAGTGAGCCATGCCCCATACTACCAAGGAAGGGGGAAAAAAAACCCATAGCCTTTGCCAATCTGCCCTTGGGGAAAATTCCTTCCCAACCCCAAATATGGCGATCAGTTAAACCCTGAGCACGTGGGCAAGACTCACCAGCCAGTCACCCAAGAAAGAATTCTCTCTAACTCAGAATCCACCGCATCTAACACCCCGTCACAGGCCATTGGCATATCTACCAAAAATCAGTCAATTGCCAAGCGAGGCTGTCCCATCATTTCATCCCCTCCATAAATTTATCAAGCTCAGTTTCTTCAAAGTTAGTATCTTGTTTAGATACCCATTTGGCTCACAGATCTTCATCTGATAGGGACATTTCTGGATGCAAACCCATGAATACACAATGTTAAGACTGACATAGTGTAAAATGTTTTTTAAGATTACCCTTCTATGATGAGTCTGACTCTTCGTCACACATGCGTTATCAAAGAGTGATAAAATGAAAATGTTGGCAGCAGGGAGTGGGGTTTAAGATTAATGATAGTAAAGTGCTTGGAAAATATAAGCATTGAGTGAATGCTAAGAATTATTCCTGAGACATTTTTAAAGTACAAAATTTAAATACAAAATTACTTAATACTTTTTTTGGATAAAGCTAAAGCAATATCCATCATTCATTGGTATTTAACATTGTAGATGCTCTCATTGAGAGAGGAGCCTGTAAATCTGGTTGAGAACATATCTTCATTTCAGACTTCAAATTCCTATAAGAAGGCACTAAAGATAAGCCTAGTTCTTAATTTTTTCTTGATTCTCCTGAGCAATGTTAAATGTTCAGTCTATACACAGAAAAAAAGGCTAGTCAATTCTGCAACCCTGACCTCCTGTCAAAATAAAGGTGTTTATCTCATTTACATATACAAATTAGGCACATACCTAGTTCTGTTATTTCCCCCCATTTGTCATCTTTTCCTGGAACACACTTTAGAAGAGATGGGGCATTTGCTCATAATCCAGAATGAGATCCCTGTAATCTTTATAGTAGTGACAACCAAACTGTATAAGAACTTGCTTCACTGGTGTATAACTCCATCACTAGTGCTCAAGTACAAACGCATAAATCTTTTTCATTTAGGGTTCAAAATCTTCCATCAATGCCCTTAACTGGAAAGGAGAGTCTTTGCTCATGGGACTTTTGGCTTCTTCGAGAGATGGTGCTTCATAGATGTCAACGTTGAACACAACATATCAATATAAGTTACCATTGTTGGGATCCTTGCCCCAACATGTGCTTGGTTGGGTGGGTTTTTTGGTCTCCAGCAGAAAGCTTGACTCATTAAGTGACCAACTATGCACCAAAAAAAAATTTCTTTGTTTTTAAGAAGAAATACGGAACATATACACAGTCTTGTAGCGGAATTTTGCTGAAATTCTGTCTCAACTAATTTTTCTCCACATGATTGTCCTTAAGAAGCCAAAAGATTTCCCCTGTTTTAATTCTAGAAGTAACAAAAACATCTACCTAGTCTTAATGCTTCAGAAATGTTAAGTAGGGAGAGCAGTAGAATGTAAACCAGGATGTTTGCTTGTGGCCCTGGAGAAGTTCAGGCTCTCTAGACTAGGAAAAAGCAGTTTTTAAAAACAAGGTAAGCAAACACATTTCAATTAAGTGGTGTCTAAAAGCATGTTAGCACGCCATGTGCAGTCAGGGTTTGAAACCATGTGCAGTCAGGGTTTGAAACCTTTAAAAACATGTTGGTCTACTTTAGGCTCCCCTGCTTGCATTTAAAATAATGTATAAATAAAACCTTGTCTATCCTAGGTGCCGTCATGTTTTTAAACACTACTTAATTAAAATGTGTTAGCTAATTTTAAAAAAGTTTGGGCTTTTTAACTCTTCTGAATAGGGCTTCAGATTTAGAGGTCAGTTGGTAACCTTTGCACCTCATTGGTATACCGATTGTTGTGGACAGTTGAGTCCAGCTCATTACCTATAGAGATGAAAATGTTGCCGCCTTTGTTTTCCTACTTCTGAGCCACTGCCAGAATTGTCACCTAAAGATCAACTTGAAGCTCATTCAGCCAGAGCTGTGGTAATGATAAAATCTAGCCTCAGGCCTGTTTCAGCTCATAAAATTTGTTGATCATCTAGCTGGAAATGGTAATATTTTTACAGAACAGTACTGTCTGAATACACTATTGCCCATTTAGTCTGTTTTGCTTTGGTATAATACCAGGGTAACTACTTTATGGAGTTCTCAGGTCTTCAGTGAGGTGTTTCAGGATTGGAGTGTTAGGCTAGGTTGAGATAACATGGAGTGGAAGACAGGTAGAATTGATTTTAATATTGGGTAACAGCAATTTTCCTGATACATATGATGAACTGTTCGTTCAGTGTGCAGGAGTTCTTGTTGTAGTTTCCCTGCTAATGGGACAATTTTGTGGGTCTCCATTCAGGTAGCAGTTGTGGTGGGAAGGACAGGGTTTGAGGAAGTCTTTTTTCCCTTGGTTTCAGTGACTGGGCTCTGGTGTCTATTATGACTCTCCCATATCAGGTGGGGTGGGAGTATTTAGAGCACTTTCCCACTTAGTAGTAGGAAGAATATTATTACGGAAGTGCCTAAAATCTCCAGTTAGGGTTCGGGTCTCTCTGTGTTGAGAGCTGTACAAAGATAGGAAAAAGGCAATCTGAACCCTGAAGAGCTTGCAGTTTAAAGACACATACAGACCAAGGGTAGGGTATGAAGTAATAACACACAAGCAAATGAAGGTGTGGGGCGTGGTGGGCACAGCTTTGTTTGGTTACATTAATTGTACGGGTAGTTTTGTTTTGTTTAATAGATGGGTTCAGAGGAAAGGAATAGGAAAAGGCAAGACGAGCAAGAGAAAGAGTTACATTGAGAATGTTACTTGGCTTAGGGGAGGAGGGTCTGTCGGATGGATCTTTCACCCTGCTGTGGAGTACCTCATATGGGAGCTCCACTATATTACACTTAACTGTTTGTGTCCATATAAGCGTGTTGAGTTCTAAGTACAGAACAACAATTGTACATACACAATTTAGCACTTCAAAATTACTATTAGAACTTTCCAAGACATCAAAATAAATTACTCCTCCAGATTTGATAGGCTTGATAAGTGTAAACTAGGTCAAAAGCTATGACAGAGAATAAGAGACCTGATAGAGTAACTGACTTTCTTTGAAGTGAGGAAAAGGGCTGCAACTCGTTCCAGTATTTTAGGAGCTTAGAATGTAAAGATGAGGAAGAGGAATCTAAACTGAATCCAGTGAAAGGTTTGTTGCATTCAGCATAAGCAGCCATTGAACACTTTACATTTTTTCGGTTCCAATAACTGATACAATAATATGCCTATAATGGTTTTTCTTCTCTTTAAAAAAGAATGTGCACAAATTGAGTGTTATCCAAAAATACCCAAGCAATTGTAGTTTGCAGCATACTTATTGAATACTTTGCTGTACACGCAAACAAGAATAGATTTTCTACTGTGCCTAGAAATTGGACAGTATAAAAATCTGTGTACACTTCCTTGCTTTTATCAGTTTTAGATTTAAAAAAAAAAACCCAACTTAACATGAAGTACAGAATTTGCTAATAGTGAACTGCTGATTTCTTTAATAGATAGGCAGACATGACACTAAAGGGCATTAATAACTTTTCAGTATAATCTGTCTTCACTGTTTCTTTCTGTGCTAATATTTACACACTATAATTATCAACTCTGTCAACCTTGACCACTTCTCAAGGATTTAATAGCAGAGCACTGTGGTAAGATCTCGTATTACTAAGCCATAATTAATTTTAATGAATATTGTATACGGAAGAACATTTATTATAACACTAAAGTTTTATGAACACACATGAAAGGGATACTGTGAACATAAGTCTCACTTCTGCTTTGAAAATATTTTGCCATCTATGTTACAAATAACACAAAAGATTACTGTTAAGTCAGAGCTCAGGATGGAGGGGGAACCACTGTTTACTTTGTGCTTTTGAGAGCACCTTATGTTTGTCTTCTCATGTGTAACTAGATCCACACACACGGGACATTTCAATACAACAGCAAGAGAGAGGAACACTTCGTTACCTCATGATATGGTTTATCAATGCAGACCTTTTATCTTGGCACTTTCTCACAGATAACTCTAAAGGTAGCCTGTCAAATTTCTGCTGGCTCTTGAAAAGTGAAGATTTTAAATTTGTTCTGTCCCCCCCCATACTTTTTTCTTAGTTTTTTTTTTTGGGGGTGGGGGGTGGGGGGATTTGGGATTGTTTGATCTATTCAGTGTTCATTAACTAATTTAAAAATTCTTCTACATCCTATGACTTTTGACATGTAAATGAATACTGATCATTTTAACCCATTTTTAAAGGAACTCCATCTAAGATGTGTTGAATTAGAAATGAATGTTTGTCATATTCTGAATGTGTATCAGATCCATTTGGTCTTCTATTAGTATAATGTTTAAACAGCTTTGCAGCCAGAAAGTGAGGGCTGGTGGAAGAGGGGAAATGATCTTCAATTGTCCACTTTAGATGCACCAAAACATTTCAAAAGAAAAGCAGGCAGGAGCCTATTGTGACATTAATACAGATGTAGGCTAAATATCAGAAAAGAACAATCTGTACAAATCATTAACACTGTTTCTTTTTGTTGTAGGCCATTGAACAAAAAATCAAAGGTAAGTTGCTTTAAAGCTATTTGTATTTTGTGGAGTTTGAGTGGGTTTTTAAATTTGTGTTGAATTAAAAGTGAGGTCTGAAACATTTTGAGTAAGTCTGAAAATAGTCTTAGAAAACATAGTGAGAGTGTCAATGGCATATTTAGTGGTTCAAAAAAAGGAATAGAAAATATAATGGAAAATTGTTAGTTTGGAGGTTGGTATATTCCTTCACTCTTATTCACCTTTTCATAATTATTTATACAGCACACAAACTGTGTTCTACTTTATCATCCCCTCCTTCATTTTTCTCTTCCTCTTCTCCTTTCATTTAAAAAAAATGCACAAAACTGTTTACGTTTCCTACCAATCCAACCATATTGTAGGTCATGGGATGTAGTTAATCTGTTTGAGGCAGTTCATCTGAATGTGCTGTTGGTGCAATTGAGCATCAGAATGATAGGCACTGTAATTGCCCATCTATCTTTGAAATGAAATGCCACATCCAGGAGTTTCAGCTTGGTGTAAATGGTTAATATGTCCATGTCTAAGAGCTCTAATTTAGCTCAAAAACAAATTGGGAGAATTGTGATTATTTTGAATATTTGTATTGTATATTTGTATTCATTTCAAGTACTTCCTGTATCTTTAAGGTAAAGAAAATACTTTCTTTTTCATACTTATTCACGTAGTGTTGGTTGAGAATTTTGTTATGGCTGTGTATTTATGCATGGAGCTAACATATGCTAAATGCTTTATCTTTAGAAACACTGGATTTTTGTTAAATATTAAACCTTGAGACAAATTACTAGGAATTTTTTATAATGAAATGTGTTAGCTAGTCATAGTGCCTCGAGATCAGGTGGTGAATTCTCCATGTCAAGGTATGTTCTCATCTTGTTGCCTAGTGTACTGAGCAGTATTTATCAGGTACTTTGAATTTAAATCTAGTTTCCTCAACTTGTAATGGATTAATTGATTTAACAACTTGCACAGAAAAGCTGAAAATCCACAAGGACAAAAATGTCTGCATCTTTTAAACAAAGCTATTGTCTTCAACTCAGAGATGAACAAGTAATATAAATGACCCAGAATTGTCATACACACACACATACAATTTTGGGGGGGAGGGGGTTTTGTGATTTTTATTTCCTCAGCTATGGGCATCGCTAGCATTTCTCAAGATGATGTGAGCCACATGTCAATTGTCCCTCACAGTCTTTCTTACTTTAATTTATTACTGCAGAATTTTAAAAGTGACACTAATTCATAATTCTAAGATATTGGCAGATCTGCATGTGGCTGTTAGGTATAATATCTATTTTACCATGGCATCTTGCTATGTAAGGAGTGGCTGTAGAAGAAGAGAAGCACTTACTCTTTACTTGAGCCAATTAATTTTAGTTCCATGCACTGGCTGAAAAAGAGAGCCTCAAGAAATAGTGAGAATGTTTGTCTACTATAGAGGTCTCCAGGGATGCAAGATGCCCACCATTTTCAGTAAATGCTCAGTCCTGAACCCATGCAAGTCAATGGCAAAACTCCCACTGACTAATGAGTTCAGGTTCATGGCCAGATTCTGTAGGCGATGGAGTAGGATGTGCAAGATGGCTGCAGATCGAGGATTTAAGGAGGTTTAGTCTCCTGATGTAGGTTCGTAATTCCCATTAATGGAAAGAACAGTGCATTAAGACCCCCATCATACACAATATAGAAGCTCTTCTTGCCTCATACCAGTGAAACTATTCTGTGAACTTAAAGGTACTTCTGTTCCTTTGATTTCCATCACTAGTTTTCATATATTTTTAATAGATCATTAAAAACCCTTCCTTCCCACACAACAACTTAATGCAGTGGTCCCCAGACTGTTTTCGGTGCACCCATTCTTACTTCTATCCATGCACCACTGTGGGGGGGACCCCTCCCCCTCCCCCCCGCTTCCTCGGGAGTAAGGCCACGGCTGGGGCCAGAGCTGCAGCTGGGGCGCAATCAGGACCATGGGTGGGAGCCAGGGGCCAAGCCAGGACTGGAACAGAACAGGGCTAGATGGCCCTCTGTGGGGACTGGCCCTAGCCCTGCCGCACCTCCCCGCCCCTCCCACAGTTTGGGGACCTCTGCCTTAATGTATTAGGAGCCTATTATGTTACAGAATTTAGCTTTTGTTAGGAAACATGTAATGTGCTGCTTTAATATAAATACTAAACTCTAGCTTTTAATGTTACAATAGAGTAAAATATAATTAAGGAAATAAAAGAGAGAGAGAATTTTAATATCTGTCAAAGTAATACGTGCTGGCAGTCACTTTTAAGAAGTACGGACGTTATGGGATTCAACAGTGGAGCGGTTTCAAACCATAATTTCACACACCAAGATCTGTGTTATGCATACCCAATTCACTGTTTCATCATAGTTTTGTCTGCTTGCTTTCAAGATGCAAATTAAATATTTTATTAGTTTCCAAGTTACCATCATGATGATTTCTTAAAGTATTATGTGGATGAGCTCAAGATAAAATACAAGAGTATAGGATCTCTAAGTAATTCATAATAAAGTTTTGTTGCAGAAAATTACAGTAAAAATTGTCAAAATAAACCAAACTGTCAGTTGAGTCTAAAATGCATTTATGTCGAGGATTACTTCTTGCACTATTTCCATCCTGATAGTTCCAGAACCCCAATGTCATTAACCCTTTTCTTGGAATGGGATAATTTAGTCTGACTGACACTTCTTTTGATCATACCCCAGTTCAAATTAAAATATTTAAACAGTTAAGTTAGTATAGCTATTTCAGCCATGAATAGCTGTTTGATACAGTAGCACTGGTGTAAAAAAGGATGTATTTTGTATACAGCTGGTTTTTTAAGTTACACATTTTAACTAGCTTTTTAGGTTTAAAATGTATTCAGCAATTCAATAATTCCTAAGTCCTTCAGGGAAGGACACTATATGTATATGTACAGCACCTAGCACAGAGAGTCCCTCATCCTGATTGGGACCCTGCAGATACTATAATATAAATAAAATGTAAAGTTTGGAAAGTGCTTTGATATCTTTTATCAATTAAATGTGCTATAGAACTGTCAAACATTGTGGTGTTCTTCTGCTCTAACTTACACAGTAGTCTGGTAAAATAGCTTTCATTGCATTTAACTTGTAATGCTATTCAAGATAAACAAACCTCCCTATTCATCATGAATATCCCATTCAAAAGAAATCTCTCAAACCCCACTTCAGCTATGCAAAGAAAATGGCATCATATGCTACATGCTAAACCAAACACAATATGAGCGTTTAGCTTGAATTTTGTTATAAAATACCAGCTTCCGAGACTCTTTAGCACTCTTTAGACTCTGTCACTGTGAACACAAACATATGTGTTTGCAGAACAATGCTTTGTAATGTGAAACATTTCTTTTACATATTATATTTCAAGATATATAGGTAATAAGTTAGTGAAATAGTTTTACAAACTGCAATGGGGCTAAGGCTGAAATTCCTGCTGTCACCCATGCTGCTGAGCCTTCTAGTGCTTTGCAAAACAACAAAAGTTAGATCATCAATTCAGATTTTTTTCCCCAACTATTTCTTTAAATTTCCCTTTTTGCGGAAGGGCTAGGCATAAAACTACTGCTTTTGTTGCAGAATAGATAAACTTTGGATCCTAAATGAAATAGAAAGTGCCTTTAAAAATACCTGGATATGGAATTGAATTTCTTTATTCATTTCCTAGCTTGAAACTACTCATTCATTTGCTCTCTGTGAAACAAAATTGTCCATGCTCACAGAAGATTTGTTTTCCACTTGCATAACTGTTTAACCTTAGTGGAAAACTCTTATATTAGCTTTTTAAAACTTGTAGTAAAAAAGAAAAAATGAACTGAATTATAAATACTTGCTGTTAAAATAACCCATATAAATGCCATATCATTTACCTTTATATGGATCTGCAGGGGTTAATGAATTGGCAAACAGTTAGATATTTTCCAGATCAGCTAGCTGAGCTTACAGCTGCGGCCATTTTTCCACAACGAAAATTCTAGCATTACATCTTACGTGTGTCAGCTTGAAAGCCAGACTTCCTCTGTTTGCCCTTCAGCATTCCAGAACTGACAACTCTTTGGGGCATGACATGCAAGGAAAGTGTATTACAGTACATTTTTAAGAGGTCAGCTTAAGCAGTAATAAGAAGAGAAACATTTAAATGACAGTTTGGTGCTGTTCTTTGTGTGCTTTAGTTGTTGAGTTGATCTATATAAGCTGATTTTATTTGAGTGAAACTGTTTGCCATCTGCATTAAAGTTGTTCAAACAGCTGCCATTTTTTTTATTGGAGGGGGGAGTTTGTCACTGGGCCCCTACTCCAGGAGGAGTTGGCAAGCAGCACTCTTGTAGCAGTAAAATGACACCATGCTTCTCCATTTTCTAATGAAATCTGCAGAGTGGGAAAGCAACACAAGTTGGAAGCGTCTTTCTTTGGAATCTCTCTGTAAACTGTAACTTCAACTTCCACTGCTTTGTGGGTTTTCAGCAGGTTTGTTGTTTATGAAAATATGTGTCTCCTTTGTAATCATGCTGCTGCTGCTTGTCAAGAAAATTAGGAGTAATACACTGTAAGTCCCTTAACAAAGTTGCCTTTAGATTTCAGGATGATGTAGAACAAAATGCTGATGTGCAAAACAATGTTTTATCACTTATTTAATAGTGGTGTTAATCTAGAGAACAGATTTATAACACATTTCTGGGATTTAAGGCACACTGGAATTTATAATAGCCATATTAGAACAGTGAGGGTTAAAGTGAGATATTAGCAACAGAAGCTAGTTTAATAATCTTCTGAAAAGTTGCTGAATATAAAATACAATTGGATAGAATTAACAAATTGTGATTTTTTTTCCTGTCACTTAGTTAAGAAAAATGGTTGTATAGGGCCTGAAGGCATCAATAATAAATTTGATTAAACTGAAAATAACTGAAACTTTTAAGTTGTATCTGAAAGCATATTTGACTGGAGACAGTAGAAAACATGGCTCAGACTAAAAATGTTTTTACCTGAACATTGGTTGCATTTTATTGAATTTGTCGATCTTTACAGAAAGAATGAATAATTCTGTTATTGCTTTTATCTACCAAGTAAATATATTTCTTGTATAATGTGTGTGTAATTTTTAAAATTGTTTAGAAAAAGATGTGTTCATACTGTAGCTACTTGGGGTTTATTTACTAAAAGGATCTCATTTACTAATATGCTTTATAATTTTACAGTTAACAAATGAATTTGAGTATCCAGGAATTAGTTCAATTAATTTGGTTATTAAGATGCACTTACTGTGCTTTAAAGGTGCTTAAATAAGGAAAGTTAGGAATGAATGTTGCTTTGTTGCCGTTCCGCTCTGGAGTGACTTTCTCCTCCATTGGAATGTCATATGTAAATGATTTTATTTAATCTGAGAGGAGTAAATCTACTATGGAAGGAATACTAGGTGAAGTGAAAATTATCATTTTATTGGAGCACCAACAAGACATTACATACTGTAATAAAACAGTCCGTGCACCAAGGAGTTTGCAATCTAAATAGAAAGGCAGTACAATTCATATACACACAGTATCAGGTGACCAAAAAATGGATTTATCACAAAGCCGTACAGTTCTTTTTGGTGGAGTAATGCTGATAGACTGTATGCAGGTAGTGTGTTTATTTCCATTTACCACTGTCAACAGACTTTCTTACATCAAGCTTTAGGAACTTTAAAGATTAGACAGTATGAGCAATTGCATCAAAGTTTATATTGATAAAATTTAGATTACTAGAAAGTTAAATAACAGAAGATTCATGGATGGTGAAGTGGAGTTTGATATATGAAAGACCAAGTCTCTTTAAATGTCTCAGCATTGCATTAGTAAATGGACCAAAGTAGTATGTGGTTGTTTAATAACTTCTGCATAATTATAAGTAATTTGTATTAATAATACCTAGGCTTTGCCATTATGAAAAATAACTGGTTTAGAAATGCAGAGAGAAATATATAAAATGCAGAGCAATTATTTTTTCTATTGCATCATTTTACATTGTATTTCATTAATGTTAAGATTTAAAGAACAAAGCAAAGAGAAACATGTTAGGAATGGGAAATATGTTGAGAATTTTTTAAGGCATTGAATTGTACTTGTGAAAATTAAATGCATTTGATCATAGGTCGTTCATGCACTGTTGAATGTGTGCATGTGAAAACATTGTTAGAGGATCTGAATTCAGTAGCTTTCTAAAATAGGTAACAGAACTCTTACATCAGCAGAATCTAATACTGTTAGTCATTTTACCAACGTACCGGTTTATATAATTACTTGTGAATGCCTTCCTTCTCCATGCTCCTGTGCATTAAATTGACTTATGTCATGGCCATTCTTCTACCTAATTCTGTCCCTCTCCATTCAGCTGTGAAATAGAGTAGAACTGGGTGACTGCTGTGGCACAGTAGTGGAAGTAGTGGTACTGTGGTGGTGTGCTTGTTAGTAATCACCTGAAATAGAGTATCCCTTTCTCTGCCCTTGAAACTCATAACCAAGGGTTTATATCTGCCAGCCCTCCATTGGAGAAGAAATAGCATACATGCTTCAAATGTCCGTTGTATGCAAAAATTTTCTTTGGCCTTTGTCATTTTTTTTCATAACCACAAACATGAAAAACTGATAACCAGTACTCTGGGTGCTAAGTCAGTTGGGTGCTCTGTCTATACTTGGGTAACAGATTTGATCCTATAGGACACTAACATTTTTTCAAAGGAACATGTACATGTGTGTGCCTTTCTTGAGGTATGTGTATTTTTTACTAATCATGTTAACAGTAACAGTCATATTCCTTATATTGAAATCTCTTTTAAGCAAAGCATCAGGGAACTGGATTTCGCTTAGATTTTCTAAGGCTAGACTATTGCATTCAGCTGCATTTGTACCTCAAAGTGACTGTTAGAGTGTGTGATTTTCATATTTTTTGTAGTTTTTTAATTTGACCATTTTGTTCTTGCTTCTAGCACACTAGGGAATTGTTTAATGAAACACCAAAAAATGGTTTAGGAAATGCTGCTGCAAAGTCAAAAGCCATGGGCATGTTAACGGCAAGCTAATGTGCAGGGCCATTCTTAAAGGAAGATAAACAAAACTTGACAGTAACTCAAGCTTAATTTTAATAGGACCCCAAACACCCAAGAATCATACACTTAGCAGTAGGACTGCCATACAGTTTTAATTATACCTTCAGGACCTGGCTGTTGAGACAGTAGTTGTGCAGGCATTTTTTTTATTTCATTGTTTAAGGTTAAGCTTTTCAAAGTCAATTTAGTGGATTTAACTATGCAGCTCCCATTAATTTCAGGAGAGCTGTGGTTAAATTCTCTAGTCTGCTTTGAAAATCACAGCCTAAATATTCTTTACTTATTTTATCAAAGAAAAAGTAAACTGAACACACACACAATTATGTGTGTTCCATCATTGATGTATAATGGACTTGAAAATAGTGTCTGTTACGGTGACAAGAAGAGAGTTGGTTTAAACTTTTTTAAATTGTGGATGATATCTGAACGTAGTTATTGTAAAGTATTCCACACCTTTAGAGTATGTGTGCGCTTTAGTAGACCAGGCCATCCTGTGCATTCTTGGGTTTCATTTCATCTGTTTGCTTTTGTACTGGCCAGAAGTGGAATGGAGCAAATAAACAGGTAACAATGAATATTGTAATCACCTGTTTATTCACAGAATCTTTCTTGCAAATTCTTTGGCCTTAATTACGCCTTAAATGGCCATGCCGTCAAGGTTATGAAAGGTAATTCTGATTTCATTTAAGCTGAATGCTTGGCATTTCATCCATGGAGGCAACCAGTCATGTCAAATGGTGTATGGTATTTGTGTCCTGCTATCACTTTCTACTGACAATGGACTGGTGAAGACTACTACATAGAGATTTCCCTTTGGATGTCAGGATTGACAAGACAGGCGAGTGTTAACCACTCATTCTCTTTGTTCCTAAGCTTGCCTTGTGTTCTCTTTTATGTTGACATCATAAAAGACTTGTACACAAAGGATTTTTTTCCCACTGTAGGAAATAATGCAACCCAGATTTTTTTGAGAATTGTACTTTACTTTTGGTGCTAAAACAGACTTAGACTGATGAAGTGCTGATCCATCAAAAAAAAACCTGTAGGATCTTTGTGAAGAGTGGTAATCAGTTGAGTTGGGATAATTTGTTATGAATCTATAGCCAAACATACTACTACCAATAATACCATGCTAGAAAATAGTGTGTGCATATAGCAAGGCTTATAGTGGAAGCTGGAGCAAATATTGCTGTTCCATAATATATGCCCAACTCAAAATATTTGTTTCTTTTCTTTGCTTTTTTTTTTTGTTTGAAAACTACTGTACCTTTGATTAATTTTCTTAACTTTTTTTTTTGGTGGGGGTTAGTGCCAGAACAAACAAAGACCAGTGTAAGCCAGCCTCAGCCTGTCACCTCTAACGGCACTTCCACAGCAACCAGCACTAATAATAATGCCAAGCGGGCCACAGCCAACAATCAGCAGCAGCAGCAAACCTTGCCTCGATACCCTCCTCGTGAAGTACCACCACGATTTCGACACCAGGAACAGAAACAGCTTTTGAAGCGAGGTCAACAGTTACCAGTTATAGCTGCAAACCTGGGATCCACGCCTAAAGTATTAAACAGCCAATCAGGAGGCAGCCCTGTCACAAGTAAACAGCCAGTGACCAACGGAGAAGTGCCGAACAGCAGCAAAAACCAGTCAGGTGAGAGAGGAAGTAACTTGTTTTCAGTGAGGTTAAATATTTTATTAGTAACTATATTAGAATGATTAAATTGGTACAACACAGAATACATTTTAGGGTAAATGGAAGGAGAGTTCTCCATTGGCTGTTGTTCATGTTAAGCATTAACTTTAAAACATGGTCTCCTCCTGTGCTCTATTCCTACGAACTACATCTGATCATTCTCAGCTCATCTTAGTTATTGACTAAACGGTTTAAATACTATACAGATGCATAACTACCTCTGAACCATGCGGGGTTAAGTTAATATTCATATCCTTTCTAACTCCCTCTTTTGATCTTAATGATTGATAAAAAAGATCACATTAAAAGGAACACCTTTGTGTAAAGTCTTTATCACAAGTCTGTGTGTTAGAGGTGTGTCCAATATCCAGGAATATGAACAGCATCCTCAAAATAAGTTTCTTGTTTCGGATCCAGTGACACAGTACTGAATTTCTGGCTTTAAAAATCAAAGCCATTATTCTGTTGTTAGGGTTTGGGCTTTGCTAAAGAGATGAGATTTGTTCATATACCCCAGTACTGTCTCTGTGGACAGAATATCTGGGCTTCTTACAGGGTTTGCTTTTCTGGAATCTGAGAAGAGAATGACTGCTGTTCATAACAATATTTTCTCTTTTTCATAAGCTCTTTACTCTGATCCTTCGTCCCTGTTGGCTTGAACTGCCTACCCTTCAGATACCTTCACAACAGTGTCCTAAAGCATTCATATATTGGATGTATAAGATATACATTTTTAACAGCGAGAGTAATTAACCATTGGAACAATTTACCAAGGGTCGTGGTGGTTTCTCCGTCACTGACAATGTTTAAATCAAAATTGGATCTTTTAAAAAAGATCTGCTGTAGGAATTAATTTTGAGGAAGTTCTATGGTCTGTGTTATACAGGATGTTAGACTAACTGATCAGAATGGTCCTGTCTGACCTTGGAATCTATGAATAAGTTTGCACTTTTAATGAATGAACTAGGTTATAATTTATTGATTTTTGGTTAGTAAGATAAAGGTGGTGTATTCTTGGCTGGAAAGAAATAACTCCAATTCCAGGCATTTAACTCTTCCGAAGGGTTTTGGTATTCCACATTCAGCCATCGTCTTCTCCGTAAGTGTGTGTTTGTGTTTCTTATGCTGGTATTTATAGCTGTATTTAGTTTTTCTAAAGACATTTAGCAGTTATGATGCAGCTGTTTCACCTGAGCCATCTAAAGTTGGCTGTAATTCGTAGTATTGAAGATCACTGGTGTGTGGCACTACAGAGGATATGACCTAGAGCACTCCAGTTACAAAAAGGTTATTTCCTTTTTAAAAGAATTCTTGAAGAAAACCTTGGTGTGTTACTCTATTTTATATCCTTGATCATTTTTCTGAATCTAGAAGATAGCAGTATTTAAATTGAAGGTAAACTGTCAGATGTGTTACTGTCCAATACTATACAAATATATACAAATGCATATCCAAACTAAAACAGTATGGATTGTTCCAATGTCCATTAAAAATTATTTTGCAAATTATTGGTATTTTTTAAATCCAGATAGTGATTTCTTAAATTGGGATTATACTCTTCAGTTTTGTGTTTTGTAACTTAATGAGCACAGTCTACAACCAGGTTTTTTTTGGTTTTTTTTTTTTTAAACTTAGTTTTTTACTGATTAAATTTTTTCTCCATAAGTCTATTGTGGCATGTGATAGCAAAGATAGATTCATTTAGTTTATTAAAAATTTCTGCCTCAAGGCAAACTATTAGAAACTGGTTACATATGTTGTGAGTATTACATTCCAACATTCTTACACAGCCTCTTTTTTCTTCTGATGCAGTTGATAGGATTCCAACCTGTGGAAAATGTTTGTTTATAGATAAGTGGTCTCTTCTACTCTTTCCGGCTGTGTTTGTTGTAATTCTGAGCATTTACTCATGTGGCTGAGTAATTTCTGGGCTAGAAGATCTAGGTTTCATCCCCCAGTAGTAATGTTGCAGTGTTGTACTAACGGTTTTAGCTGCTGCTATTCTTTGAATGAGATGTTAAATCTAGGATCCTGTTCTTTGGTTGTCCAGATGGTCAATAAAAGGCCCCATGATACTTTTTCAGAGAAGAGAGAATAATCCTGTTGTCCTGGCCATCCTTCATCCACCTCTCACAACAGACTGTTGCACCCAGTCAGTCACTGCACTACCAGATCCCTTGTTACTTTGCATTTTATTCTCATAGAATTGTCATGTATAAGAGTCAATTATTAGACCATTCTGATGTATAAAACTGGTCGACCTGGGTTCTACCCCCATCTGTGCCATATGCCTTTTGTGTGACCTAAGGTTTCATTTCCTCATGTATGAAGCAGGGATAATGCCCAGAGAGATGTGGTTTAATGTTTGTAATGTATTTTGAGATCTGTAGATGAGATGATGATAAAGTACAAAGAATGGATTACAATAAATAGTGTAGCATAGAGCATTCTTTGGAGATTACCAGAGTTTATCTGCATAAGAACCCCACTTGAAGATGTCACTTGCTGCTATCCTATCTGAAGAAAATAGATCTGAATAATCAGCTAATCTCCCTATTGTTTTGACACTTCCCTCTTTCTCCTTCACCCAGCCATCAAAAAAATCTTAGGTCCGCTTACTAGTACTAGTATTCCAGTCCAGAGATTAAAGAGATCAGAACTTCAGGAAGTTAAATTAATTCTTTAAAGTCCTTTGCTTTTAAAAGAAAATCTATGTACAGATGATCTGTATAGCAGATAATTCTGCAATTCACTAGGAAATGAGGTTAGTAAAGTCAAGAATGTCAGAGCCTTGAAACCCATGCTAATACGTATATTGCTTTCATCAAGATTTTCCTAAGACTTATGAAACCTTCCTCCACCAAATGAATCCCGGTTACCCCTTTCCAAAAGGTACAACAATGTCCCTGTGGTACATTCAGTAGCCCAGATGGTAAGACCAAATAAGCAGGCAGAGATAATGTGGGAGTCAGTAACTTATTTGAAAGAGTGTACCATGGGCCCTGATAGCATGACTTCAGCAACTTTTTAACAAGGGATTGGTACTATCCTTGATGTAAAGTCCTTAGCACATATATAGTGGTAGATATTTCCATTAGTGGAACTAACATCCACACCCTGCTCTAAGAAATTAATCCTATGATGTTCAGAATACACAATTGACTTCAATACAGAATGAGAATTTGGATAGGAACAAAAAGCCTCTTATTTAAATATGCTTTCTAGAGATTCAGAAAGGAAGAAAAAAGCTAGCAAACTAATGTATGTATAATTGATACACTTTTTTTTGTTAAAAATAAGGGAATTCAAATTAGAGTTGAAAACTCTCTCCCTAACTCACCTCATTGTGTACAAGTTTTGCAAACTGATATTCATAAATTAAAATAAATAGAACTTTGTATTATATGTACTTGTATCCTCTAGACATTTTAAGATGAGGTTTAGAGCTGTCAAATCTGTGAATCTTCATGTCAGATGTCCAACATCTAAATGTAGGCTTTTTGTGAGTTATTCCTAGAAGCAAATTTACCCTTTTGTTTGTTAAGCTCTCTACAAAGGCCAGGGAAAGCAGATTAACAATGTATGCTAATATTGATTTCCCTGGCCAGTGTAGGCTGATAGTTAAGGATGCCAAGTCCAGAAGATTTACAAATATTTATCTGCAAAAAAAGAGAGTTTATTGCCAGTAATCCTTGTGGACCCACACTCCTCCATCTTGAAAATTAGTCTGTTCTGTTTAGGGGTGAAGTCTAGTTTGGGAAGGTCCTAATAGCTCTACAAGTAGATGTGATATTTGTACTCTACATAGAACATGTGGCGAACCCTTTTCCCTTGAGGATTAAAGTCTTCCTAATGGAGCTTGCCTCATGGAACACTCTTGAGGCTGAGACCCAGGAATGTTGTTCCATGAGAAATACTTTCTGAGATATGTTTACAATTAGCTCTTGCTTATGAGATGGAGCCACACCAGTTAGAATAATTTTCTTTATCAAAACTTTGTCCCAATTGTAAATAATGTGAGGTAGTTCTTTAGAATAAATCCATCCTCTTTTGTTTTTCTGTTATGACAGCCCAGTCTTCTATCTTGACAGTCTTGAAATCTTCATTCGTTTGTAATGTAAACCAAAATGGTAAGGAGATAATTAGTGGGCCACTAATGCATGCTACAATGGGCTATATGTGGCTGTTACAAATAATTATTAAACCCGTGACGCACATTAGGAGATGCTTACCTGGTGAGCGCAAAGGATTGGAAGCCATCAGGATCCTGACTCTAATCCAGGCTGAGTTACTTTGAGTCTTGATCTGATTGTGGGCAAGTCTCCTTTTATCCATGCCTTTGACAATGCAGCTGTAAAACTGTATTAAAACAGCAGCTTGCAGAAACAAAAGATGCATGCATATGATTCAAAATGCCCTGGATAATTTTACTAAAAAAGGGGCTGGGATTTGAAAAGTTCTTAGTAATTGTGGGGATCAAATTAATTTGAGAAACCTTCCAAGTCTTAAATATAATAGATTTTAAAGAGTAGAGAGAAGGTAATTGTGGATTGAAAACTGTTACACCATTTGATTGTGAACATCGCCAGTTGCAAGTTCTTGTGTGTTGCCAGTTGCAAACGTTATCCAATTGCAGGAGGCAGCAGGAAGCTAGCAAAAAAAACATTTAGTGTTTAGAAGTTTGGTTTAGTCTAAGCCCATCCATAACAAACTTGGCTAGGTGCTGTGGTGCAGTACAAATTATAATAAACCAAGAAGCAAAACATGAGCAGATATAAAAAAGGGCTTTTAGGTGAAGAAATAAATCACACTGTCCAAGAATGATGTGTGATTATTAGCTTACTAGTGAGAGCGGGGATGGGCTAGAGGGCAATGTTCAAATTCTGTGATTCTTACATTAGTCTGAGTTTAACAGAAGACAGTTTTATGGTATCTTTTTGTATTAATGGTAAAAACTACCTGTTTAACAAGTCCAGTTAATTTTTTTGAGTAAAAATTTTTTTAAATTTAGTTATACTTGACATGAAGTGTTTTTTATTTTTAAAAACAAAACTTGAAGTTAATAGACATCAAGTAGAAATGGAAACGTCAAGCAAAATTGAAATGCAAAATTATAAATACAAAAATTTTGCATATGCAGTGCTGTCTTCGCAGGATCTTGGTAAAAACTTCAGTTTTGTTTATCTCAGATACATTTGTGTTTATTGCTGCTTCTAAAGCTGTGGGAGATGGTTCGTAATTTGCAGCTATAACACTATCTAATGAAGATGGACTGCTCTTTTGACAGGGAAAACTTCTCTTTTCAGAAAGGATGCTAAAACAGGTTCTAAAATAATTGAGTGCTTTGTGGAATAATCCCAAAGGAATACTTTAATTCAATAACAATTCTGTAATGTTTTGCTTTTTCATAGGCATGCCTCCCATTCGGGACTTGGTCAGCCATTCCCCTAACCAGTCAGGTGATGCATACCTATTTCAGTCTCATGCTTGTTGTGCACTCCCTGTGTGTTTATAAGAGTTACATATTTCAGTAACTACTTGCACAATTATCTCTTGATTTTTGCTTCTTGGTTGTTTGTGTTTTGGAAGCTTGACTGTTGATGTGCATGACTGAGTTAAATGCTTACTGTTCGTTTGTGCACTTATATATTACAATTAGGTTATGAATTCTTAATTTTATATACGTAAATTCTTTGAGGCAAGACTCTTGACTGCATCCAGAGGTTCCAATGTGCAGTTCTGTGTTGTATGTAATAACTAAATGTGACCCTGACACTAAATAAATACTGTATCATATACATCAATATAATGTTCAGTAAGTGTCATCATAATGTAAAATTTCAGATTTTTCTGATTTGTTCCTTCAGCTAGTTAAGTAACACAAAACCAAGAAATGTTTTTTTTCCCTTCAGTTAGAAATATCCATATAAAAGGTGCAAAAACTTTCATAAACTAATTGTCTGGGGGTGTTTTGGCTGCTTTCACATATCCTGTAATTCTGAAGGATCTTTCAGTGATATAGTTTTTATCCCTTTTGATATATCAGAAGCTTAGACGGATATTTTTCTCTTTTGAGTAGTCAGTCCATCAGACTTACAGATAATGCTAAGTACTTGAAAGGAGCTGTATATTAAGAACAGACTTGCAGAATAATGTTTGGGTACTTGCATGCTTGAGAGTATCATAGAATGAGCTGTTGCAAGCAAACATACTTCCAGACATTTTAATTTGTGCTAAATTGTTTTGGAAGTTGAGTAACTTAATGGGTTTTTAAGTAGAATAGTTAAAACCAGGTCACTTGCTTCTAAGCCTTAAGGCTATTGATTGGTATTTTATGTTGAGACTGGCTCATGCCCTGCATAGATGGAAGAGAAAACTGACAAAGGTGTCCGCTTCCATTGAGATGTTAAACTGAAGTCTTTTCCGCCTTTTAACTGCCCATGGAGGTGCTAAAGATCCTAATGTAAAGGAAGATAGCACTGGTGTTCAAGTCCAATACTCTCTCTGAACAAAACAAGTTCTCACATGTAAGGCTTTGGGTTGCTGGTGTACATTGTAACTATTGTTTGCTTATACAGTAACTGCACTGTCCTGTTTTGTTCATTACATTATGATACCTCAAATATGAAAGGTGCTATTGCCTTTGCTGATTCAGGTCATTTGTTATCCATTTTATTATAAATTGTCGTTGCTGCAACTTTTGTAGTTGTATTAGCAATATCATAATATGTGGAACCACTGCTGCAAAATATGTTCATGCGTCCATGAACTCTTGAAAATCTTCACTGCAAGTTCTTTGAATCTGAGCAGTTGAAGAGAAACTGCAGGTTGACCTTGTTTTATATTTTCTACTCCTTTCTTGCACTTTAAAAATACATGATAGCTGGTGCATGATGTTGCAGTCTCTACTTTTGGTATATATTTCACTATTAATTGCAAAGATTATGTAAAATAAACTGGTGGAGGCAGACCCTTTATAAACAGACTTTATGGTTACTCGTCTAATTGTTTTATCCTGTTTTCAGCAGCAAGTTCTGGGTACCTTATCAAGGAGAACAGCCCTTAATTTTTAATGTTGACTTTTAATACAGAAGTATATTTTGTAAGATACATTATTTTCAGTGCAATCTCAGAAAACTTTTTTGTATAGTGTGTTCTAGTTAGTCCTGTTGCAATTATTTTTGTTGAATGTCACATCTGAGTAGTATGCAAAGAAAAAAATCCTTCATATTGCAGTAAAGTCATTCATTGCCTTTCAAAATGTTTTGCAAGATTTCAATGAAATACAGCTATTCAATTCCTTTGTCAAAGCATTTTCAGTGATGTGTTCAGTCACACAAATATTGGCAGAGAGATGCAGAAATAAACTCTTTGCTTTGGCAATCATTATAAACTTAAGGCTTTTATTTTTTAAAATAAAAATTTGAACCAATATTTATACTTCAATTGTATGCTAGTCCTTAAGCATATTTCAGAGAAACTTGAAAAGCTTATAAGTAATGTCAGTATGTTAAGATGTAATCATTTTTCTAAAATTCATTTTTAAAAACACATTAAAAACTTCCAACAGATGAGTAAAAAATGAATAGTGGTAAAGAATATACTCTTTAACTTTATAAGTGTTAATAATTGAAATTTCTTGGGGGTATTCAACTAATCAAAATCAGCATATTTTTTCAGATTAGATGCAAGGTGCTATTGCCTACAAATTGACAGTTAGACTAGATGTTAGCTAGAGAAAGTGAATCTACATCACCTTGCTTCAATTATTCTCCTGCCCATTCTTCCCTGGTTTTATGTCACCTGTTTAAACATTAAATTCTTTGAGGCAGGGGTCATTTCTTTGTCTGACTGTATAGTGCCTTGGTCACTATTCATGCTATAAACATTCTAAATAACCATCTTGAAAGCTTGACACTTGCTGATCTAAAATGGTAGTGGAAAAGCAAGAGATTTGTGTGACTTCGCTCGTGTCCCTTTTCAGTGCAAATACACATTAGTAAATGCTCTAGTACCGTGTTTTTCTCAATTAAATTTGGCCGCGGAACCCTTTTTAACTTCTGCAGGGCCATGCGATACCCTCTGCTGAAAAATCCGGGACATCTTCCCCTTTTCGGCGGCGCGCGCTGTTGGCTGTTTTCGGCGGTGCGGTTCCAATTTTTCACGGAACCCTGAAATTCATCTGGGGTTCCACGGAACCCCAATTGAGAAACACTGCTCTAGTAGTCTGTGTTCATCCACAAACTATGCATTTTCCGTAACTGCTATCTAAAGGAGAACATATTTATCTAGCTGGCTTGTATAATTCCACTATACAGATGTACATGTTTAGCATATAAACATTTTCATGTTAATTAACAATTACCCAAGTAAATAAGGTAATCAAACGTTTGAATATTCAGATTTTGAATATTCTGTAGCAAAGGTGTTAACTGTATTAGTTTAAAAGAAAATTGTGCAGTTTGCTTAGCAAATCGTGAATGTCTTTCTATGATGAGAAGCCCTTCAGGCATAAAATATTACATTTGGGAATATTATAATATGCTGCTTTTTTACCTGTTAATAAAAATATTAAGCCAGTAACTTACCTGACTGCTTTTCTTCATGTTCTGTTAGGTTTCCGTATTTTACTTCATATTGTTGTTCAAGCTTTACATGTTTTTATAGTATTGTATTTCCAAATAGCTATCCAGCTATATTTTGGTTGGTTTTTCATATAACTTACAGCAAACTTAAAAAAATAGAATATTTGATGTGGGGGAAGCACTTTTGTTCAGATTGTCAGTTTGATGGAAGAAAAAGGAGTTCAAGTCTCCGCAATAGAGTTTTAGGAACACAGGATGGCAATGTGGCAGAACACACACATTTTGGCATGCTATTCTGTTTTTGGCAGCAGCCTGTATCTGGCACTTTAATAGAAAGTTAAAATCCTTATTCTGCATGTAGCCAATTGTAAAAAAAAATGTATAAATAGCTATGGAGAATTTCTTCTTGATTCCTGCATGTGATTAGTTTATACCCTGAAAGAAAAATGTGGTTATTCTTTATTGTTTTAATTTGCACAGGTACAAATTCAGCCATGTTACTTGATTTGCACTGCACCCCTGAATTCCAAAGGGGAGAGACTGATCAGCTTTCACTTTATTCCTCATAATTTTGAATATCACAGACTCCCTACTAGTTCTTAATTCCAGGGAATATAGTCTTAATTTTTGCAGTGTTCTATGGAATTGAACCTTGCCACTAAGCCACTACCCCTTAAATCTCACCTTTACCTTCCTTGTTCTTTTCCTTTGAAGTGACTTCTTCTGAAACACTTCCTTCTTCTACATATGGAGGATGATGTACAAAAGTAAATGTCTCGAATAACTGTCACTTAGATTTATTATTCAATGTCCTTTAATGGTGTTTCTTTTCTCACCTCCTTTCCCTGGCTACTTTTGCGTAATAGTCCATACAGCTAGATCAGTTTGACTTTCTCTTTTATATAACATTCTCCCTTTCAGAATATTTCCTTCAAGCTTTAACAATACATTTTGGTTTTCGATTTGTATAGTGTGTCTTTTCATAAAGTGTTCTACATGTGAGGGGTATATTACTTAGAAACAAACTGTAATGGCAATCCAAACTCTAGTTTATTACAGATGCCGTATTTCATTTCTGTTTGTATGAGTGTATTTTTTGCATGCCCTTGCTAAGTGTTCTGGTAGGTACTATATGTGGCAATTGATATACTCATCATATCTTCATAGCATCCAGTGATAAGTGTTAGAGTAATCTGCGCAGTATCTCTGACTTTGAATTTCTGTACTTGTCTTATATTTTTCTTTTGTGTTAACCAAAGTAAAATTTTTGAATTTACAGTAATACTTTTGTATTTTTCCTTTTCCTTTTAGATCTGAACCACAGTGGTCTAGGATCCCATTATGAAAATTCTCACTGGGGACCAATCTCTTCAAATAGTGACTCCAGCACAAACTGGGATAAAGTTATTGTAGACGGCTCTGACAAAGAAGCATGGCCATCAATTACAGGCAGTGACCCAGAGTTGGCTTCAGAATGTATGGACACTGACTCCGCCTCTAGCTCTGGGTCAGAGAGAAATCTTGTTATAATGGCTTCAGGGAGCACAGGTGGTGAAAACGATGGCATTCGGAATGGCATTGGACATGTTTCTCAAAATAAGTTTGTGGTTGGTAGCAACAGCAATAATGTGGGCAATGGAAGTATTAATGGGCCGTGGGGTTTGTCCCATGGAGCCATGATAAGCACATGTCAAGTTTCTGTGGATGCTCCTGACAGCAAATCTGAAAGTAGCAACAATAGAATGAATGCTTGGGGCACCATAAACTCTTCATCAAATGGAGGGTTAAATCCAAGCACTTTGAATTCAAATGGCAACCATGGTGCCTGGCCTGTATTGGAGAACAATGGACATGCCCTGAAAGGGTCTGTAGGGAGTGGTAATTCTGGCACAAATATTCAGTGCAGTACCATAGGTCAGAAGTCTAACAATCAGAGTATTAACTCTAAAGTGGGTGGGTCAACCCATGGTTCCTGGGCAAGCCTTCAGGAAAATTGTGATTCTGAAGTAAATGGTACAAGGAAGGTTTCATTCAGTGGACAACCTCAAAACCTTAACACTGAAATGAATGGACCAAATAACACTACTAACTTTATGACCTCTAGTTTACCAAACTCTGCTGGTTCAGTACAGATTAACGAACTGCCTAATAATACAGGGCCTGGGGCCTGGCGTGTGAGCACAATGAATCATTCTCAGATTCAGGCCTCTCCAGTTACAAATGGCACTTCCACTTCTCATCTTAGCAATGGTGAGGCAAAAAATGGTGTATCTTATGGTACTACGTGGGTTGCCTATGGTTCTAATTACTCTGGAGACAAATGTTCAGGCCCAAACAGCCAAGCTAATGGTGACACTGTGAATGCAACTCTAACGCAGCCAGGCATCAATGGGCCTGGCAGCACTAGCTTTCAAATCAATGGGAATAAAGGAGGAGTGGTATGGGAGGGAGGGACAGTCAACTCCCAAAATATGCCATGGGGAAATGCAAATGGTGTGAGTTCTGGAGGTAGTCGAAGAGGATGGGGCAACTCTGCACAAAACACTGGCACTAGCATTTCAAATGGGGAATGGAATAAACTGCCTAGCAATCAGCATTCCAATGAAAGCGTAAATGGAAATAGTAGGAAGTTTACAAATGGATGGAAATCTGCTGAAGAGGGTGATCTTAATAGCCAGAATTCTGCTGCATCTCAGATAACTGAGCAGAACAATGTATGGGCCAAAACAGGTACTGGGGACAGTGAGGGTAGTTCAGAGAGCACTGGTTGCCATGATGATAAGGTAACTGTGGAAGGACAGAACCGAGAGAGAAGAAAAGTTGACCAGCATGCATTACTCCAAAGTATAGTGAGCAGAACTGACTTAGATCCACGTGTCCTTTCCAACTCTGGTTGGGGACAGACTCCAATCAAACAAAATACTGCCTGGGATACTGAAGCATCGCCAAGAGGTGAAAGAAAGACTGACAATGGGACAGAGGCCTGGGGAGGCTCAGTGACACAGACTTCCAGCTCAGGGGGATGTGTGGAGAGACCTAGCCCTAATGTTAATGATACCTCATCTGTATCAGGGTGGGGAGATCCAAAGTCTGCTACAAGGTGGGGAGACTCCAAAGGTTCAAACAGCCAAGGGGGGTGGGAAGAGGATTCTGCTGCTACAGTAATGGTCAAGAGCAATCAAACATGGGGAAGTGGCAAAGAGGACAAGTCGTCTTGGAATGATGCACAGAAGATCAAACAGGGATGGGTAGATGGACAGAAAGCCAGCCAAGGTTGGGTAGTTTCTGCCAATGACAGCTGGGGAGAAAATTCAAGAAGCAACCATTGGGGTGAGACTAAGAAATCTAGTTCAGGGGGTAGTGACAGTGACAGATCAGTATCTGGTTGGAATGAGCCTGGTAAATCAAATTCTGTTACTTGGGGAAGTAGTAATAGTAACCCCAACAATTCTTCAGGGTGGGAAGAGCCTGCAAAGTCTAATCAGAGCCAGGGTTGGGGAGAACCTCCCAAATCAAATCAGCCTCAAGGCTGGGGGGATTCTTCAAAGCCAGTCAACTCTCCAGATTGGAACAAGCAGCAAGATGTTGGGTCTTGGGGAACAACATCTACCCTAAATAAACCACCAGGTTCCGGGTGGTTGGGTGGACCAATACCAAGTCCAGCAAAGGAAGAGGAACCCACAGGATGGGAGGAGCCGTCCCCGGAATCAATACGCCGTAAAATGGAAATTGATGATGGAACTTCTGCTTGGGGTGATCCAAGCAAATACAACTACAAAAATGTGAATATGTGGAATAAAAATGTCCCAAACAGTAGCAGCAGTTCGGACCAGCAAGCACAGGTACATCAGCAGCTACTGCCTTCAAGTGCCATGTCCATCAAGGAGAGCAGTAATGGTTCTGGTAAGACTTCATTTTACCCAGGCTTGTGTTTTCTTGAGCTATTATTTAACACTTCTCTGAACTTTAAGGACATTTCTCGTTTCAAATAAAGGGGGGGGAATAGTTTTGTCAGAGAACTGACATCAGTGCGAATAGGTTTGCCGTGCTTTTATTTTACTTTAAGGAGTCTTTCTAAAATTTAAAAAGTGAACTTCAACAGTATCATCAGGGTTGCTACTACTCTTGTATTTAGGTGGTTGGGTTGTAGAGGAAGAACTGGGAACAAAAACAACATCCAGAAAGAGAAGGGCTTTTACTTTATATGTAGCTCCACATTTTAACTAACTTCAACTGTGACATTAGCATTAAGCCTTTATAGGGTACAGAGTAGTGTTAAGAGGTGTCTGCAAGGTACAGTGCAGACTCAAGGCTTCACCTGTGTCCCTGACACACAATTTTTACTGCCTGCAGTGAGGAGGGCACTTTGCTGTTCACTTCTTGGTGAGTGAAGGCACTGGGAATTTATTTATATGTTGTAGCATATTTGGACTTAAAAGAGCTCTGACCTTATAGATTGGAAGAAAAGGTAGTTAAGCTTGCCCAGTATATTTAAGAAAGTATTTGTCTTCCAGTAATTTTCAGTTGCAGTTGAATCATATCCAAAAGAGGAATGCCTTACATTTGAAGTGTAGTCTTAGACATTTAGTATCTACATTTTGATTAGAGATTTCTCAAGTGAGAAATGTCTTCATGTATGGAACTGGTGTTATATTTAGATTTTTTTTTCCTCCTGAAGAATCTTACAACTGCAATATTTTACTTGATTTAAAATGTGTGTTAATCTTGCGTTTAGTTATTTGTGCTTTATTATATTTTACGAGTGTAGAAAACCCCTCAGTGTTTTACATAATGTTTTATGGCTTGTTAAACTCACCAATAACTCCTACTGCTTTAAAAAGGTTGGGGAGAGCCGTCTACTTCTACCACCACTGTAGATAATGGAACGTCAGCTTGGGGTAAACCCCTGGATACTGGTACTAGTTGGGGAGAGCCCATCAGTGATGCAGCAGGCACCTCTGGCTGGGGAAATGCTTCTGTTGGTCAACAGGCTCCAAGTAAACCTGGTATGTGCTTTTGTAGCTTCTTCGAGTGTGCAGGTGGTGAAATATTAAATGCTGACCAAGAAGTTGGATTGTGAATCCAAATATAAAAGGCTTGTATCTTGACAGACACAAATAGAAAATGTAGATGTACTCTCTCTAAATTTGCTAACGACTTTCTCTGATTTTAGTTACTGAACATAAATTCTACTTTCATTAGTATTGTTAATATCAATGGGAAATTAGCATTTTAACTAGTGGCATAAATGCTTTCTGTTGCCTTTGATCTCCCTGGATGCATAAGATGATGGTAGGACATCAGGTTTGTCACAATTAATAATATGGTTTTATGTAACAGTTGAATATAGTCTGGCAACCTTAAAATGTGTTTGGATTAAAAGGAGTTAATGACTGAAAAATCTTTACAACCAGGACCTAAATCTATGCAAGATGGTTGGTGTGGTGATACTATGCCATTGACAGGGAGCCGTCAGAGCAGCTGGGAGGAAGCAGATGATGTAGAGATTGGAATGTGGAACAGCAGCGCATCCCAAGAAGTTAACCCATCTTTGAATTGGCCATCATACATGAAAAAAATGCCTACCAAGGTAATTGTGACTTTAAGAGGTGAGGCTGGAATTTGAGTCCAAGAAGGCTGTGGGAGAGAAAATTGACATAATTCCTAAAAATTTCTCACACAGGAACTCTTTTGTGGGTAGGTGTGGAGGGAGTGATGGATTTGTTAGGGGTTTTTTTTATTGCAATAGTTTCCAAATGCGCTGGTCAGTATTGAGGACACCTTTAAACTCTGTTGTACATCTATGTAGGAAACCTTAACCCTTGTTTACAATTATCTAATGTAACCCAAGTGCTGGTGACCTGTTCCAAGTATCACAGTAATCCCTTTTATTTTTAAGGGAACAATGAAAGGTGGAAATAAACAAGATGAAACATGGATAAATCCATTTATTAAGCAATTCACAAATCTCAGTTTTTCGGTAAGTGTATGTTTCCTAGACTTGACAAATAGCCTTGTTTCAATTAAATCATTTTCAAGTTTAGATTAACTCCTTTCTACTTTGATTTATTTTTCCTTTCCTTTACTATTCAGATATTTGATATAAGAAAACCTGTTGTTGAAAAATTTCTCTACAAACATTACTGAGTTTTAATTCTAGTAGCATGTACCCGATCTTCAATTTGTGTGTGTGTGTGAAGATGTCTTACTTCATCTATACAGGGATTGGGAAATAATAGAAAAAATGCTTGCAAAATCACACTTGCTTTGTCAAATACTTGATTATTTTTTCTTGCAGGGTTCAATTGAAATACTGTATTTCAATCTCCTTTTGTTTTTAGTTTTTAAAAAAGGTTCTTATTTAAACTGATTCATTTTATTACTTCAGAGAGAATCACCAGAAGAAACCATACCAAGCAATAAGATGGACATGTCTGGAGGTGAGCATAAGGGAAATTAGTCTTCTGTTTATCTATCAAATCTGTATTGCACATCTTTTCATTTTGTTTGCATCCTGTCCTTAGATATTGGAAAGTAAAATTCTCATTTCCCTAAAGAAACAAAGTTCCTGATTATGTAAATGCTTGCACACATGGGAAACTTGACATACATAAGTACTCCCATTGATGGCAATGGAATTACTCATGAGTGAAGGTGAGCATGTGCATAAGTGTAAACATGATTGGAGCCTAAATATGAACTTAAAAACCTATATAGGCCGCCTCCTGAACAACTTGTTTGCTCCTGGAAACAGATTTCTGATGAGCATTAATCACTGATACATTTAGTTCGTTCTTAGAAACAAACAACAAATTTAGCAGTTCAAAGAGGTTTTCCATATCTATAAAAGAGAAAATCTTACATGCTAAGTATATTCAAGAAGCATATTTATCTTTACTATAATCTCTCATTAATGAAAGTCTGTTTATGTGAAACTGGTCTATGTATAATAAGTTTTAATAGTTTCTCTAGCAAATAAACATAGTAGAATTACTTTGAATTAGGAGTGAAAATGAAAAAGGTGTACAATAGAAGTCATTTGTTGAAGAAAAAAAAGATATCCACTAGTTACAACAGGACAATTAATTAATTCTGTGATTGCATCAAAGATGAGCAGAATTTGTTCAGAATTGCACATTGTCAAGTAGTTTTGGTTCTAATTCTAGATTGTGTCAAGAAATTGTAAATAAATTATAAATATTTTCATTAAGATCATTGTGTCATAGTATTATGTGCAGTTTAAGGTAAAGCAGGAAAAGTGTTTAAGATCATTCAAATATGTTATTCAGTAATGCCTCGTTTAGAGCAGTGATAGAACAGCTTATGACTGTGAACATGTACTTATATACTTTTAAGTATTTGAGCAACTAATTAGATTCTTCAACTTCACCGCCTTTCTTTCTTCACCTAATTAGGAATATTACAGGATAAACGAATAGAGTTGGATAAGCATGGCCTGAACGTTGGAGATTACAATCGGGTGGTAGGAAAAGGCCCTGGTTCTCGTCCTCAGATTTCCAAAGAGTCTTCCATGGATCGCAGTCCTTATTTTGATAAGGTTAGTGACTGCTTAACTCTAACTCTCATGAACATTTCCAAATGCACCAGTAATTCAGAGAGCAGTCTGTAGCTATGATCCATTTGTACTGTAGCTTCGGTACTTGGTGCAGTGATAAATTAGGGCTTTACTATTAATCTGTAACATTTGTCTTGTCCTTTTAACTTATTTATCAATACTAAGCACTTGTATAGCACTCTTCTTCTACTTGCAGTGCAGATAACACTAATCTGGTCTTTTTTGTTTTCTGCCTGTTTCCTGCTGATGCTGGACTGTCATGTGACTCTTCCCTTCTGTTCCTGGCAATGATTTCTCCCTTCTGCTTGCTTGCTGGCTGGTTGTTGCGCATCTGTTTGTCTGTCAAATCAGGATGGCATTGTAGCAGACGAGTCCCAAAACATGCAGTTTATTTCCAACCAAAACATGAAGCTTCCCCCTTCAAATAATGCACTACCTAACCAAGCCCTTGGCTCCCTAGCAGGGCTGGGTATGCAAAACTTGAATTCTGTTAGACAGGTAAGGCCATGTGCATATCCTTGGCATGTTTCTTGTTGAGAACATTTTATTCCTTTGAAATAGCATCTCGACTACTGGTTTGGCTGATATATTGTTAATTCGAATTCTGAATTCATAGGGGTTGGGGAAGCAGCAGAAGAGATGTTTTGTCACTAACATTTGTTTCTTGTTCCAGAATGGCAATCCCCGTGTGCTTGGTGGCGGCAATATAGCAGCACAGCCCAGGAGCATGCAGCAGCCCCCCACACAGCCTCTTACTTCATCCCAGCCTGACTCACGTGCGCAAGTGCCTCCTCCATTGCTCTCCCCTCAGGTAATACAAGACTTAGCAACCATGGTTATTAAGGTGCAGAATTCCCTTTCTGTCAATCTTCCACAGCCTTTCAAAACATCCTACTGAGGGAGTGGAATCTTTTCTACTTGGTCTCAGTTGGAAAATTACTTATAATTTGGAGCAAATTCCAGCCATTCATTTGAGTTTATTGCATAATAAACTTTTCTCTCAACCCAAAATTTCAAATGTAAGTCAGTTCTCAGTGAACAATACAGTCTTTGCTGGGCCTACGGAAAAAGTGGTTAAAAACATTTATGAATATCTGAAGATATAGGGCTGTGAATGAGCCATAGGAAACATCCTTACGTTGAAAACTGTGCAGTTAGATGTGGCCTGACATGTGCACACCGCTCTTAAGTGCTCGATTCTCCTGTAATGTTGACAGCAACATTCCTGACTTTAACTTGGATCCTCCCACCCTGTAGCTAACTCTCCAAAGTGCACTTTTCTCCCTTCCTACCTAACTGGGGGAATGTAAGATGTCCTGAAGCCAAACCCTGACTTCCTCGTCTGTGTGGAGACTAGATGGCACTTCATAGAAGCATTGATGTAGCATTTACAAGAGTCTCTGAAGTGCAGTTATGAGTGCACACTTCCTAGAGGCACTAGTACAGGAAGTCCTTCCTGGTGAAAGACACACCTGTGTTCCACTAATTTTTCCTTCAAAATCAGGAGCAGGAATCTACATATTGCAATGTTACTCACAAAATCAAAAATTGCAATTCAGAGCTCTGACAGAGTTGCTTATTCAGTGGCATTGCACATATATAGTCTTTTCTGTTTGTTTTTCTTAGATTCTTAACATAATATCTCTTTTAGGCACATACCATTAAGCAAGTGGGGTGTGCAACATGGTTGAGTTAAAATTGGAGTTGGAGTCCTAAATCATGCTTTTCCTGACTTTTATGACTTCAGCTGTGAAAATGTAATGTTATTTTACTTATACTTTTGCATTTACTAATGCCAGTGTTTGGTATTTTACTATATTTTTCCTCTAATTATTTTTATAGGGAAGTATATTTGGCACTTTCAGAGCACTGAATACTTGTTGTTCTGATGGTGATGCTGTATAACTGCTTACCTTACTTTTGGTTAACTGCATAAGTTACTGGTCAATCTACTGATGTACAGCTGTAGATGATGTCCTGGTTTGTGTTATGTCAAGCCCCACATACTTGTAATATGGTCCATTTTACAGGTTCCAGTATCATTACTGAAGTATGCACCAAACAACGGTGGCCTGAGTCCACTTTTTGGCCCACAACAGGTAGCCATGTTGAATCAACTATCCCAGTTAAACCAGCTTTCTCAGATCTCCCAGTTACAAGTAAGCAAAACTACCTAATCATTCTGTTTTTTAAACTTTAAAATCTGATCAGAAACTTTATCTGAACTATGCCCCTTCATAAAAACCTTCTGTTTCTTAGCGGTTGTTGGCTCAGCAGCAAAAAGTGCAGAATCAGAGAAGCATGCCTTCTGGTAGTCGTCAACAGCAGGAACAGCAGGTACAATCACAGATAAACGTTTTTAAAGAAAGTTAAAACTGTCTTGACAAGCATGAGGGGATTGTTTGTTGCTTATTTTAGAATATAGTTAATGTGCGTTAATAACGAGCAATTTATAAACACAGACAAGGTGGGTGAGACTTCCATGGTGCTTGAGCCACAGGATGGAATGCACTTTAACCGTAGTGATGGCTTTGCAGAGCTAAAATATACCGAGGGAAGTGCATTGGTGTATTTATCTGCTCTTGCTAAATGTGATTTTTTTTCCCCCTCCTGTTTATTTCATGACCGATCTGGAATTTTAAGAGTCGATCTCTTAATATGCAGCAACAGATGATGCAACAGTCCCGTCAACTTGATCCAAACCTGTTAATGAAGCAGCAGACTCCACCATCTCAACAGCAGGCACTCCATCAGCCTGCCATGAAATCCTTCCTTGAGAATGTCATACCCCATGCTGCTCCTGAGCTGCAAAAAGGGCCATCACCAATAAATGCATTCAGCAGCTTCCCTATAGGTGAGTTTCTCCATTGCTAGTCGAGTACAGTTACCTGCTACTTGTGTGCCACAAGATGCACAACCTTCCCTTGGCTTTTCCCCCTTTGGGAAGACCCCTGTTTTGTATCCTGTTAGTGCTTCCTTCACTAAGAGTAGCAGTGTCTTTTATTAGGTTCATCCTGTTATCTCTGTTCAGGAAAGAAGTTGACCGATCAAACTCAGACCATTTCCAAAGGGGAAGAAGTCTGTTTTACGGTGCAAAACGCTTTAAGTTTTTTGCAATGTCTGTCTCCCTGTATTTGTCTTTCTGACCCTGTGGGTCCAGAGCTGCTGACACAAATTCCTAAGTACATAATCATGAGTCCTGGAGCCAAAGGACTTCTGGGAACAGTATCCATGTGAGGAAACCACATACTTCTCTGTATATTAAAATGTCTTCCCCAGTTTGGGAGTTACATAGATAGCACCAAATATAATTTTATTAACTTGTAAAAATTTTATCCAACTGCTTTAACTACATACAAACATTTTAGCTCTGAACTTTTAATGCTTCTCTCACTGTAGGCAAAACAATGAATCTTTATAAATACAAACATCATGTCCTTTTTCTCTCCCATTTTTTCTACACTTTCAGGCTTCTATCCAATTTCCACTTCAGAAATTCCAGGCTTGTATATTTTTCCTTCGTTAGGTCCCTTCTTATTGATTTTTTTTAATATGTCCTAAAATTGGTATTCCCTGTTTCTCCCTCCTTCCCCAGCCTCAATTTCTTTTTCTTCCCCGTGCAGTTTGCTTTGCTCCCACATCTCTGTATTCCTGCTGCTTATGTTGAGCTGGTCTCTTTTGCATTCGTGTTGCCCGGCTCTGTAGAAAAGTTGATTTTTACTGAATCTGCTGCTGAAATCCCCCTGCTTTAGCGATGGAATGATGTGGAGCAAGTGGATTAGTGTGGGCCGTGCTGCTACACTGCATGTGGCCCCCTGGCACTTTGCTTGTGGCAAGACTGAACTAAGCTGCTGCTTAATAGCTGCTGTTGGTTGGTATCCTGATCCAGCTTCTTGGTAGCTAAGTAAGAAGATACAGTATGTAAAAATGAGGTCCACTAGTGGTCATTAAATATTTCATGGCACTTCTTGAAAGGGCAATATATTTAACTCTGATCTCATCCTACCAGATTCCAAATTGGGCAATTACATCTTGCCAACCTTGAATTAATTCTCCTTGTTATTTCAACTGGATACAGTATTCTTCACTCCTGAGTTTAAAGTGCTGTATAATGTTGCTGTACGTTGTTGAATAGATGTGTTCCACCTCCAGGGTTAATTGCAGGTCCCTGGTGGGTGACAATAGTTTTTGTAAAATTGGTGAGAGATTTTTGGGTTAACATATAAATTATAAAATCAAAAGTGTAGCAACATCCAGTTTACAAGTGAAAGGTTAAAGAATAATATTAAGTTGCTGAAAAAAACTGAACTTCTCAGTGTAGAAGTGTCAGTAAGACAGATGGTGGCAGTCTCTAGTGGCAGACTGCAGTAGTGTTAGTGTGCAGAAGAACTAAAATTGGAGAATTCTATTCCTAAAGATTGCTATATTTCCTGCATCCACTTTTCCAGCATTAATTATAGAGGGCTTCTCGTGTCATTCAAAGCAGAGCGGCAACCCCTCCCCACGCTTCAGATAAATTAATTAAATCTGAGTGTGCCAAGTTCAAGGTAGGACTCTTCAGTAGAAATTCAATTTTTCTATCTCTCATCCTCCCATAACTTGATCTATTGCAGTGTTAAAAATATTTCCTTTGCTATGGATATAGCTTCTCTTTTTAGAGAAATACTATGTATTTCCCGAGAACATGATCATGGGAACATTTCCTATATGTGAGGTGGCTTTTGTGGTGACTTGCTGAGGTCCAGTCCAGACCGATCATGTACTGAGGGCAAAATTCATTCCCCACTGCACAGAGACCAAATAATGGGACTTTGTTCAGGAAAGTCTGCATGGGTACATGATGGAATGCCCCCTCGTGAGCTATTTGTGGCCACTCTTCCCGTTTCTGATCCTCCTCGGACCCTATGTGGTGGCTTCAATAGACTCCTCTGCACTAGCTTCTTTGAGCTGACACAACGGGTGCAGAGATCACTGGTGTGAAATGAGGACCAGTTGTATTTCGCACAACGACTTTGCAAAGAATCCAAGGTAGAGGGGTCAAGCACTGGAGTCCTTTTATTCTCCCTTCTGCTGTTTCAGATCTGTTGACAGTTGTCTCAGATTTGCAGAATCTTGGATGTTGCATCTGTTCCACTATCAGTTACTAAAACATTTGCTGGGAAGCTCCCTAAAGGATTCTGCAGAGTGGTGATAGGTTGTCTGGCATCAGTGTTACTTGTAGGTTCTCTGTGGAGAACATACATAGGGCAGCAGAAGCTGGCCTGTGAAAGGAATGCAGTGTCAAGCTTTAACTTTTACTGGTGAAAGAACTTTGACTAGTTCCTAGCGAGAGTGAGTAGGCTAGTAAAGTGAATTATGAAATCCTGTTACTCTTTAGAAGTATATGAAAATGCTACTCCATGGTCCATGTGCAGGATTTAGAGGAATGAAGCAAATTGTAAATAGAGATCTGATGGCAAAATGCCCCTTAAGGTTCCAGAGTTATAATCCCTTTGTCACGGATTGCGAGGTCTCTGCCACTTCACTCAGCATTGGGAGGATCTGCTACAGACTCTTTAAATTACCTTTGGCTGTGTCTCTTCACTGTTCAGAATGTCACCCTGTGGCTTTGCCAGAGACTACCCTTAAGGAACTGGAATGAGTGTTGAGTGCCAGAGTCGATACAGGGTGTTCATTAAGCTTGAATACTTAGTATTCAGGGTTCCCATACAAGAATGTTACAGTGGCAGTTCAAATAGTTTCCATGCTTCTGGTTTGGGAGACTGTTTGTTTGCCATTTATATTCTGGCTCCAAATCCAAGCTGCTTCCATAGAATACGCAAAGAGCACAGGATGTAGGGGGAAGCAGGTTGTTTTTGTTGTTGTTTCTTATTGAATTAGGATTAATATTATTTGGACAGGATAAATCTGGGCAAAAAACAAAATGCCTATGGATCTCTTCAAAGTACAGTTCAGTTGTCTGGCCAAGTATCCTGTTGAATAACTCAATCAGGCATGGAAATGAGATTCCAGCTGCAGAACCCCAGATATAATATGAATGGACCTCCATGGAACATTAATGAGATGTCCCTAAGATGCCAGCTTTAGAATGTGGCTTTTCAGCAAATAATGGTAGTGCTTTGCGACACAGATATTCACCAAAAACTAAACCTTTGGGACGTGGGGAGAATTGAAATAGAGATCTTGGCTTCTGGCTGAAAACTTGGTACTGATCTGAGATCAGTATTAGAAAAAAAGGAAGTTCTGTATTTCATTTTTTGAATGTTTTCTTCTGGTTGTGTTTGTGTAGTGTTCATATTTTGTCTAATTCATAATTTCATCAGTTGCTCCTTCCACTTGCATTTTTGCATGTAGGTATCAGCTAAGAGCCAGTGCGTGCATTGCTGTGCTTATATCTGTTGTAAGTCCACAGAGTTCAATGCTCTAGTATATTTAAAATACAACATAGTGAACTGGAAGCATGAAATGAACAGATCCATATTCTCTTAAAAGATAATTAGGAAAACAGTGGCAAGTATCTCATCGGTATTTCATAAACCAATGTATTTCTAGGAATGAACTCAAACTTGAATGTAAACATGGATATGAGCAGTATTAAGGAGCCGCAATCACGACTGAGGAAATGGACAACGGTGGACAGCATTTCTGTTAACACATCATTGGATCAAAATTCCAGCAAACATGGTATATTAAACACATCTGTGAGAACACTTAACAGTACATACACATCAGACAAACCTTTTCCAGGTCTGTGTGCATATGAGACTTCCATTCCCTATATATTGGCGTGTACTAGGGTCCCATTGCTAATGTTGCATATAGTTATGTTCAGTCTGAATTTCTATTCAAGTCTGTCTTAAAATGTGTTGTTTTAGAATAAAACTTGCTGTATATCTTCAGCACCAGCCAGTAGTCTTTTGATGGAAGGATAACTTTTTAAAAACTTCACTGAAACCGGAAAAAAGGCGTGTTTTTAAAGTGTGGCCATACATACTAGTTCCTATCTTAATCTGGATTGGAAAACTTCATTTTTTTATTTTAAAACAAAATCTTATATTTCTCCAGCTTTTAAACATTTTGAAACTGATCCCACTGTATTAATCTAACCATGTTTTACCATAGGATTAACATCACAAGTTTGTTTTGTATTTGGGTCTCACCTTCTGTTTAGCTTTGGATCCAGATGTGTATGTACCTATAAATGCACAGTGTTCGTAAAGGATAGAAAAATATCCCATGGTAGAATTAGCAAACAAACAAATCTACAACATAAATCAGTGCTGTGATTCTGTAGGCAGGACTCAGTTGGCATTTTAACAACGTTTTAAACCATCTGAAATCTCATCTGATTGAAACTTGACATGCAGTCTCTAGGTGGATAGTTATAAAATGCCTCACATGGTCTCTCATTGCAATTCAATTCCGATAAAGATAGAGGCAGTGACGTAACTTACTTTATAACTATTCCATTTCTTGATGGAACGCTTTACTCTCTCTGCTCCAGCTCTGAACTGTTCCTAAAAATTGCAACACATTACAGCTACGGGTTTATTGATGTGGACAGCCAGTGCTTCCTAGAGTTCTCCCACCCTTGTGAGCATTATCAGAGAGTGGATTAAAGTTCTAGTTGCCTGTCAGTTGTCATTGTTTTGTGCCAGATGCTGTTACCCATCAGGTTTATTTAAAAAATCTAAACACCCCAACACCCCTTTGTCAATGAATTTACTAAGTAATTAGCACAGGCTTTTGGAGAGCGAGTATGCAGAGTTACTCTATCCATTTTACAAATGGATCAAGGAGGGTTCTTCTCTTTTAGACCGTAGATTTATTCATTAATTTATCTGCAAGATTTGAATTCTCCTTAGACTTGAGACTGCGACTTATTTTGAATACACAGTACTACTAAGCTAATTGCTAAACATTGCAACTAAACTACTTTGTAATTAATTATTTGCATTTGTTATTTGTGTGGCTTATATTAGTAATAAGTATACCTAAGGAACCATGTTACCTTTGATACACACTATTAGAACTTAGCCCAGAATGACTTTCATTTTGGGAATGAAGCACACAGTAATCTAGAAAATCTGATACTCCTATTTCATTCAAAAATTCATTTTCATTTATAAACTTCAAGTGTTCTGGTAAATGTTGTTTCCTTTTGGTATGTGGGTGTTGCATTTTATTCTGGTGGTGAATAGTAGTTCCTTTGTGCCAGTTAGTGGATCAATTCATGAGCCCCTCCGCATTGGAAAAGAGGAGAAACCTAGAGAGTCTTCACTGACAGCCATGGTTTTTACAGCCACTTCACTTCCACACTGGAGTGCCAGAGGCCTTACCATGTCCATGGCTTATTTTTTGTCAATCAGAACTCCAACAGATAAAACACCGGGCGTTTCAGATTATTGATCTGATTATTAATGGAGCAATTCTCGTGATCTGGAAAAATCACCTAAAAGCACACTTTTAGTAAGGGGAAAAACTTGCAGATGTTCCACTTCCAGTGCACAGACTTAAATTCCCTGTGTCCAATGCAAGTCTGAAATGACTCAGTCAGGAACTAAAATTTCACCCAGTAAACTTTTTCAGCTGTGTTTGATATAAATATGCCCACATATGCAGAGGGTGGGGTTTGTGGCTCTGTGAGGTCAGTTGAGAAGAATATTTAATGATCCTGTTTTCTTTAATAGGTGCTATTTCAAGTGGTTTTAGGCTGGAAGATTCCCCATTTGTTCCATATGACTTTATGAACAGCAGTAATTCACCAGCCAGTCCTCCTGGATCTGTTGGGGATGGCTGGCCACGTGCCAAATCGCCTAATGGCTCTAGCAGTGTTAACTGGCCACCAGGTAAAATTTGACATTAGTTAACTCATTGCATGCTTTTGTATCCATTCAGTAATGTTTTTCTGTGTTTATCAGCCATTAGAAGTGTAAACTTTGGTGGCCATGCATTTAATAGGATGTTATTGAGGTCAATGACTGTCACATATAGAAAACAAGTGACTTCCCCATCCTTGGAAATTTTGCCCGGGTGACAGAGGTGCAAAAAAGTAGGAGTGAGGGAATTAAATTGAGAAAGAGAGTAACTTAGAAACTTGGCCTGTAAGTCATGAATCAGAGTTTGTAGGGTTTAGACAGGAATTTCCTGTAAAAGAAGACCCAGTTTCATGTCTCTAAGCTTCTTTTTTGGATCTTTAATCCTAGAATTTCGTCCTGGTGAGCCATGGAAAGGTTATCCAAACATCGACCCTGAAACTGACCCTTACGTCACTCCTGGCAGTGTCATAAACAATCTTTCAATTAATACTGTGCGGGAAGTTGACCACCTCAGGGACAGAAACAGTGGTATGTATAAATGGATCTACCTGGAGAGAGACATTTTGTTGAAGGATGAGGATTGCCATTTTCCCAGATTCTCGTTTAACATTTGTGACAGTACAAGATTCATGGCTAGAAGAATATCCTGTGGATACAGCAGAGTTTCTGCGCACAGGGCAACAATATATAGAGAATGCTAGCAAGTAATTAGCATGTATATTAGCAATGTGTGTTCAATGCAGTCCCTTTATTGGGCCCTGAGAAGCAATGATTTTGAAGATGGGAGGGAAGCAAAACCTGCCAGCATTGCAATAGCAACGCTATAACAAGTTGTGGTTATAGTAATTGAACTATGTTTTCTGATTACAGTAACTTCTAGATGCTGAATGCTTGGGTATTCAAAGCACTTGCCACTATGTTCATTGGGGGTGGGGGCTGAATGGAATGGAGGTGTTTCTAGTCTGACAACATTAAGACACATGCGGCCTGGTTTTATGGTTCATGCTTTTAGTTCTTGTCCTGTCAGTGAAAGGGCAACTATTATTTGTCATTTACTTTTTTAAATAGGGTCATCCTCATCTTTGAACACCACGCTGCCTTCAACTAGTGCCTGGTCATCCATTCGTGCCTCCAACTACAATGTTTCCCTCAGCAGTACAGCACAAAGCACTTCAGGTAAGGTCTGATTGTATTCAAAGTTCAGAGCCAGATTTCACTTGGCCTGCCCTCTGCTCGGTTCACTATGAGGCACTGAATAGTAATTAAAAGCAATACAGAAGGTTGCCTCTCAATGGCATCTTTACTAATTTCCAGGATGGTGACTTCTGGTTTTACTTTAATTATGAATTTTCAGCAGAATTTTGAAGCCTTTATGAACTCCCCCCCTACTTACACAAACTTCAAATAAATCTCTTCGAGCCAGGAGGGATGAAGTTCAGGGGGACTTGGGTTCCTCCTTGTACTTGGATCTGAGCTATGAATTTTGTAATGGATTTCAGATATTTATCATTAAATTAAAAATGCAGAGGTTTGTGGTAGGCAATGGCATAAACTAACTATTTATATTTCACACATTCATTCTGATAAATAAGTGTGCACAAAGGTGTTTGAGAGGAGGAGCAATAGCTGTATGATGTATAGTGGCTGCTTTCCTAGTCTATGAAAACAAGAAAATAGATACTTACTTAGTCATGTGCTGTGAGGAAAAGCTTCCCAAAATAATATTTGAAGATCTGTAGAGGTAAGGATTAAATGGAATCTCTAAGATCATTTTGTTAATGTTCTCTCTTCATCTCAAGTTTCACAGCTTCCTACAGCAGCGCCAATTCCTCAATAGCCACTTCTCTATAGTTATGACTGGAAGGCTTCAATTTTTATTGGAAAATATCATATAACATGGATTTCTCCATGTGATCCATCCATCCCTAGGGTAGACCACCTGAAAATGCCACAGTCAGGGCAGGATGCAAAACGAGAGCAGATTCTCCCAGAACTGGTGGGTAACATTGAAATTAGATTCCCTGACCAGTCACAAACCGTGCTCCTGATTTCCCACTCGGGTATCCAGAAGTTTACAAGAAATGCACAACCCCCTTTATTGCATTTCAGTCTCTGGCTCTCAGTCAGCAACTGTGTACAGTAAAGAGATAAGTTATTTAAACTCTATTACCAAAACGTTCTCCTGATCCCCAAAGGGTCAGCCACATTGCCCCAGATCAATAGAAGTTTGGATCTTACCCAAAATACCACACTGCCAGCACATCCTTTAGAAACCAAAACTAAAGCTTTTTTCATAAAAGGAAAGAAACAAATAAGAGAGATGTTAAATGGTCAGAGCAATCAGATACATACAAATGAGTTCATAATTCTGCTGAGAATCTGATATTTATGGACTTTGAGTTTGCAGGCTTGTACAGTTCCTCTGGTGTACGTTCAGTACCTAAATGGGTCTCAGTCCTTTGTTTCATAGCTTCAGATGTAGAATAGGTGATCCAGAGGTAGGAAGCAGGAATGAAGACAAGATGGAGATGGTGCAGCTGCATGTTATAGTTTCTCCCATGTGGCTTGTTTCAAATACAAGCTCACAGCACATGGATAGGAAAAAGCACTTGCAGTCCCCGTGACCACAGGCATGTCCCTACATGCCCTTTTGACTTACAGGTGCAGCCTTGGCTTCTCTCCCTGGGCTCAATATATAGGTGATGACCCTTGATGAGT